>NC_143549.1:14717142-15047500 GCF_054136105.1 Typopeltis vanoorti | reverse complement strand
GAGGTCCCCCCCCCCCTAAGAAACACAAAGTCTATAATGCCACTCCTTGAACTCATTGACCATTCTCATTCTCATGACTCCATCAGGCAATGCATTCCACCCTCCATGCAAAGAAACCACTCCTCACCCTCTTGCTCACAGTTTCCTTTCGTAACTTCCAGGGATGGCCTCTTGTCATCACTCCTTCCTGCTGTTCAACCAAGCGAAAGAACTCCCCAGTGTCAACCCTGTAACCACCTCTCAACAGTTTAAAGGTCTCAATCATATCACCTCTCCTTCTTCTATCCACCAAACTCTGCAGTCCACATTCCCTCAGCCGACTCATAACTATTTTTGTACAGTCCTGAAACCATCTTTGGTATCCGCCTTTGTACCCTATCCACAGTTAATTTATCCCCTTCAAATCCTGGGGACTAAATCTGAGAACAATAGTCTAAGTGTGGTCTGATCAGGGTCTTATACAATGGAATGATAACTGTTTTATCTCTGCAGGTCAGTGTCCTTCTCATAATTGCAGCAATCCTCTGTGTTACCTTTACCACCTTTGCAATATGTCCCCTAAATTTCAGGTTTCTATCAATCATCAACCCCAGATCTCTTGTCTCCCCTACTTCCTCCAGTATAACTCCTCCCATATTCTTCTTTAATCCTTTATCCAAGTTTAAGCAAACACATTTTGTATGTGAAGTTTCTTCCCAAAAAGGTTGCTTAATAGATGCTAATCACTTCATTTTAACCGACTCAGTATTCATAATGCAAAGCACACATCCTTTTGGTCTGTATAATGTTATGCATTATGGGAAGGGCCACTACTCAGACATGTTTTGACCTTAATTGAGGCTTTCATCAGTTCAAGGTATACACATCATCGGTAACTTTGGTCTCAGTGACTAATGGCGAATTGCAGGAATTTTTATCCTACTTTCTTACAAATACAGGCAGTCCTTATTTTGCACAGTAGTGTGGGACAGTAAAAATGACTGTGGAAGCTGAATAATCAATGGAAAAAATTGATTATTCCATGACCTTTAATTTTTTTTTCTTAAAACATCAGTTATAAATGTATATAGGAAAAAAAAAAGTAATATTTATTTAGTATACTTCTTTGTAATAACTTATCAGTAGTAGTCTGAAGTGCTTGCTTTCTTTTTCTTCTAACTTACAATAGAGAGCAAACATCTTTTCTCTATTTCACCAAAGCAGAGAAACATCTTTTCTCTGCTTTGGTGAAATGTCATGCTCCTTTCTAAGTTTGGATCAGCTTTCCTGGGTGTTAATGTTTATTTCTTGGTTAAGATCATCCTCATATTTCCAACAGCTAAAAAACGTTGCCTACAGTATTGAATGCTTTTATCACAAACAGATATGGCATCGTATAATAATCTTTGTTTTGAAGACTATAAGTTCTTCTCCTTGCTATAAAGAATATATTGAGCTATGGGTAGCTATAATGAGAACAAAACATTGCTGTAGTGGTCTCACTATTAGACCACAAAACTATGGTCTACAGTGAGAAAAGCTATAGTTATAGCGAGAATAGACCATAGGTGGCAACAAGAATATGCACAGCAGTATGTAACATCCAAAACAGGGAGTGACAAAAAAAAATGTACTCTTCATTATGATAAGAAAAACCAATATCAAATTCTAGTTTTAAAAACAACAAAATGGTCTTCAATACAAGTAATTTGTAGATTTCAGGAATTTCAATATACCATTTGCATGAATATTATAGCATGTGATGTAATTTGTAGATTTCAGGAATTTCAATATACCATTTGCATGAATATTATAGCATGTGATGAAACTCAGTGATAACAGCTTCTGGATTAACATCAAAAAATTTTTAACAATTTTTAAAGTTCAGCTTTGAGATAAATATTTTACCTGATCAACTGTATTAAAGTACTCTTTCAGTACATCAGTGATTTGCATGTCCATGAAGAGAGCAAACTGTGACAGAGTACAATTCAGATCTGATGTTTCCATTCTATTCCATATATTTTTAATATCTTCAGTAACATCCATCTTTTCTAATGTGCTGAAAAACCAAAATTATTTTAAATGATGTAACTAAGTCAATTAGAGGGAAAAGGTAACATAATAAAAATATTGAATTCACTCAGGAGAATTTTAAATGTTCTTCAAAATATGATCAAATTTAGTATGGTAAGCTGAATATAAGTAATTTGTAGTATATTTTGCCTTCCATTTCAAGTCATCAAAAAAAGATAGAAAGAGCTATAACTAATGGTGTTGCAGTGAGTGAAAAAATTCTTAATTCTAATGGATGCTGGGTAGCATGAAGATGGAGGTAATGCGTGTTGTGAGCTGTTAAAAAAAAGATAAACATTATTAAGTAAGAAAATATATTATTGTGTTTATTTCATTGCCAATACTGGTTTTTAAGTTTGCTATTCAAATTGAAAAAAAAATAAAAAATCAGCTACTGCTTTTTTTTTTTTTTTTTTTTTATTCCAGTATAGGGAGTAGACGAGGCCATTTTAGCCCTGTCTGACTTTTGGAGACCGGGCAGTTCAATCTCCACTGGTAGCCAATCAGACATAGCTGGCCCAAGGCTATTAGTAATTAAGAAGCACACAGTGAAGAGAAAGCTCAACAAGTGCCACCATCTCGTGGTCTCTAACCTTAACACAATATATTTAATGTCTGAAAATAGTGTGAGTTCTACGGTCGAATTTCTTGGGTTTATGGGACGAAAAACCCGAGTTTCTGGGAGAAAAAACCCGCTTACCTATGCCAGAGATCAACTAACTCTGGAACTGGTCAAAAAAAGGCTTAGAAATTTCCTTTAGTCACCGACTAGATTTGAAACCAAGTCTTCCTTCATGTGGCCAAGCGCTGTAGTATGCAAACGCCAGGTTCAAATTGATGTTTTTTATTTTTTTATTTTTTGTATGCTTGTGTGGTATTTTGTTAGGATTTTATTGTCTCAGTATTGTTGGTATTGTATCCAACAGTATTGACTGTATTCAACATGGCAGCTGCTAATTTTGGCAATACACCCAGTCCCCCACCATTTAAAGACTACGTTATTCACAGCATAGTTGATTTTGTTGCCTGCTATGCAAGTGGTATGCAGGCATCCTGTTGTTTCAAAATGTGACAGGTGTAGGACTGGAATGTGCTGGTGTGTGTATGAAATGTAGGCAGTGAGAGGCACTAGGAAACATAAGAACATAAGTATGTTGGCCTCACAATTTAGCAGAAGCAGAGATAATACTTTGGAAATAGGTGAAATTTAGTTTGTGATACCAGTAGTCGGTTGGAAGAATGGTGGGAAGAATGTTAAAGATGTACACATGGATTTAACCTTGAGCAGGGTAGCAGATGGAGATGGTTTGTTTGATGGCCATGATTGTGCGTGCGCGCACGCGTGTGTGTGTGTGTGTGTGTGTGTGTGTGTGTGTGTGTGTGTGTGTGTGTGTGTGTGTGTGTGTGTGTGTGTGTGTGAATGTAACTTTAAAGCAGATGTGTGAGAGAGAAATAGAACTGCTGAAAATAAAGATTAAAGGAATGAAGACTGAGCTGAGGAGGGTGAATGAAGATATTAGGAGGATGGAGAAGTTGGCTACTGTGAGAAGAACGTGTAACAGAACAGCATCAGAGAGTAAAGAGGAAAGAGTGGAAATAGCAAAAAAACGTCAAGAAAGTGTAGAAGCAGGGCATCAGAGAGAACAATAAATCTGTTCAGAGCATAATGTATGGAGATTCAATGATTCAGGATGTGCAGAGTAGAGTGCAAGAGGAGTGCTTGCATGATGGAATGACAGTGTGGCAATGGAGGTGAAGAGGGATGAAAAAATGGAGATGATAGTAATGGTTGGGTCGCATGTCCTGAAAGGTAGTGTAGTGTAGTGTAGTGCAATATTTGAAGTTGGTGTTAGAGATAGTGCAGCAGAAATGTGTCTGAGGAAATATGGTGAGCATGATGCTGTGGTATAATAATGTAGAGTGGAGGAGAAGAATGGTAATAGTGAATGAGATGATAGTGAAAATGTATAGGAAAAGAGGTCTGGAAAATCTAGATGCATGGAGTATGTTTGAGAACAAAAGAAAACAAAGTCTCTCCAAATGCAGATATTTGGAGAGACTTTGTTTTCTGAGCAAGTGAGTGTATCAGGGCAGGGGAAACTAGAATTGCACAGGGGAATGTAGCAAGAATGGCTTAATGTTGTAATAGTGGCTTGAGAAATGAGATGGTGTACATTACATTACAGAGCCAGGTGAAGTATGAGAGGAGTAATAATGGCTATAGAATACTGGCAATGCACTACACTTTTTCTGTATGCAAATGATAGGAGCATTAGAAAAAAAAGAGAATGAGTTTGTGGCATTGATTAATTCACCCTCTCCATAGGTGTTGGTTAACTTGGTTAACTGAGGAGGATGTTCTAAGAGGGATAGAAATTGAAGGGTAGTACAGTGCATTTAAGCATGATAGGGAGGCTAAACGTGATGGTGGAGTGTAAAAAGTTGTCCACAGCATGGTAAGAGATGAACTGGGCCATCTTGGGGTGAGAATCACAGGGGAGGTAACACTAATGGCTTTGAGAATATATGGTGTGAGACAGATGTTTAAAACAAGATATCTAGTGGAATGCTGCTATTGACCAGGAAGTATAACTGGTTATGAGCAGGAAATATTTATGCAAATTAGTTTGGCAAGTGTAAAAAGAATGATCATTATGGGGACCTCATCTATAGCAATATAAATGGGTCAAAGGAGAGGACATGAGTAGAACAATAGGAGAATTAAATTTTTGGATTTCTTGAGGATCAACTGTCTTAGGTAGCATTTGGGGGAGGGAACATGAAATCAAGACTTTTGAATTTGGTCATAGCATCGGAGGATCTGATTGTAACTAAGATGCTCAGATGTCATACTTGTCCCACCCCTTTCCCCCATTGGTGACAGTGACTTGGAGTGCAGTCTGACTTGGAGGATGAATAGGCATGGGGAAATATCAAAACAGAAAGAATTTATGTGGAATTATAAGGAGACAGGCACTGTCATAGACTTAGAAACTACTTTGCAGCAGCCAATGGATGAAAGAATTTGAAGAAAAGGGGGGGAGTCATTAATGCTTCGGAGATACTTAAGAAAATGTTGTCAACAGCAATGGCAGAATGTATGTCTCGAGTGAAGAAGATAAAGCAATTTGAAGTCAAATGGATATCAAGAGAAAGAAAATGGGAATTGCACAAGAAAAAGAGATTATGGAAGACATATAAAGAGAGAGAGAGAGAGAGATAGAACAGTTGCAGAATATAGGGCTCAGGCCAGGAAAGTGACTAGTCTTGTAAGGAAAGAAAAATTAGAATATCAGAGAAGAATGGGCTGCAATCCAAGGAGAATCCCAAGGAGTTTTTTCACTATGTGGCAAGTAGGAGGATATATGATATTGGATGGATTACCTTGTGGATGGAAATGGGAATTGGGTGACCAAAGCATATGACATAGTCGAACTAGTTTGTTATTATTATCATTATTATTATTATTATTATTCAGGCCTCCATGGAGTCAAAACACTCATCATGGGAGGTCCCCCCCTAAGAAACACAAAGTCTATCATACCACTCCTTAAACTCATTGACCGTTCTCGCTCTCACCACTCCATCAGGCAATGCATTCCATGGTTTAACCACCCTCCATGCAAAGAAACCACTCCTCACCCTCTTGCTTACAGTTTCCTTTCGTAACTTCCAGGGATGGCCTCTTGTCATCACTCCTTCCTGCTGTTCAACCAAGTGAAAGAACTCCCCAGTGTCAACCCTGTAACCACCTCTCAACAGTTTAAAAGTCTCAATCATATCACCTCTCCTTCTTCTATCCTCCTCCAAACTCTGCAGTCCACATTCCCTCAGCCGATCCTTATAACTAACATTGTACAGTCCTGAAACCATCTTTGTTATCCGCCTTTGTACCCTTTCGACAGTTAATTTATCCCCTTCAAATCCTGGGGACCAAATCTGAGAACAATAGTCTAAGTGTGGTCTGATCAGAGTCTTATACAACAGAATGATAAACATTTTATCTCTGCAGGTCAGTGTCCTTCTCATTATTGCAGCAATCCTCTGTGTTACCTTTGCCACCTTATCAATATGTCCCCTAAATTTCAGGTTTCTATCAATCATCAACCCCAGATCTCTTGTCTCCCCTACTTCCTCCAGTATAACTCCTCCCACAGAGTATGCAGCATCCCATTGATGTTTCCCAAATCTCAAGACCTTACATTTTGCTGCATTAAACCGACATTCCCATTCATTTGCCCATCTATCTAGCTTATTCAAATCCTCTTGCAGGGCTACCACATCTGCACTATTACTAATAATCCTTCCCAGCTTCGCATTATCTGCAAACAATTGAATATCTCCTTGCAATCCACTGACAATGTCATTGATATAAAGGTTAAACAATATAGGTCCCAGTGCTGAGCCCTGTGGGACCCCACTTGTAACCCTATGCCTTTAATAATCACTTTGTTAGAGTGTTTCATCCTGGTAGAGCAGGCTATATTCTGAATATTGAGTGTGCTAAATGTTAATAAGGCAGGGGTCTAGATTTAATATCAGCCATTCACCAATCCAATACAGGGCTACCACATCTGCACTTTTAGTATTGGATTGGTGCCCGGCTTTCTGATAGGTATCAGAGAGATATATATGAGGAAGGAGCATCAAGGAGTAGGATGATTAAAGTAAGGTCCCAAAGGGTTCAGTTTTACAGGAATGTGCCATGGAACTGACTGTTGGCTTGGCTGTTTATTAATCTTGAAATGGGACAGGTTCCCAGAGAGCAGAAGGAGAGTAGGACCATTAGTACAGCCATCATTGCATAATGGTGGCAGGAGAATGGAGGTATCAAACTATAGGTCTATTTGTATTTCTTAAATAGTTGTTAAGATTTTGAAGAAATTGGTAAGAGCTCATATTCATATGGGTAGATGAGGTCAATATTATTTATGCAGGCCAACATGGATTTTGTTAAAGGGCACTCTTGTTTTAGTAATCAGGTAACCTTTTACAATAGAGTAACAGGAGCAGTGGATGAGGGTAAGGCATATACTGTAATTTTTTTTTGGATTTTCAAAGGCATCTGACAGGGTGCCACATACAAGTTTAATAGTTGCCTGATATTCAAACCCATATGATGCAACTTAAAAATGAACTTGTATGTGGCATCCTGTCAGATGCCTTTGAAAATCCAAAAAAAAATTACAGTATATGCCTTACCCTCATGTATTGGATTGATGACTGGCTTTCTGATAGGTATCAGAGAGATAGATAGATATATATATGAGGAAGCAGCATCAAGGAGTAGGATGATTACAAGTGGAGTCCGACAGCATTAGTAGTCGGGCCATTACTGTTCAATCTTTATGTCAATGATATTGTCACAGGATTACAGGGAGATGTTCAGTTGTTTGCTGATGATATGAAGCTCGGGAAGGTTATTAATAATAGTGCTGATATTTTGGCTTCTTCAAGAGGATTTGAATAAAGGTAGACAAAAGAATGGGAATATCAGTTTAATACAACTGAATGTAAGGTTTTAAAATTTGGGATCTACAGGTGGGATACTTCATGCTCAGTATGGTTTAGGGATCTCAGAGTGATTGTGGGTAGAGGAGATCTGAGGTTCTGAGAACATACTGCGAAGGTTGTGAGGACATCTCAGAGAATTACTGCAACGTTGAGGAGTACCCTGGGATTTGAAGGGAATGAAGTAACCTTGGAGAGGGTAGAGAGATGGATAAAAAAAAATGATATCAGGTCTGTTGTTTTATGAGGATAGATTGAGGGCATGCAGACTTCAGAGTTTGGTGAGTAGAGGAAAAATGGGGGGAAAGTATGATCAAAACATTTAAGTTATTGAAGAATTATTATTGTGCTAACACCAAGGATATTTTTCGTATGGTATGACAAGGGAAAGGAGCAAGAACAAGAGGCCATCCCTGGAAGTTGTAAAAGAAGATGGTGATTAAAAGGGTAAGAAGTAAGTTTTTTGCATGGAGGGTAGTAAGAGCATTGAATGCATTGCCTGAGAGGGTAGTGAATGTGCAGACAGTGTGGATGAGTTTAAGGAATGGTATGATAGAATTCGTGCTGATCTCCCATGATGAGTTTTGTGATTCCATGGAGGGCAGGTAATAATAATAATAATAATAATGGGTGATTAAATAAAGCATAATTTTGCAATCTGGAATTTTCCGAAAATTTTGCAAGATTTAAAGTAAAAATCCTCATTTCAAAAACAACAGTTAAAGTTAGAATATGTCTACCATCAGAGTTAATTTTTTCATAACATAAACTTTTTTATTGGACTAGTGAGTTGGATTGATAAATGGCTGTCAGATATATATCAGCAAGTTGTATATGAGAGTGCAGTATCCCAAAGGAGGAAAGTCACTAGTAGTGTGCAGCAGTGGTCTGTTTTGGAGGTGATTGTTGCTTAACTTTTATATTAATGATATTGGGATAGGTTTCAATAGACAAGGCATATTAGACAAGGATGCATACTCTCACCATTACTATTCAACCTTTACAGTGAAAATATAATGAAAAGATCTCTAGAAAAGTGGAATGGAGGCATTAAATTAGGTGGCTGAACAATCACTAACCTACGATATGCAGATGACACAGTGATAATAGCAACAAATGAACAGGAATTAAAATCCATCCTAAATCAATTAGAATGGGAAAGCTTGAGCCATAGTTTACAAATAAATCAAGACAAAATCAAAGACTGGAAGACTGGACAACAAATTTATGATGGACATTGAAGCAGAGCTCAAGAAACAAAAAAAACACACCTCAGGAACAAAGCATTGAATCACACTGCACACACCTAAAACAAACCATTGCAAAATCTGCAGCCCAAAACATCCCAATAAAAAAGAAGAATGGTAATCCATGGATTACAAAAGAAACCCTGTAACTAATTGAAAAAAGGAAACACATTAAAACAACAGATTGGAAAAACCCAAATTATCTGAACCTGAATAAAGCTATTAAGAAATCTTGTCAAAAAGATAAAAACAGCTATATCCAAAACATCTGTAAAGAAATAGAAAGCCACTCCAACTCTAATGAAACAACAAATTTATTCAAGAAGGTTAAGGATATAACCAAAAAATTCAAGCCAAAACTTAATATAATTACAGAGAAAAACGGCAAGATCTTAAATGACACTAATGACATATCCAGAAGATGGAAAGAATATTGCGCCAAGCTTTACAAGGACCCAGCTATTCAAAAAGAAGATGAAGGAGGGAGCTATGGAAAACACGGAAATGGAGATCCTCAAAAGTGAAGTAGAACAAGCAATCAAAAAATTAAGGAATAACAAAGCCCCAGGTCCTGATTCAATACTGGCTGAAATGCTGAAAAACTTTGGAGAGAATGCAGTCAACTGGATACATGATTTATGCAACAAAATTTTGAAGACTGGAAGACGGCCAAATGACTGAACTAGTTCCACCATTATCTCAATCTACAAGAAAGGCAATCACAACAAATGTGAAAACTACTGCACCATTGCCCTTATCTCACATACCAGCAAGATTTTACTACACGTTATTAGGGAAAGATTACAAAGTTTTATAGACCATCAGATCTCAGAAGAACAAGCAAGATTCAGAAAAGGTCGAGGAACTAGAGATCGTATATCTAACATCAGACAAATTATCGAAAAAAGCAAGGGAATTCAACTTAAGCCTTTATCTATATTTTATAGATTACTCCAAGGCCTTTGACTGTATGAGATGGGATATTTTATGGGACATCATGCAAGGATCAGGAATACCAAACCATCTAGTAATCCTCATATCAAACTTATATCAACAAAATCAAGCAACAGTAAGAATCGAAAACTCAGTGTCCCCTGCATTCCAATTTGAGAAAGGTTCAAGACAAGGATGCATACTCTCACCATTACTATTCACCCTTTACAGTGAAACTATAATGAAAAGATCTCTAGAAAAGTGGAATGGAGGCATTAAATTAGGTGGCCGAACAATCACTAACCTGCGATATGCAGATGATACAGTGATAATAGCAACAAATGAACAGGAATTAAAATCCATCCTAAATCAATTAGAATGGGAAAGCTTAAGCCATGGTTTACGAATAAATCAAGGCAAAACCAAAATAATGGATTTAAACAATGCAAGAGATAGATGTAGAAGGAATTGAAATTGTCGACAATTTCAATCACTTTGGAGTGATAATAAAAAAAAGATGGATGTAAAAAAGAGATAAGAAGAAGAACAGCACTAGCTAAGAAAGCGATGACTGATATGAATAAGATCTGCAAAGACAGGCACATCTCCAAAAAAAACAAAATTAAGCTTGTAGAAACCTTAGTTTATTTGATCTTTTTCTATGCTTCTGAATCTTGGACAATGACAAAAGATGACAGAAGAAGAATTGAGGCATTCAAGCTCTAGTGCTGGAGAAGATTGTTAAGAATGTCTTGGACAAAAATGAACAAACAAATATATCCTAGAAGAATTGAATATCCACACATAAACATAACTGACCAGAGAATAGTGTAATATTTTGGACACATATGTAGAAGGGAAGGCGACTGCCTAAAAAAAATAATCATACAGGGTAAACAGTGTGGGAAAAGAAAAAGAGGGAAACCATCCTACAGGTGGAGTGACCAAATATCAAGAATAACTGGACTTAAACTAGAACAAGAAATAAGAGAAGCACAGGAGAGAAAGAAATGGTGACGCACCATCAGGAAGGTCATGTCCTCAGACAAGAGGACTTGTGGCCTTACAGGAAGACCTGAATAAATATGAGTGGGCAACTGGATGGAACTATCAGTTCAATGTTGCAAAGTGTAAGATTCTGAAATTTGGTATGTAAAAATGAGTGGAAAAGTAACACTTCATGGGAAATTTTGAATGAGGTTGATGAGATAAGAGATTTGTGAGTGATATTGAACAAGGACCTGAAGTTTAGAGGTTACTTTGCACAAGTTGTGAAATCAACACATCAGATTATGGCAATGATGTGGAGTACCTTAACATGCAGAAATAAAGAGTTTATGGTTCCATTGTATAAGACCTAGATGAAACCTCACATGGATTACTGTATACAGATTTAGTCACCTTTCACAATGATGAAGATATATCAGAAAGGATCCAAAAAAGACTGACCTTAGTCAATATCACTCGACAAAGAATGAAAGACAATTCAACTGGTCATTGGAATGTGGAATATGAAGTCAGATTTAGGGAAATGCAATTTGCAAAGACTGATGAATATGAGGGGGGAGAGGGGATATGATTGAGATATTAAAGTGGGTAAGAGGTTTGTGATGAATATGTAGACTTTTGATTAGTAAAATTCATTTATAAAGAGAAATATTATTATCATTATTATTATTATTATTATTATTATTATTATTATTATTATTATTCACATTATTATATCACAGCATGCACCAAGCAAGAAAAGCAAAAAGAGAAAAAAATTATCAAT
This sequence comes from Typopeltis vanoorti, assembly GCF_054136105.1. Lineage (NCBI taxonomy): Eukaryota > Metazoa > Arthropoda > Arachnida > Uropygi > Thelyphonidae > Typopeltis > Typopeltis vanoorti. Next base: position 15,035,980 of record NC_143549.1, on the reverse strand, counting down.
TTTTGTGGATCAAAGATGGCATGATACTCTTAAGAAAGTCACAAAATTCAAAGCCTATACAAATAAAAAGCTCAGAAGACATAGATAGGCTGCCAGAGTGAAACAAAAGACTCCAATTTAGTTCAAAAAGAAGATCTCAACAAAACAAAAATGAATGTGAACCATCAGATAGATGTAATTACATCAGAATACATCAGCAATTGTACTTTCGACTTGCTTGATGCATGGAAACAACACACAGTACAAGCGAGAGGACTCTCAATCTTGCATATTAACATCAGAAGCATCCGAAAACATTGCTTATTGTTACAGGCTTATCTGAGGAATTACACCAGTATTATTGATATATTGGTCCAAACTGAAGTATCCATAACTAATGATGAAGCGATTGCTTTCCAAATTCCAGGCTTCCAACAGCATTTGGCGGCATGTAACACAACATGCCGCCAAACAAAAAAGAGGGGGTGGAATATTAATATTTATCGAACATAAATTAATAGCAAAAGAAACTGCCTATCAATTTGAGCATGCTGAAACCCTTTGCCTCGAAATCAATAATACCACAAATAGACAGCATCGCATAATACTAAATGCAATTTACAGGCCACCAAACATAAACATGATAAAATTCTTGCACGAACTCAATTGCTGGCTTTCATGCCAAGAAATATGCTCAACTGAATACCTAATGATAATCGGCGACATAAACATAAATATTGCAAACAAAAACCAGAACAACACTGCACAATACCTAGACACACTATCCATGTATAATCTAATACCAACAATAACATCATGTACGAGAGAAGAAATATTCAGAAATACTATCACTGATTCCTGCCTAGATCATATAAACGTCCGAGCACCACCAAACAGTTACACTGCATCAGTCATAAAATGCAAAGTAACAGATCATTACTTCACGGCACTAAACCTGCACACTAAGACAATATCCATGCAATGCCCCACAGAAGAAAAGCAATACAAAACAATAATAGATGAATTAAAGCAATATCCAAATAACACAGCTTTAAAAACTGAATATAAGATAACAAGGAATTATCTTACAACACAAATAAGAAATGCAAAAAGAAACTACTACTACAGAGACAAATTAATCTCTGCACAAAACAACATCAAACAACCGGTCATCTGATCAACGCGATGCTAGATTATGCTGCCAACACCACCGCCTACGAAACCATAAACAAAGCTTTGAAAGAAGCAAAACCTGTCCAACAACTAGCAAATGACTTTAACCAATACTTTGCACACTCCATACAAGAACTACACAGAAATATTCCCCCAATCACAAAATGTGATCCTCCACTTGGACCACAATCAAAACAGACATTATGGTTCCCAACCATAAAAGAAACAGAACTTCTCTCTAATACATCAAATTTGTGTGTCTTATTTGAGAAAAGGGTATATGTGGAACTACAAGGAGGGTGATTATGAAGAGCTCAGGAGACAGCTTGCAGATGTAGTGTGGAATGAGGAGTTAGCTGGAAAAGAGATCAATGCAGCATGGGGGATTTTCAAAAACTATCTAGTAGATGCAATGCCTAAATGTATTCCAAGGGTGAGAAGGTTAAAAGGTGTGAGATGGATGAAAAAAGAGATTAAGCATGCAAAACAGAGAAAAAGATCATTGTGGAGGCAGTATAAGAGAAGTGGAAATAACCAATTTCATGAGGTCAATGAAGACCAAACAAGGAGGGTAACTTAGTTGATGAGAGTAGCTAAAGAGAGGTATGAACAGCAGTTAGCTAATGAAGCCAAAAAGAATCCTAGGGAGTTCTTTCAATATGTAGCCAGCAAAAGAAAGAATGATTATGGAAGGATGACATTAATTGGAGAAAATGGTATAAAGACAGCTGTTGCAGAATGTGTGGTGGCGATAATGAGAAGTTCGTAGAGATCTTTCGATCTTGTGAATCTGAATTCATGGAGAGATTGAGAGCAGTTGATGAGGTTGGGGAGGGGAGACTGAGTGTAAGTGAGCAAGAGGTGTTTGGGGAGTTGAGTAAACTAGATGTAAATAAGGCTGTGGGACTTGATAATATATCACCACGTATTCTGAAGGAATGTGCAAGGGAGTTGACACCTGACTTGACTTATTTTTTTAATACAAGTCTTGCACTTGGTCAAGTTCCTAAGGAGTGGAAGGAGGGCAAGATTGTGCCACTTCATAAAGGAGGTGATTGAACTCAAGCATCAAACTATAAGCCTAACTGTCTGTCAAGTGTTGTGGTTAAGTTGTTGGGGAAGCTTGTGAGAACTAGGATCCAGAGTTGGGTTGACAGCATGGATTTGCTAAAGGGAGGTCATGTTTTAGTAATCTACTTACTTATTACAATAAAGTGACTGATTTATTGTAATAGTGCAAATGTGGTAGCCCTGCAAGAGGATTTGAATAAGCTAGATAGATGGACAAATGAATGGGAATGTCGGTTTAATGCAGCAAAATGTAAGGTCTTGAGGTTTGGGAAACATCGATGGGATGCTGCATACTCTATGGGAGGAGTTATACTGGAGGAAGTAGGGGAGACAAGAGATCTGGGTTGATGATTGATAGAAACCTGAAATTTAGGGGCCATATTGCAAAGGTGGCAAAGGTAACATTGCTGCAATAACGAGAAGGACACTGACCTGCAGAGATAAAATGTTCATCATTCTGTTGTATAAGACTCTGATCAGACCACACTTAGACTATTGTTCTCAGATTTGGTCCCCAGGATTTGAAGGGGATAAATTAACTGTCGAAAGGGTACAAAGGTGGATAACAAAGATGGTTTCAGGACTGTACAATGTTAGTTAGAAGGATCGGCTGAGGGAATGTGGACTGCAGAGTTTGGTGAATAGAAGAAGGAGAGGTGATATGATTGAGACTTTTAAACTGTTGAGAGGTGGTTACAAGGTTGACACTGGGGAGTTCTTTCGCTTGGTTGAACAGTGGGAAGGAGTGATGACAAGAGGCCATCCCTGGAAGTTACGAAAGGAAACTGTGAGCAAGAGGGTGAGGAGTGGTTTCTTTGCATGGAGGGTGGTTGAACCGCGGAATGCATTGCCTAGTGGAGTGGTGTGAGCGAGAACGGTCATTGAGTTTAAGGAGTGGTATGATAGACTTTGTGTTTCTTAGGGGGGACCTCCCCTCGATGAGTCTTGACAGACTTTATGTTCTTAGGAAGGACCTCCCACGATGAGTCTTTTGACTCCATGGAGGCCTGAATAATAATAATAATAATAATTATTATTATTATTATTTCGATGCCAACTACAAGACAGTCAGAAATACATAACGTATAACAAGACCTCAGACAACTAATTATATCACATATATATATATATAATAATCACTATTGAAAGGCCACACGAAACTTCCACATCTCAGCTATGATAAACAAATTACCTTTTGAATACAGAAGCGTTACAAACTACAATAGCCTGAAAAGAGCTTTAAGGACATAGTATGAACAAGAAACATGCACCCAAAACGTTTTTTTTGTGTGTGTGCGTGCGTGCGTGCGTGCGTGCGTGCGTGCGTGCGTGCGTGCGTGCGTGCGTGTGTGTGTGTGTGTTTTCGTTTTCCTTCCAATAGTAACCCTAAAAGGAGGTAATTTATTCCTACATGCTCCATTGCATTACAATGCTTATATTACATGTAGCTTATAAGTACTGATTAACATTTCTATTTATATTTTTGTATTAATTTTCATATTTACATTTAGATTTTTATATATATATATATTAACACTATACAGTATAATTCACATAATAACAGTATTTATGTTAGATCACAGGGACTGGAAATTGATTTTATTAGCAAATTTAGTTAATTCTATGTAATAGTTTTCAATAGATCTCTGTCTTGACACTGGCCACTTGTCTCCGGAAGTGATGACGTGTTGTATTAGAGGCATCCAGATGGAGTCCAATAGCTGACAGTCTTAAAGTATGTGGTCAACAGTCTGTCGAAGGTGTGGACTGCAAATGCACGATGGTGATTCCAGGATATGGAATCTGTGAAGGTAGTGTCTTAGTTTTTCGTGTCCCGTTAATAGCGTGGTTAAACCTGGAGAAATGGCGTGTCTTTTCAGCCGGAGTTTTTTTTCTGATGCTAGGAAAGAATTCTTTTGTTGTTAATCCGTTTTTTGGTGTTTTACAGTCTTCTTCCCACATGCCTAGTCTTTTCTCTTCTGCAAGTGTTTTTGCAGATTTCGAGAATTTCTGGTAACTTGCTTCTAGCCATTCGTTTCTAGCTGCTTCTTTAACCAACTGATCCGCTCTCTCGTTTCCTGCTATTCCAGTATGCACTTTCCCCCAGCAGAAATTCATTTCCCATTCCTCTAGAGTGAGATTTCGAACCAGATTTCTTGTCTGTTGTATCAATGCTATATGGTTGTTCTGGTTTTTTATGCTGTCTATAGTGCTTCTACTATCGCTTAGATTGTTGCTGTCTTTTGCTGAGAGGTGTTGAGTTCTAATTCCTGGAGATATGTGAGTGACTGAACTATAGCAAGTTGTTCTGCTTGGTTGATGGAACAGAGAGGATGCAGTCTAGAACAGCGTTCTTGTATTATGGACTGTCTGTTGTATGCAGTGAATGAACAACCAACGTTCCTTTCGGTTTTGTTTCCGTCAGTGTATATTTGGAATTCGTCACTTTCAGAGCTTTCCTTCTCCTTAATATTTGTTTTCTTTGCTGGGTGAGGCCACCTGTAGTGAAGCAGACGTTCGTAGCAATTTGGATCGTTTTGTAACTTTCAATATATCTTCCGGAAGTGACTTCATATATGAGAGATAATTCTTGTATTTTCAGGCAGATCGGTGTTAGAGCTGCAATAATGCAAGTTGCCTCGAAAGATATTGTCCTGTATCCTTTGATTATGTGTATGGCTATAAGGCATTGAACTCTGTTTAGTTTTTGTTGGTTTATCTTTGATTTTAGTGTATGTTTCCAGGTAGGTGCAGCATAAGATATCAGTGGTAGTATAGCACCGCTATATATCATTTTCAGCACTTGTTGGCCTAATCCCCACTTAATCCTTGCCGACTTAGCTAGAAGGTTTACTATTTGTAAGCATTTTTTGGCAACATATGAGATGTGCTTATTGAAGGTGAATTTTTTGTCTATTGTTACTCCTAGGTATTTTAGCTCACTGGCAACCTCGAGAACCTCTCTGTTTAGAAAGCCTGTTACAGGTTGTTTTGATTTTTTTCATGCGATGTGGAGTACTTGGTGAAAGACTCATGGTAAAGGTGGAGTAAGTTCTGATCACTTTCCTTAGTAATGCAGAGCTTATAAATTTTACCTAAACAAGTTGCCACAAGGTGCTTTGACCTTATTAAATAAAAATCTCACAATGAGAGAAAGATGTAGAAAGTTTTTTACTTTGGGTATACTATATGTTAAAGATACCAAGTAATTTTATAAACTTGGTTTTAATCCTTTTTCCCAAGTAAGCAAACAGACAAGTAAGTCAAGAACATAGTTCAGGTCTGAGGCAACTCGTGGTAAAGGTGGAGTAAGCTCTGATCATTTTCAGAGCTTACTGAAAAGCACATCCCCTTGCATAGATGTATGATGATATGCATTAAAGGCAAGGGCCACTACTTACTCAGACTGGTTTTGACCTTTATTGAGGTATCATCAGCAGGAGCCAGACCCAAATATGCCAAAGTTGAAGTAATGCAGGGCTTATAAATTTTACCTAAACAACATTTACCTAAACTTTACCTAAAATTTTACCTAAACTCTGGCTCCTACTGATGAGATCTCAATAAATGTCGAAACCGGTCTGGATAGTGGCCCTTGCCTTTAATGCATAGCATCATACATCTCCGCAAGGGGATGTGTTTTGCATTAGGGGAAATACTAAGAAAAGTGATCAGAGCTTACTCCACCTTTACCACGAGTTGCCTCAGACCTGAACTATGTTCAGGTGCAAACTTGCTTGTTTGCTTACTTGGGAAAAAGGATTAAAACCAAGTTTATAAAATTGCTTGGTATCTTTAACATATAGTATACCCAAAGTAAAAAACCTCTATAAAATAAAGTTAAGTCATAACCAGTCTTGTCATTATCACTACTTTTCAAGTAATAGTTGTTAATATTACTGTTCTCATTTGTAATCACTTTAGTCTCACCAGTTTATCTCTCCTAATCTTCAGTTTTGCTTCTTATTTCCTCAGCTTCTTGCTCATGCCACTCTTTGTTCCTCCTTGTAACAAAAGTCTCTCTAACTGACTCACACCAAATTCATTCAAATGCAACCAGTCACTTTTGTACATTTCCATCTTTTCTTGTAATGCATTCCACAGATTCACAAACTTCACTTCCTTCTCCTCACACAGCTCTGCCAACATACCATCCAAGATCCTTGCTCTTCGTCTCAACTCATGATTATCATACATAGAAAACATGCTGACCATCTTTCCTACTACACTGTTATCTTTCACTCTCCTGAACAATCTGCTGATGTCCATTTTTACAAGCACTTTATATCCAACCAAGTCATTTGTTCCATCAACCACCACTAGCATGATTGCTTGTCTGTTCCTATCTAATTAATCAATTACCTGCTAATTCTCCCTCCTGGAAAACACACATACCTTATGGAATCTCTCATTTGCTACACCTTTAATATTGGAATCTTCATGCATCACCATTCTTATGTCATTTACCACCTCTTGCATCACTTCTTTTTCTCTGCTTTCCTTCATTCTAACCATTTTATACCTGTCAATTCTTATCCACCAAACTTCTCATCTCAGTACATATATTTTTCATTTCACTTCTGATCAAATCATTTTTCAAGTCTTGCATCCTGGCAGTTACACTCTCTGTCAGTTTATCATTTGTTTCCTCATTCCAACTTTTCTTAGCTTCCCCAGTGTCAGTTGCTTTCATTACTTCAGATATGCTTTCTTTCACTTTTGTTCTGTGTTTTATACAATTATTTCCTCCTACAATTGCTTCTGATATGTGCTTAAAAACTATCACAGTCAACAGTGGGAGAAAAAACTGCAGTCCCTTAAACACAGAGGACCAGAGCTCTACACACAGATCATAAACCTCTCCCATCAATCAGTAGTGAATGTAGTCTGGTTTACAATGATGTAGACAAAGTTGAAGCCTTTGTCAACAACCTAGAGAAGAAGTGTAGTCCAAATTACACCCATGTGGATCTAGACTTCATCAGTAAATTACACACCTCGGTAGGCACTGTAAGGTGAAACACACACAGTACATTAGCCCCATCCAACTGACATCACCTGCTGAGGTATGTGAAATCATCACCACACTTAAGAACAGGAGACCACCAGGCTCAGATAGGATTTCTAACAAAATCATCAAATGCCTGCCACAGTAATGCACATTATTGCTATTATTAATGCAATATTAATATATGACTACTTTCCTACACAACAGAAAATAGCAGATGTAATCTTAATTCCAAAACCAGGAAAAGCACCCCAAACTATCATCCAATCAGACTTTTCATATTATCACTTCAATAAATATAACTGATTGAAGTGATAATAATTTTGAGCAGGATGAAAATGAATATCATATGGCAAAGAAAATATGTCTAAAATGCATTTATCACAGTTAAGCTGTTGTCAGACTTTAGACTCAAATATACAAATATTATTGAAGAAAAAAAAATGAAATTTGAAACTGAGAACAGAAATGTGAAGACTCAATGACAAAATCTAAAGAAAACATAGATTGATTGAAGAAGATAGACATATGGTGAAGTGATCTGTAACGAAATACTTCAAGAATTTGATGATGATTTTGATAGAAATAACCAAGGGAAAAATTAAGCAGAAATAATTTTCATTTGATTTTGTAGAAATTCTACATTCTATTTGCTATTTTTCATGCCACCACTTTAATTTAATTCATGCTGGGAAAAAAAAAAAATTATTACATCTCCAAGGAGTCCATCAAGGGAGGACATTCTACTCTACACTCAACTCACTGTTGAGTGTAGAGTACATAACACTCTATAATATAATAGAGTAGATAATACTCTAAAACACTTTTTTTTCATGTTGAAAAAAAAAAAGTATTACATCTCCAAGGAGTCCATCAAGGGGGACATTCTACTGTATACTCAACTCACTGATACCACTACTTATCCACCAACTACACATAATGCCACCAACATCATCTATACACAATGCCATCTACTGCCTATAATCTGCTATGTGATGTGATTCCTCTTTACAACTAATGAGAGAATTTGGTTTCATCTTAATACATAACTTGCATATTTCCCATGATTCCAGATTAAGAGCCAATAATTTATAATGGATGGTCCTGAAAAGAATGGGGGAAAAAAACTAAGTTATTTCCATGTTCACCATTTTTTTATGCAACTCCCACCCACGAAAGGTTATAAACCTCTAGTACACTGGTACTGTGGATAAGTAAGGTTTCTTTTCTATTTTTTCATAAATTATATATATATATATGTGTGTGTGTGCACGTGCGTGCATGTGTGTGTGTGTGTCGCAAGTGAATGTGGTGGTAGATTTGAGTTGTGCTAAAGAAAAGTGCATTTAATTAGTGTATAGTGTGGCTTTTAATCACAAATTCTACTGCAATTTTTCAGTTTGGATACAAGTGCCCTTCAGTGGTGTTGCTGTTGAAATTTTTTGTTGTTTATATTATGTTTTGATACTTGTTTGTTCATACTGCTAATACATCTGTAAATAGCATCCATAAAAAATGTATGTCAGTGGCATGGAAAGCTTCTGTACAAACATCTGGCTCAGCCTTAGATTTTTCACAGTGGATGTGTTGCAAAAATTGCTATATGTATGCACCAAAAAATGAAAGATTTGAGGACTGTTTGGGTAAATAAGAAGAAGGAAAGCATTAACGTATGTAAGAAGTCTTTTATTATTATTATTATTATTATTATTATTATTATTATTATTATTATTATTACCCAAGACCCCATTTGAGTCAAAGACTCATCTAGGAGGTCCTTTTATCAAACACACAGCTCATCATACCATGCTTTAAACACACTCAAATTCCCTGCAGACACCACATTCTCGGGCGAGGAATTCCAATCATTCACAACTCTGCATTAAAAAACCTGCTTCTCACTCCCCAACTCAAATCCTCCTAATACAGCTTCCAGGGATGACCTCTGGTTCTCCCCTGATCTCCCACTATTTTCTGTAGAGCCTCTTCAGCATTGATCCTATCATTCCCAGAAGCCTTTGTGATGTCTTCACAATTTTGGCTATTTGTCCGCTAAATTTCAGATCCGTATCTACGGTCACCCCCAGATCTCTTATTTCCTCCACCTCTGACAATATATCCTCACCAAGTATAAATTCTGCATCCCATTTTTGTTTTCCAAATTTTAAAACCTTACTGCACATTTTGCAACATTGAACTCACATCCCCATTCCCGTTCCAAATCACTCAATTTATTCAAGTCCTCTTGTAAGGCCACAACATCTTCTTTAATCTTCATGGTTCTTTCCAACTTTGCATCATCTGCAAACTGAATATCTCTATCCAAATCTTCACCAATATAATTGATATACAAGTTAAACAGCAATGGCCCTAAAACAGACCCTGAGGCACACCACTAGTAACTTTCCTTTTTCTGGATATTGCTCCCCCATACACAATTTGTTGATACCTGCCAGATAGCCAGTCTCTAATTCAATGCACCAATCTAATATCCAACCCCATCCACTCCAATAATAAATTTAGTTTAATCCTTTATCCAAGTGTAAGCAAACAAAGTTTGTGCCTGAAGTATCTTCAGAACTGAGGCAACTTGTGGTAAAGGTGGACCAAGCTCTCATCACTCCTTGCCTTAGTATCTCCCATAATGCAAAGCACATCTCCTTGTGGGCATGTATAATGCTATGCATTAAGGGAAGGGCCACTACCCAGACCGGTTTCGACCTTTATCGAGGTCTCGTCAGTGGGAGCCAGACCCAGAGGTGGTGATACTAAGGCAGAAGCATTGAGAAGTCATATTTACTTATAAGCGTTGCCAAAAGGTGTCACCTTATTATTAAATTACTCTGGATTTATAGAAAGATGTTGGAAGATTTTGAAAGATGTTGGAAGAAACTCCAACATCTTTCTCTAACTCCAGAGTAATTTAATAATAAGGTGGGACACCTTTTGGCAACTCGCAGGCAAATATGACTTCTCCATTGCTTGTGCCTTAGTATCACCATCTCTGGGTATGGCTTCCACTCATGAGACCTCAATAAAGGTCGAAATCGGTTTGGGTAGTGGCTCTTTCCCAAATGCATAGCATTATACATGTCTGCAAGGAGGTGCTTTGCATTATGAGAGATACTAAGACAAGGAGAGATGAGAGCTTGGTCTACCTTGACCATGAGTTGCCTCAGTCCTGAAGATACTTCAGGCACAAACTTTGTTTGCTTACACCTGGATAAAGGATTAAACTAAATTTATTATAGTGTGGAATTTTTTCTTGACTATTATTTATAAGACTATTACACTTTTTTTATATAATGTTCGTCAAGTAGCTTTATTTTATCGTCCTATATGTTTCACCAATTTTTCTATCAGCATCTTCAGGGAATACAAACTAGTAAGCTATATGAAGGTAACAGACTAGGTTATAACTGATGGTTCTAATTCATACAAAAAATTAGTATTGAACGAGGCAATTGCCGTGTCTCGGGAACGTGATTTATTCGTTATGGCTCATGATGTAATTGTCATGAAAGTTCATTTCTTTGATGTTTAATGATCTGATTAAAGCTTTTCAAATTTCTGGTAAGGTTAGACCTTGATTCTTATTTAGGTTTTCAGTTTTATGGGTGACTGTAGCTGCTTCCTTGAAGATTCTTGAATGGTAGTTATCTTTATAGGGCATAAGGCTCTTATCCCACTCAATGTGATGGTTAGTAGAGGCAAAGTGGCAAGAAAGGCCTGAAATGTCTTGTCTGTTGTTTCTGACATATCCTATGTGTTCTTTCTTTCTCGTTTCAAAGCTTCTAGAGGTCTGACCTACATAACTAATACCACATGAGCAAGGTATATTATATACTCCAGAGTACTTGTAGAATGGATGAGGATCTTTCGGTGATCTTAAAAATTTCTAGAGGAAAAATCTTATCACAGATCATTCCAAAACTGAAAATTTGGTACAGATATGTGGATGATATCTTTCTCATTTGGGATCATACGAAAGAAGAACTAATGGATTACCTTAACCAAATCAATAGTTTCCACCATACCATTAAATTCACATTAGAAATTGAAAAAGATGGAAAACTGCCATTCTTTAACATCCTAATAAAGAAACAAACCAATAATAGTATCAGCCTATCTGTTTATAGAAAACCTACAAATACTGGACGTTACCTCCATTTCAACTCGTCTCATCATATAGCTCAGAAACTTAGCATTATCCATATGCTCAAGAAAAGAGCTATAGAGTACACAACAGATAAGAATGACCTACAAATGGAATTAACTACAATATCCAGAGAACTATCTTTAAATGGTTATCCAAAAAGACTCTACAACAAGATTCTCTTGACTGATATACCACATAGACAACGTGATGACGTCCAATACATCAGTACTATTACTATTCCATTTGTCAGCAGCATTTCCAAAAAATTAGAGCTAACCTTCTAAAACCACATAATATCAGAGTAGCATTCAAGCCAATCAACACTATTCGAAAATTTTTAAGATCACCAAAAGATCCTCATCCATTCTACAAGTACTCTGGAGTATATAATATACCTTGCTCATGTGGTATTAGTTATGTAGGTCAGACCTCTAGAAGCTTTGAAACGAGAAAGAAAGAACACATAGGATATGTCAGAAACAACAGACAAGACATTTCAGGCCTTTCTTGCCACTTTGCCTCTACTAACCATGACATTGGGTGGGATAAGAGCTTTATGCCCTATATAGAAGATAACTACCATTCAAGAACCTTCAAGGAAGCAGCTACTAATGTAGCTGCTTCCTTGAAGTAGTTTTACAGTCACCCATAAAACTGAAAACCTAAACAAGAATCAAGGTCTAACATTACCAGAAATTTGGAAAGCTTTAATCAGATCATTAAACATCAAAGAAATGAACTTTCGTGACAATTACATCATGAGCCATAACGAATAAATCACGTTCCCGAGACAAGTGCATTGCCTTGTTCAATACTAATTTTTTGTATGAATTAGAACCATCAGTTATAACCTAGTCTGTTACCTTCATATAGCTTACTAGTTTGTATTCCCTGAAGATGCCGATAGAAAAAAATTGGCGAAACATGTAGGACAATAAAATAAAGCTACTTGACGAACATTATATAAAAAACGTGTAATAGTCTTATAAATTTATTATAGTCTAACCAAGTGAAATAAAAAAACTTTCCCATCCACTCCAGTTTGACTATCAACTTATCGTGTGGTAATCTATCAAAAGCCTTTGCAAAATCTAAGTATATTGCTGTGTATCCTTTTCCTCTGTCCATGGAAGCAGTCACCTTATTGTAATAAGTAAGTAGATTACTAAAACATGACCTCCCTTTAGCAAATTCATGCTGTCCATCAAAGATTATACAATTGTTGTCAACCCAATTCTGGATCTCACAAGTTCTCACAAGCTTCTCCAACAACTTAACTACAACACCTAACACACAGATAGGCCTATAGCTTGAGGCTTAAATTCTATCACCTCCTTTATGAAGTGGCACAATCTTGCCCTCCTTCCACTCCTTAGGAACTTGACCAAGTGCAAGACTCATATTAAAAAAAATATGTCAAGGCAGGTGTCAACTCCCTGGTACATTCCTTCAGAATACGCAGTGATATATTATCATGTCCCACAGCCTTATTTACATCTAATTTACTCAACTCCCCAAACACCTCTTGCTCACTTACAGTCAGTCTCTCCTCCCCATCATCAACTGCTCTCAATCTCTCCATGAAGTCACATTCACAAGATTGAAAGATCTTTATGAACAGCTCATTAAGTATCTCCACCACACCTTCTGCAACATCTGTCTTTATACCATTTTCTGTAATCAATGTCATCATTCCATAATCATTCTTTCTTTTGCTGGCTACATGTCGAAAAAACTTCTTAGGATTCTTTTTGGCATCATTTGCTAACTGCTGTTCATACCTCTCTTTAGCTACCCTCACCAACCAAGTCACCTACCTTGTCTGGTCTTTATAGTTCTCATGGAATTGATTATTTCCACTTCTCTTATGCTGCCTCCATAATGCCCTTTTTTCTCTGTATCGCATGCTTAATCTCTTTATTCATCCATTTCACACCTACCTTTTTTAACCTTCTCACCCTTGGAATACATTTAGACATTTCATCTACTAGATAGTTTTTGAAAATCCCCCAAGTTTGTTGGATCTCTTTTCCAGATAACTCCTCATTCCATGTTACATCTGCAAGCTGTCTCCTCAGCTCTTCATAATCACCCGCCTTGTAGTTCCACATATACTTTATATTAGAGCAATTAGAAATGGGAGCAAGCATCAGCAATGAAGTAGAAGAGCTCAGTGAAAACGAAAAGTGAAATGAAACATCTGGAAGAGGATAGTAAACATCTAAAGAAGAGATTGGCTGATGATAATGAGAAGGAAGAATTTAGTATTATGAAGAGATAGTCGTATATCATTGTATGGGGACTCAATCATTAGAGATGTGATTACAAATAAAGTGCACAAAACATGCTTTCCTGGTGAAACAATGAAGCAAGTAACTGATGCATTGCAAAAAAGGAAAGACCGTACTTCAAAGTTAGTGGTGGTTGTGGGCACAAATGACTTAGTTGAGGAGAAAAGAATGTTGATAGAGACTTGAGGAAGTTGTTGCAGCTGGTAAAGAAGAATAGTGTTGTTGGGAAAGTCATAGGTGTGTTGTCCAGATATGATAACAGTGAATTGAGAAGGAGAGTAGAGATAATGAATAGTAATATGGCTGAGTTGTGTGAAGCAAAGGAGGTTCAAATTTGTAAACCTGTGGAGTGAATTTGAAGGGAAGTTGGAATCGTTTAAAGCTGATGGATTACATTTGAATGGGTTGGTGTTGGGCATTTAGAAAATCTATTGTATTCTGAGAGAGTCAACAAGTTAGTTGTAGTGATTGTTCAGATTCTACTTGTGAAGTAGGAAAACAGAAATAAATGGATTGTATGACAGGAGGAAGATGGATATACGAGGTTGAAGATGTGGTTGCTGCAGCAAAAGGTGGTGGAATGCAAAAGGTTGAGGATGAGACAGGCAGGAGTGAAAATCAGAGTCAGGATCAGGGAAATGGAAGTGATTAGAGTGAAGAGAGAGGTGTGCCAGAATAGAGAATGTTTGTGCTGGTAGAATGGCCTCAAGGACACAGGGATTGTTAAGTTTGTACACAAATGTAATGAGTATTTGACACAAGATAGCTGAGTTTGTTGCATCGATTGAGTCAGTGTGCCCAAAGATAATTGGAATAAGTGAAACTTGGTTGTGTGAGGAGGATGTGATGTCAGGAATAGTAATAGAATGATATATAATTTTCTGGAAGAATAGAAATGTTAAAACAGGAGGAGGGGGGATGCTGTTAATAATTGCAGAGGAATTGTGTCTGAAGTGTGGAAATTAATAGTGCATGCATAGATTTTGAATCTGTGTGGAGTGAAGTTGAAATAAATAGGTTAGTATACATCTGATAGGATGCTGTTATAGGCCAGGAAATGCAGAGAATACCGATTGTGAAATGGAATAAGTGAAATGTTTAGGCAAATTAGTTGGGCATGTAAATATCCAACTGAGGATCGACTGAGGGAATGTAGACTGCGGAGTTTGGTAGATTGAAGAAGAGGTGATATGATTGAGACTTTTAAACTGTTGAGAGGCAGTTACAGGGGACATTGAAGAGTTCTTTCACTTGTTGGAATGGTGGGAAGGAGCAATGACAAGGGGCCATCCCTGGAAGTTACAAAAGGAGGCTTGTGCAAGAGGCCAAGGAGTGGTTTCTTTGCAAGGATGGTAGTTGAACCGTGGAATGCATTGCCTGAGAAAGTGGTTAGAGCAGGAACGGTCAATGGGTTCAAGGAGTGGTATGATAAACTTTGTGTTTCCTAAAATTGACCTCCCACGATGAGTCTTTTCACACCATGGAGTCCTGGATGATAATAAAAATAATAATAATAATAAGAAGAAGAATATCAGATTTGTGTAACTAAGGGTAGTAAATAATGCTGTGCAATATATAGAAGAGAAGCGAGTATTAGGAGAATTGGAAGTGAAAGAATCAGAGTAGTATCAGATGTTGGTTGGGTTGGATGTTAATAAGGCTGTTGGAATAGATGACTTATCGCCATGTATTCTTAAGGAATGTGCAGCACAGTTGGCTATGCCCTTGACCTGGTTATTTAATGAAAGTCTTGCAGTGGGTGTGGTTCCTAAGGGGTGGAAAGAAGGCAAAATAGTATCACTCCACAAACATTCTAGGACAGAAGTCTCCAACTATAGACCAGTCTGTATAACTGCAGTTGTGGTCAAGGTATTGGAAAAATTGGTAAGGAATAGAATTCAGAATTGTATTGATGGACATAGCATTTTTTATGATGGTCAGCATGGATTTTAAAGGGTAGGTCCTGTCTTAGCAATTTACTAGCATTTTATGATAAGGTAATAAGTGTGTTAGATAAGGGAGAATCATATACAGTGATATTCTTGGACTTTACAAAAGTGTTTGATAGATTACCACATGATAAGTTGGTGTACAAGCTGCAGAGGATGGGAATAGATAGTATATCGGTTAGATGGATCAGAGATTGCATGTCTGAATGATACCGGCGGGCTGTGTATGATGGAGCAATGTCTCAAAAAAGGAGGGTAACCAGTGGCATGCCACAAGTTTCTGTTTTGGGCCTCTATCTTCATGCCAATCTTCAGTTGTTTGCCGATTGTACCAAGTTGGGAATAATTATAAGTAGCACTGCTGATGTTAATTACCTTCAAGAAGATCTGAATGGACTTTTTACTTGGACAAAGGAGTGGCATTGTAGTTTTAATATCAATAAGTGCAAGGTGTTGCATTTTGGAGTGCAAAAATATAAGGCTGTGTACTATATCACTGGTGCCATACTGCAGGAAGTGGATGAGATTAGAGATTTTGGACTGATGGTTGACAGTAGACTGAATGTGAAGTTTAGGAGGCATATTGCCAATGTTGCAAAGGCTGCACAGTGCAGCTATGAGACATGTAGGGATAAAGAAGTGGTTGTGCTACTGTATAAAGCACTGATCAAACCACAGTTGAATTATTGTGCTCAAATCTGGTCACCTGCTATAAAGCACTGGTCACATCACATTGATGTGATGTGACCAGTGCTTTATACAGTGTCACAACCACTTCTTTATCCCTACATGTTATAGCTGCACTACGATGTGCAGCCTTTGCAACACTAGCAATATGCCCTCTAAACTTCACATTCAGTCCACTGTCAATCATCACTCCCAAATCTCTAATCTCATTCACTTCCTGCAGTATGGCACACCATTGATATAGTATGCAGCCTTATATTTCTGCACTCCAAAATGCAACATCTTGCACTTATTGTTATTAAAACTACAACCCCACTCCTTTGTCCAAGTAAAAAGTCCATTCAAATCTTCCTGAAGGTAATTAACACCAGCATTGGAGAGAGTCCAGAGGCAAGTGATTAAGACAATGTCAGGACTTTGGAATGCTGGTTATGGAGAGAAGTTGAAGAGATGCAAATTACAGAGTTTGGTGGATAGAAGAAAGAGCAGTGGTATGACAGAGACATTTAGGTCAGTGAGAGGATTTTATCAGTTCAATCCAGAGGAGATTACAAAAAGAGTAGAGGGTGAGAGGGGAAGAACCCAAGTTCATCCCTGGAAGTTATGTAAAGGTGTGGTGAAGAGGGGCATCAGGAGTAGATTTTTTACATAGAGAATTGTCAGTGAATGGAAAGCATTACCAGAATGTGTTGTTAACAGGTGGGGTGTTAAGGATTTTTAGATTCTATATGATAAATATTTTGTCAGTTGAATGAACCTCCCACGATGAATCTGCTGACTGCATAGAGGGTGTAATAATAATAATAATAATATATACTGTATGTTTATTTATTTTTTACATAATCCAGAAACCCTGCTCCAGAGACTAAACACAAAACATTTTCAAGGAAGAAGGGAATAAAAAAGTTATATCCTGTATGCACCATTTTATTTTTAATCACACCAATCCATGAAAAACTGGTGATTAGTTTACGGAATTAACAATGCATATAAAGTATATTAATTAAAGGTAACTTTAATGAATAACTTCTATATTTCGGCAACGTCACATTGCCATCTTCAGGAACATAAAGATATGGTATGTGCACACAGGCACTAACACAAAGCAAATGAGGAAGAAAGCAAGAAACTGATATTGTTCCTAAAGTCCTAATGGTGCTCTCTGGTGGGCTAATTTGGTAGTCTTGGCAGTTGAGCTGAAGTTCTCATAATGTAAGTCTCCCAAATTTGGGGTAGTTTCAAGGTAGTTTCAGGACTTTAGGAACAATATTAGTTTCTTGCTTTCTTCCTCATTTGCTTTGTGTTAGTGCCTGTGTGCACATACCATATCTTTATGTTCCTGAAGATGGCAATGTGACATTACCGAAATATAGAAGTTATTCATTAAAGTTACCTTTAATTAATATACTTTATATGCGTTGTTAATTCCATAAACTAATCACCAGTTATGTCTGACCAACGTATAAGCCTTGCTACTACAATCCATGAAAAGTCGTAAATTTATAGTATCAGTTCTATGGATAGAGATTTCTTCTTTTCTTTTCTTTTCTCCCTTTTTTTTTTTTTTTTGTAATTTATTTATATTTAACATAATCTGGTAACCCTGCTCCAGAGACTAAATACACAACTTTTTCAAGACACTTTATGCCTCTGATAAGTGCAATAGTAGTGTCATACCAGACAATGAAATTCACCTCCCTATTTAAACACAATCACAGCTATTCATATCTATGGTAGGATTTCAATTCACAGCCCAATTACTGTGGCATATTAACCATTCAACCAACTAGGCTAGCATTAAATTAAAAAGGATTGGTTCCCCCCCCCCCCCCAAAGATGACAAATATCTTGTTAGACAGGGAGAATGCATATACAGTGGTGTACTTGGATTTTTCAAAAACTTTTGATAGACTCCCACACAACAAACTAATAAATAAATTGAAGAGATAGGCATCAGAAAGTTGTATACGTGGATGTGGTATCCTGTAAGAGGAAGGTCACGGTGGGGTCAGTTTTGGGATCATTCTTGTTCAATTTGGATATTAATGATATTGGGATGGGTTTAACTAATGATATGCAGCTGTTTGCAGATGACACAAAATTGGGGAGAGCAATGCAAAGTCAAGCGAATATCATGGCCTTATAGGAAGACTTGAATTTATTATTATGCACAGATTTGTTTGCTGGGTTTTCATGGGCATGAGGATATGCTGGAGAGGGTCCAGGGATGATTCACAAAGGTGGTCAGTGGTCTTTGGAAATTGGAGTATGAGGACAGATTAAGAGAATGTAAATTTCAAAGTCTCGTGAACAGGAGGAAGAGGGGAGGATATGATTAAGATATATAAGCTAGTCAGGAGTTGTTATCAAGTTGACATGGAAGAGATTTTTCATAGAATGAGGGGGGGGGGGGAAATAGAACAAGAGGCCATCACTGGAAACTGTATAAGGAGGGTGTGTGAGCAGAGGAGTGAGGATTAGGTTCTTTACATAGAGAGTGGTTGATGAGTGGAATGTATCATTGCCTCAGTGTGTTGTGAATGTAGACACATGGAATCATTTTAAGGATAGTTTGATGAGCATTGTATACAATAATATACCCACAATGAGTCTCTGACTCCATGGAGTCGATATTAATAATAATAATAAAATTGTATAATATATTCATATAATATCTATATGCTCAGCTTAAATTACAGTAATTATTTTAGAGTAACTTATTACTTTGAACAATATCCCATTTATAGTCACATTAAAAACCACAGAATTATTTAACATACCCTGATTGAGAATGAAGCTTCACTAATTTCACAAGAGGGGGTGTCTCAAGAATGCCCTTCCTAGAAATCCAGATAATATACTTTAGATCGTCATAAGAGTAATATGATAAAGGTAGATCCAAACTGCTATGAAAGAAACCAAATTAATAAAAAATCAAGATTTGTTTTTAAAATGGAAAAAGAAAATGTGCATAACACTTCAATAAAATAGGCAAATAAATTTGGAACATCACTATCCTGTGTCCAAATGTTTATAGTAGGTATTTATTTATGAGGTTGTTCAAAAGAGAACTGAAAAGCTTTTTCAAAGTTTTGAATTCTTTATTAACTACCAATAATTAACAATCATTATCATTTCCTAAAATCTATTTTCATTGAATTTATAGCATTCTATTCTCATTAAAAAATAAAATAAATTTATTTATTTATTGTTATTATTATTATTATTATTATTACCATCTTACCTCCATGGAGTCAGAGCCACATCATGGGAGGTACACACTATCACACACACACAATGATCAACCAAATATGCCTTAAACTGATTCAGTGTGTCTACATCACAAACACACTCAGGCAATGCATTCCACAGACCAACCACTCTCCACACAAAGAAATCTCTCTGCGCTCCTCTACTCAAACTATCCTTATCCTTATATAGTTTTTAGGGATGGCCTGGTGTACTACTCCTCCCTCCAATTCTGTGAAACATTTCTTCACTCTTAACCTGATAACAATCCCTGATTTATATGTCTCAATCATATCCTCCCTCCTTCTCCTATTCATGAGGCTTTGCAATTTACTTTCAATCTGTCTTCATACTCCATATTCCAAAGACCGCTTACCACCTTTGTGAATCTTCTATGTACTCTTTCTACATATCCTTGTTACCATGAAAACTTGGCAACCAAATCTGTGCAAAATAATCCATGTGAGGCCTGATTAAGACCTCATATAATGGAATTATAACATCTTTGTTTCTGCATGCCAAGGTCCTCCGGATCATCATTGGGATTATCCAATGTGACAGCTTCATGACTTGTGCAATGTGTGTCCTTTGAATTTCAGGTTCTTGTAAACCACGACTCCCGGCTATCTCATCTTCTCTATCTCCTTTAAATTCCCCCCCCCCCCCCAGTGAATACTTTGCATCCCATTGTTGCTTACCAAATTTCAAAATCTTACACTTTGCAACATTGAACTGATAGTTTCACTTACCTGCCCATTCATACAATCTATTCAAGTTAGCTTGTAAGGTCATAACATCTACTTCTTGACTACATTGCTCTCTCTCCAATTTTGCATCATCTACTAACAGTTGAATATTAGAAGGTAAACCAATCCCAATATCATTAATATACAAACTGAACAACAATGGCCTCAATACAGATCCTTGCAACACACCACTAGTGATTTTTCTCGTTTGGGATACTGCACACTCATCAACTTTCTGATACCTATTTAACAGTCTGTTATCCAATCTTATCTGTTTCAGGTTATTTAACAACTTATCATGTGGCAGTCTATCAAAAGGTTTTGCAAAATTTAAGTGTATATGCATGCATCTCCCATGTCCAAGACATTTGTCACCTTGTTCTAGTATATAAGTAATCAACTGTTGTTTTGAATCCATTTCTGTATGCTGGTTCTCAACCATCACTTCAGTATCTTAACTACAGCTTCAGTGTGTCCACATCACAAACACACTCAGGCAATGCACTCCACGCACCATATAGATATACAGATTGGCCTATCATTTGAAGCTACAGCTTTATCACCACCTTTATGCTGGCCTGGTTGGCTGAGTGGTTAGCATATCTGCTCTCCAGCGAAAAGGCTGCGTGTTCGAATCCCGCTGTGGGCATGGATGCTTGTAATTGTTTGTGGAAATACTAGTGGTAGTGGTCGGTGGTAGATAGAGTTGGTGTAGTTGTAGTCAGTTGGTGGATTGAGTGAGACAGAGGTAGAGCAGGCACCCTCCCTCGATGTTTGCCAGCCTGGTTGGCCAAGTGGTTAGCATATCCGCTCTCCAGCGAAAAGGCTATGGGTTCGAATCCCATGGTGGGCATGGATGTTTGTGATTGTCTGTGGAAGTACTACTGGTGGTGGTAGGTAGTAGATGGTGTTCGCGTAGTTTCAGTTAGTTGTAGTTGGTGAAGAGTTGTAAAGTAGGTGCCTTCCCTCAATGTCTTTGGACTCCATGGAGGCATTATATAATAATAAAATACTTTTTATGCAGTGGAACAATTTTACTGAACTTTCACTCCCTTGGAACCTGTGCTGTTTCATGACTCTTATTAAACAGGCATGCCAATGCTACTGCCAATTCCCCGGAACATTCCCTTAAGATGGATGGTGATATGTTATCAAATCCTATCATCTTAATGATATCAAGGTTATTAATTTCCTCAAATACCTCCTGCTCACTCACAATTAAGCTATCCTCTCTCCTATGTCCTCTACACTTAAGTTCCTCATGATTCCATCCTGATCAGGATGAAATACACATAAATTGATCACTGAATACCTCAACAATGTCTTCTGCAGCAGTTACCATTCTATCACTTTCATACCTTAACTTCATCTTTTCATGATCATTCTTCCTTCTACTTGCCACATATCTAAAATACTCCTAGGATTTTTCTTCACTTGATTTGCCAATTTCTGCTCACACTACACTTTTGTTTTCCTTACTGAGTCCCTTTCCTGGCTTATTATTATTATTATTATTATTATTATTATTATTATTATTATTATTATTATTCCTGATACTTCCAAGGAGTCCGAAGACTCATCGCAGGAGGACACCTACAACTGTCTCAACACTACACCGAACCTCGGCTTGTTCTTTATATTTTTCATGTAACTGATTGTTACCATTATTCATCTTGTACTTCCTCCAAGAAGTACCCTCTTTCAGCTTTCATGCTTAAGCTCCACATTCATCCATTTTACACCTACTATTCAGCCTTTTGGCCTTCGGAATGTATTAGGAATACACATTAATGTTTTTATGTATTTCTTTGTCCCACGAAGCATTTATTTCCATACTGCTCAACTCCTTGTCCCATGTTATAGCTCCAAGCTGTATTCTAAGCTTTTCATAATCACAGCTTCATAATTTCACATATATCCATTCCTCACAAAAGTCTGCATATGAATAGCCACAACACAGGTGATTACTTCATGATCACTTTCACCAGCTGAGTGAAAGTATGAAACCCCCTCTCACATTTACATCCTCTGATGAAATGATTAGATACAGAACTCTTGATCATTGTTTGCCCTCCTTCACGTGCTTGAGATAACTATCTCTCAAGAACTTAAAAAATTAATTTTCTTTATTCCCAAATGCTATCTCTTCATTCCAGTCTATACCACCATAATTAAAATCACTAATTATAATAACGAATGATCTCTTGTCTTATTTGTTGGCCTGGTTGGCCGAGTTGTTAGCGTATCTGCTCCCTAGCCAAAAGGCTGCTGGTTTGAATCCCACAGTGGGCATGGATGTTTGTGACTGTCTGTGAAAATAGTTTGGTGGTGGTCAGCAGTAGATGTCATTGGTGTAGATGATGAAGGTAGTTGCGGTTGGTGGAGATGGAGAGTTGTGGAGTAGGTGCCCTCAATGAGTCCTTAGACTCCCTGGAGGTGTTACATAATAATAATAAATAATAAATATAATTGAAATAATTATCCTTCCTTGGTTTACAAATCCATGTTGTTTATACATTTCTTCACCACCACTTTCCACATTCCTGGGCCTATAGCAACATCCAACTAAATATGTCTTCCTGTCAACTGCCATGTTACACCACACTACCTACCATTTCCACTATTTTCCTCTTTCATGTCTACCTTATGTGGACTTAATTCCCTTAGTATCAAGCAGCACTCCTCCCTTCTTGCCCTTTCTATCCTAACAAAAAATACTATATCCTTCCATTTCTATTACCATTATGATATCATCGTCATTTGAAGGGGATAAATTAACTGTGGAAAGGATACAAAGACGGATGACAAAGATGGTTTCAGGACTGTACAAGGATAGTTATGAGGATCGGCTGAGAGAATGTGGACTGCAGAGTTTGGTGGATAGAAGAAGGAGAGGTGATATGATTGAGACTTTTAAACTGTTGAGAGGTGGTTACAGGGTTGACACTGGGGAGTTCTTTCGCTTGGTTGATCAGCGGGAAGGAGTGATGACAAGAGGCCATCCCTGGAAGTTACGAAAGGAAACTGTGAGCAAGAGGGTAAGGAGTGGTTTCTTTGTATGGAGGGTGGTTGAGCCGTGGAATGCATTGCCTGATGGAGTGGTGGGAGCGAGAACGGTCAGTGGGTTTAAGGAGTGGTATGATAAACTTTGTGTTTCTCAGGGGGGGGGACCTCCCCTCGATGAGTCTTTTGACTCCTTGGAGGCCTGAATAATAATATCATCTTCATTTAACCATGTTTCACTTATTCCAATGATTTTGAGGTAAATAAACTCCATCAGCAAAACCATTTCATCTCCCTTATTTCTGATAATTCAGACATATGTAAACAAACAGTAATTCATTTTTAGGTCTGTAACCAGTCCTATGCAAGCCACTTGTTGGTTGTGATTTCCCCACCATACCTGCCCAATCACCTTTTTCACCACTTACCAGATATATCTGCTTAGTCTCAACTTCCCCCAACCAAATCACAATATACTTCCCCAACACAAAATCACAATCCATCTTCATACTCAATTCACTGCCACTTTCAACATCCACTCTTCCTATGCCATGTCTACCTGTCCACCTGGGCTGCCCCCATTTCCCTGTTCTCTTGCATTCCTGTTCCCTCTTCAACTCTCACACTACTATTGTTTCCACTCCCAAGCACTTCAGTTTCTTCAATGCCACTCTTCTGATTTTTCCCTTCATCTCTTTCTTCTGATCCCCTGCACACATCACACACTACACTTCCATCCAGCAACACTTTCTCCAGTGCACTCACTCCAGAGCCATTCAAATGCAACCCATCATGCCTGTATAATTTCATTCTTCCCTCAAACATATGCCATACATCCACAAACTGTACTCCCTTCTCCTCACACAGCTCCACTAGCATACCATACATTTTGGCTCTCCGTCGCAACTTATTATCATCATAACTCGGCAACACACTGACAACCTTTCCTACTACACTGTTATCTTTCACTCTTCTCAATAACTTCCTGATATTCACCTTCACATCCTCCTTATGTCCACATAGATCATTTGTTTCATAATCATGACTAACTCTCTTGCTCTTTTCTTCCTTATGCCTAATGCCTTAATTACCTACTCATTCTCCCTCCTGGATAGCAGACCATATGGACTCTCTCAGTAGCTGGGTCTCTAATTATGGAATCTCCATATACTGATATCCTGAATCACTAGTCAGCTCTTTTACTCTTTTTCCTTTCATTTTATTTTCTGGCACACTTTCATTAGTTTCCACTAAACATCTAATATCATTTTCTGCATATTATCTATATTATTATTATCCATATTTTTTCCATATCCATGTTCTTTTGAAAGTCAGTATACATCTCACAGTCTTTCACAGTTATCTATTGTCTCACAATCATAGGAAGTTCTTGTGAATATGTATGTTTTCCGTGGATTCTGCTTTATGATAAGATTTGCTGATTTACTTTTCCATATCCTGTTCATTGCTTGTATGTGTACTTTTCTTTTTGTTATGCAAGATCTTATCTCTTTTTCTTTTTACAGTCTAAATTGTGCCATTTTGCACCCTAGGTACATGAAGTTCTCAACCTCTTCCAGCTTATATCCATTGACCTTTATTTGCTTTTTTATCCTCTCCCTCTCCAAATATCATTGTTTTTGTTTTTTCAGTATTCATTATCAATCTATATCTCTAGGAGAGATTTACTTCTATTTGGGTTTATACAGGCCAAATTTATTTCAAACTAAGTTAGAAAATACCGACAAGTTTTGCCAACTTTACCTGTTTGGCTTCATCAGGGTAAAAATAGATGTAAGATAACTTAAACACTAAAACTATAAATGAAGGAAGAATCGAATACAATTGTATTTTTACAAAAAGCAGAAGAACGCATGCATCACACGCATGGAGCGTGTATGATCTCACTTGTTGTTATGTAGGAACATTCTGTAATTGGCAGCAAGATTTAATTCAGGCATGTTTAAAGATCTTATGAGGGTCTTCCAAATCTCAGGCAGAATTAATCCTTGGTTTCTATTTAGATTTTGTTTTGAACAGATAACTGTTATGGCTTCTTTTGTAATTCGGGAGCGGAATTATAAAATTTTTTAATAATTTTACAATAAAAAATTTATAAAAGAGACATTACTTCTCTGTTCCATCATTGCTTAAAATCTAATTTTTTCCTATGGAATATGATTTATCAACAATTAACAAGCCTTGCAATGGGCAGACCTCTTGCACCCCCTTGTGCAGACCTCTTCATGGAGAAACTTGAAAGTAAAATTTTATCTCAACTAGACCCTAAACCCACAGCGTGGTGGTGATATGTGGATGACATTTTTATTGTTTGGAAAAACACAGAAAAGGATCTGTTCGATTTTCTCAGCAAGATCAACCCATTGCATCACAAAATTAAATTCACCTTAGAACTTGAGAAAGAAAAACAATTACCATTTCTGGACACTTTAATTAAGAAACAAATAGATGGACGCATCAGCCTTACAGTCTATCGCAAACCAACCAACACAGGTCGATACTTGCATTTCACCTCTTCACATCACAAATACTCAGAAACTTAGCATCGTACACATGCTAAAAAATAGAGCCTCTCTCATCACTACAGATGATAAAGACCTCAAAGATAAACTATCCCTGATATCAAATAACCTTATAAACAATGGTTATAGTAGAAAATTGATCCACAATATACTTTTTTGTGACCCCCCCCACAAAGACAGTCTGAAGATATAAATTATAATTCAACTATCGTGATTCCGTATACGGGGACAGTTTCCAATAAGATTGTTACACTCCTCAAGCCACATAGAATACGAGTGGCTTTTAAACCTTCAAAGACCATCCGCCAATTCTTAAGATCTCCAAAAGACAGTCATCCTTTTTTCAAATATGCCGGAGTCTACAACATTCCCTGTTTGTGCAGCTTAAACTATATTGGTCAGACCTCTAGATGTTTTGAAATCAGAAGAAAGGAACAAGTAGAAGACATAAACAATAATAGAGAAGACAAATCAGGGTTAGCTTTTCATTTCTCCAGGACAAACCATACCATAGAATGGGAGAAAAGCTCCATGTCTTACTTAGATGAGGATTTCCACTCCCAAATTATAAAAGAAGCCATAACAGTTATCCGTTTAAGTTATCCGTTTAATTTATATTAACAAAACCTAAATAGAAACCAAGGATTAATTCTACCTGAGATTTGGAAGACCCTCATAAGATCTTTAAGCATGCCAGAATTAAATCTTGCTCCAATTACAGAACGTTCCTACATAACAACAAGTGAGATCATACACACTCCATCCATGTGATGTACGCGCAATTGTATTCGGTTCTTCCTTCATTTATAGTTTTTGTGTAACAGTTTTAGCATTTCAGTTGTCTTACATCTATTTTTTACCCTGATGATGCCAAACAGCTAAAGTTGGCGAAACTCGGTATTTTCTAACTTAGTTTGAAATAAATTTGACCTACATAAACCCAAATAGAAGTCAATCTCTCCTATAGTTTTTGTGGTCAAAAATAACCTTTTTATCATTAATCTCTATCTCTTTTATTCTTTACTTAACTTCAGAACTATTCTTTCTAGTCCTTCTGCATCTTTTTCAGTAAGGCTTTGATTAGGCCACACATGGACTATTGTGCCCAGATTTGGTCACCGGGTTTTCAGATGGATGAATAGATATTGGAAAGGATCCAAAGGAGACTGACTTAGGTAGTTTCTGATCTCTAGAATGTCGAGTATGAGGAAAAATTGAGAAGATGTAATTTGCAGAGTCTGGTGGATAGGAGGAAGGGGGGGGGGATATGATAGAGACACAAGTTGGTAAGGGATCAATGGATCAATGCTGGAGAAATTTTACAGAGAATAGTGGGAGATCAGGGGAGAACCAGAGGTCATCCCTGGAAACTGTATAAAGAGGATGTGAGTAGGAGAGTGAGAGGCAGGTTTTTTCGTGCAGAGTTGTGAATGATTGGAATGCCTTGCCTGAGAATGTGGTGTCTGCAAAGAGTTTGAAAGTGTTTAAAACATGATATGTTGAGCTGTGTGTGTGAAAACAGGACCTCCCAAATGAGCCTTTGACTCCATGAGGTCTTGGGGTGGTAATAATAATAATAATAATAATAACAGTCATCTAGAAGTTAAATTATTGATGATTTTTGTACCTTGAATTGAAAAAACCCCTTAGATTTTTTTCTCCTTTTTAATATCTGCTGTTTTTTTCCAAAAGCATGATAATGATCTTCAGGTATATATTGGATCTGCTATCTTGCATCTCTTGTTTTCTGGAACAATCTTCCTGTTTCCCCACAATTTCTCATAGTAACCTCTGCAATATCACTGATATTTTTAATATACATATCAGGTTGCTGTTTACTTCAAAAGATTCAAGTAAAGCCCATGCACTTTTTGATTCTATATCAAATGTTTTCTGAAAGTCAATGAAGCAGACATGAATATTTGCATTTTTACAGGGTGCTTTCTCCACTTAATCTTAACATTAATATTTGGTGTGCAGTAATTCTGGCTCATCTTCTGCATTTTCTTCCAGTAGTTTCTTTATTTTTCTGTTAACATCAAAAATACTTTTCACACTTGACTACTTAAAGAAATGGTACTGTAGTTTTTTGCAGTCTGTTTTGCTTCATTCACATGTTAGTAGGTTTTGTATATAATATTTAACAAAGGCACAAATGGTAATAAGAACAATCAGATATATGACATGAAAATTGTGTTGAGTGTTATACATGCTACTAACATCACATGATAAGCTGATATTCAAGTTGCAGCACATGGGTCTGGATGTCAGATTGGTCAACTGGATTCGGGATTCGCTGTCCGATAGGTATCAGAGAGTTGTGTATGGTGGAGCAATATTAAAGAGGCAGAAGGTAACAAGTGGGGTTCCACAGGGCTCAGTACTTGGCCCTATATTGTTTAACCTTTATATCAATGACATTGTCCGTGGATTGCAAGGGGATATTCGGTTGTTTGCAGATGATGTGAAGTTGGGAAGGGTTATTAGTAATAGCGCACATGTGGTAGCCCTGCAAGAGGATTTGAATAAACCAGATAGATGGGCAAATGAATGGGGATTTCAGTTTAATGCAGCAAAATGTAAGGTCTTAAGGTTTGGGACACATCGATGGGATGCTGCATACTCTATGGGAGGAGTTATACTGGAGGAAGTAGGAGAGACAAGAGATCTGGGTTTGATGATTGATAGAAACCTGAAATTAAGGGGATATATTGCAAAGGTAGTGAAGGTAACGCAGCGGATTGCTCCAATAATGATAAGGACACTGACCTGCAGAGATAAAATGGTTATCATTCTGTTGTATAAGACTCTGATCAGACCACACTTAGACTATTGTTCTCAGATCTGGTCCCCAGGATTTGAATGGAATAAATTAACTGTGGAAAGGGTATAAAGGCAGATAACAAAGATGGTGTTGGAATTGTATAATGTTAGTTATGAGGATCTGCTGAGGAAGTGTGGAATGCAGAGTTTGGTAGATAGAAGAAGGAGGGGTGATATGATTGAGACTTTTAAACTGTTGAGAGGTGGTTACAGGTTTCACACTGGGGAGTTCTTTCGCTTGGTTGAACAGCGGGAAGGAGTGATGACAAGAGGCCATCCCTGGAAGTTACAAAAGAAAACTGTGAGCAAGAGGGTGAGGAATGGTTTCTTTGCGTGGAGGGTGGTTGAGCCATGGAATGCATTGCGTGATGGAGTTGTGAGAGCAAGAATGGTCAATGCATTTAAGGAGTGGTATGATAGACTTTGTGTTTCCTAGGAGGGACGGAGGGACCTCCCTCGATGAGTCTTGATAAACTTGTGTTTCTTAGAAATGCCCTCCCACGACGAGTCTTTTGACTCCATGGAGGCTTGAATAATAATAATAATAATAATAATAATAATAATTGTTGGGAATGTAATATGTATGCATGTGGGTGAATATGATAGATGTGTTTGTTATGAGATTAAACAAAAGCAATGAGAGGATGAGGGGCTGCAGAAAGTGTGCCATATTAATGGACTGCAGTGATTTGAATGAAATTCATGAACAGGAAGTGAAGGATGCCAAATCAAAGGTGAAAAGGTAAAAATGATAGCCAGA
Source organism: Typopeltis vanoorti (assembly GCF_054136105.1). Classification (NCBI taxonomy): domain Eukaryota; kingdom Metazoa; phylum Arthropoda; class Arachnida; order Uropygi; family Thelyphonidae; genus Typopeltis; species Typopeltis vanoorti. The sequence continues at coordinate 15,006,539 of NC_143549.1, read as the reverse complement.
AGAGTGAGCCTGAGAATATAGTGCAGAGAATGTAAGAATGAATACAGCATTGATTGAAAAAGGTAAGAATAAATGCAGAAGCATAGGTGATCCTGATTGACAGTGCAAGAGCTAGCACAAAAAATGGCAGAAAGCCTGACTATTATAGCAAGATTGATTGCTGAAATACAAAAATTGAAGAAGGAAATTATTAAGATAAGAAATGAGATGAAGCATATGAGAAATTAAATTAGACATATGGTAGATATGAGCTGGAGAGTAAGAAAGAATAAAATGAAAGATAATGGAGTAAAAGAAGTAGCAAATGATTCAAGAGTAGCACTAACTATATGCAGATTTTATTAGAAAAGGTGTGGCTGAAGAGAGGATGCACAAGGTCTGTCCAGGAGTAAGTATTAACAGGGTACTGCAAATATTTTTCAATCGGTTATACTATAAATTAAAGATGCAGAGAAATTGTATTCTTGGTTTCATCATTTATCCAAGTATAAGCAAACAAAGTTAAACAAAGAAAACAAAATTTATTTTGTTTATAGCATGTTGCATATATATATATTAATTTATAGTATAACCAAGTGAAAACAAATTTCAACATCTATCTCTAATCCAGAGCATTTTAGTAATAAAGTATGAACACCTTTTGAATACTTGTATATGGAAATATGACTTCTGCATTATTTTAACCTTGATCACTTCTGGATCCTAAAGTTTTAAACCGGTCTGAGTAGTGACTCTTCTCATAATGCATAGATTATATATGTCCATACGGATATGTGTTGCATTATGAAATAATAACAAAAGTGATGTGAAGTCATTAGCTTCTATATACAAGTAGCCGAGTTGTGAAGTTCCATCACGCGCAAAATCTACCCTTACACTTGGATAAAGGATGAAACTAAGAATATAATTTCTTGGCATCTTTAATTTATATTAACAAAGTAATTCAGCCAATGGATATGAAAAGTAAAGTGTGAAGGAGTCAGTGGTTGTAATTATTATTATCATTACCCAAGATCCCATGGAGTCAAAGACTCATCTAGGAGGTCCTTTTATCATATACACAGCTCATCACGTGCTTTAAAGACACTCTGCAAATTCTCTGCAAAAACCACACTCTCAGGTAAGGCATTCCAATCATTCACAACCCTGCATGAAAAAAAACCCTGCTTCTCACTCCCCTACTCACACCCTCTTTATACAGTTTCCATGGATGACTTCTGATGAATGATTTGGTTGGGAATATGAAGCCAAATATTAGGAGATGACTAAAGAGAAATTGGAAGACAACAGTGTGGTAGAAAGAGAAGTTTGTGTGTAATCAGGTATGTCAATCATGAGCTTGAAGTGCAAAGTAAAGATCTTGAAATGAATGTTAGCAGAAATGTGTGAAGAAAAACGAGTGCAATTTGTGATTGTGTGGGATGAGTTAGAAGGACAAATGGAATCCATAAGAGTGATAGATTGCATCTGAATGGTTTCGGAGTGAGTAATATGAAACAACTGCTGCTGTTGCTGCAGGAAGGAAGTGCAATCAGTGATGCAAAAAGGTATCAGTGAAAGTAAGAGATCATGTAAATCATGAGCAGAAGGATGGACTAAGTGGCACAGTGTAAATAGAGATGAAAATGTGATAACAGGAATGTAAGTAGAGCAGGGAAACATAGTGCACTGGGGAAGTCAGGGAGACAATGTATGGAGAGTGAATTCTGAAAGCAGTAATGAATGCATGCAAAGGGATGGTAAGCAGAGTAAAGGAACAGCCTGGAATGCATAGGAAGGAAGTTGAGTTGAGATGGTCTATTATTATTATTATTATTATTATTATTATTATTATTATTATTATTATTATTATTATTATTATTATTATCCTATGATCCCCAATAAAGTCAAAAGCTCATCAAGGAGGTCCCTTTGTAATAAGCACAATTCATCATACTAGACCTTAAACATGTTCAAATTCTCTCCAGACACCACACTTTCAGGAAAGGCATACCAGTCATTCACAACTGTGGATGCAGAAAACCTGTTTCTCACTCCCTTGTTCAAATCCTCCTTACACAGCTTCCAGGCATGATCTCTTGTTCTTCCTGTCTCCCACAATATCAGAAAACCTCTTTAACATTAATCCTATAACAACCCCCTTACCAACTTGTATGTCTCTATCATATCACCCCTCTTCCTCCTATTCACTAAACTCTGTAAATTGTATCCTATCAACCTTTTCTCATATTCAACATTCCTATCTGAATTATTTTAGTCAGTTGCCTCTATACCCTTTCCAACATCTCTTCATCCTTTTGAACACCAGGTGACCAAATCTGTACACAGAAGTCCATGTGTGGCCAAATCAAAGCCTTATACAATGGAACAAGAATCTCATTACTTCTATGAGTCGGTATTCACTGAGGACAACACAGCAAATAGAATTCGCTGTGTTGTCCTCACAATTTTGGCAATTTATCCTCCAAATTTTAAATCTATCTGCCATCAAACCAAGATCTCTTATTTCCTCCACCTCAACAATATATTTCCGCGAAGCGTAAATTCTGCATCCCATCTTTGTTTCCAAATTTTAAAACCTTACATTTTACAACATTGAACTAACATCCCCATTTCCGTGCCCAATCACTCAATTTATTCAAGTCTTCTTGCAAGGCCACAACATCTTCACTACTCTCTATGGTTCATCCCAACTTTGCATCATTTGCAAATAACTGAATATCTCCATCCAAATCTTCACCAATCTCATTAATATATAAGTTAAACAGTAATGGCCCTAAAACAGATCCCTGAGGCACTCCACTAGTGACTTTCCTTTTCCTGGATATTGCACCCCCATACACAACTTGTTGATACCTATCAGATAGCCAGTCTCCAATCCAATGCACTAACCTAATATCCAACCCCATCTGCTCTAGTTTGACTGTCAACTTATCATGACGTACTCTATCAAAAGCCTTTGTGAAATCCAAGTATATTACTGTGTATCCTTCTCCTCTGTCCAAGGAAGCAGTCACTTTATTGTAATAAGTAAGTAGATTACTTACTTATTACAACAAATCCATGCTGTCCATTGTTGCCAACCCAACTCTGGATCCTAGTTCTCACCAGTTTCTCCAACACCTTAACCGCAACACCTGACAGACAGACAGATAGGCCTATAATTTGATGCTTGAGTTCTGTCATGTCCCTTACGAAGCGGCACAATTTGCCTTCCTTCCACTCCTTTGGAACTTGACCCAATGCAAGACTCATATTATAACACATAGACACTTTTACACAAGAATACTATAGTTTAATTTGCCAAATATTTCAGTCTGAAAATAACAGATTATCTTAAGTGACTACATAGGAACAGTTTTTTAAAAGGTGGAATATCAATAATTTATTTTTATTTATTCATATGGAGTTTTCTCCCTTTTTCTCCCCTGTCCCTATTGGGGCGAGTTGAGTCCCCTCATGGGGGGGGTTAAGTATTTATGGCTGTAGATCTGTGTGTGTTCACGGGGCCACTTTGCCTGCTTGCGGGATGAAAAACGCCAGATAAATTGTCGGAAAAAACCCTACTGCCTGTGCCCAAGACCGGCTAACTTGGCTATGGCTGAGGAAGATCCTCAAATTCCTCACGTCTTCGATGGGAATTAAACCTTGGACACTCCTTCCCCAGTCATATGGTTGCAAAACGCACAGCCACTAGGCTAACTGCGTGGACAATACCAACAATTGATCATTCAAAGGTAGAACGAGCCACGTGATGTTATATCGCTAAGCATTAAAGAGAGGAAAACATTTTTTATTAATGATTAAATTAAAGATATTAATTCAAATTCATATAATAATCTTAATTTATAAATAACATTAGACTAATGTAAGAATTAAAAGTCTTTAAAAAAAATTATATATATATCAATGCGTTATCCTGATTAACCTTTCTCATATTTTTGATAAAGATATACAGTCATTTCAATTCAAGTTAGGGTGTTGAAGTAAGGCTTCAGCACTTTCTTTAAATAGACATTCAAATTTATAGCGACACCTGTGTAGGAGGCGAGTCTTGGACCAGAGGATGATGTGGCTTGTCTCTATTCAGGTCTTGCTATAAATTTGTGTGTGTGTGTGTGTCTTTTGATATATAGCCAGCAAATATAAGAACAATTATTGTTCAAATTAAGGTGCAAAAAAACTAAACAAAAACCATTTTTATGAATCAATTCTTTCCAAATGACCTAGAGATCCTACACCAATCTACCTCCTATGTAAACCTGGAAACAACCTTGAACACAGACTGAACATCCCGAAAGAGTACTTCAAGCAGTGGTACCGGATGCCAAATCCAACAAAAACTGTGTCCACAGTATTCCACCTGAACAATGCAGAGGCAAATCGATACCTCAACCTCTCTTTCTGTGGCAAAATGGTAGAACATGAGCCTCAACCGAAATACCTTGGAATGAGATGGACAGAAGCCTAACCTATAAAAGGCACATCACCAACCTGTCCAATAAAATTAAAACACGAAATAATATCATTTCAAGGCTTGCTGGAAGAACCAGGGGTTGTGCTGGTGCAGAAGTCCTAAGGTCAACTGCACTAGCTCTCGCTTTCTCTGCAGCAGAATACTCTGCCCCTGCCTGGGAAAGAAGTATACACACTAACATTATAGACACCCAGCTAAACTCTATCATGCACACAATTAGTGGTACACTGAAAAACATCCCTCTCCCCTAGCTGCCTGTCCTATCTAACATTGCTTCATCAAATATAAAGAGAAGATATTCAATTAAAGAATTTAATAGCATAATGAGCAACCCACTCCTGCAACTGCACAGCACTCTCATAAATTCACCTAATCTTCATCTAAAATCAAGAAACCCTTTCTGGTCTATGGACAAACTCTCTTCAGCTGCCTTACCATCAACACCTGACATGTGAAGAGAACACTGGTCCAACAATCTTCCAACAAATGGCTTCCTGGTTGAAGATACCTGTGCTCTGCAGCCTCGTTTTGCTCTTCTTAGAAAGATTTAATCATTGATCAATAGGATCAGAACTAACATGGAAGATGTGGCTATCTACTATACAAATGAAACCTGTCAGACTACCATTATTGTGACTGTTTTCCTGTGGCACAGATAATAACTCATATTGTGAATGACTTCCCAAGGCAACAGTTTCATGGTGATGACCTCCAGTACATCCACTAGGTGATGGATGTCCTGCATTGGCTTTCTGGACTGGACATTGACCTGTAGCTGCTTTTTATTCATTTTAAAATAAGAATAAATAAATAAAGGGGGGATATTTGGTTGTTTGTAGATCATGTAGGAAGGGTTATTAGTAATAGCACAGAAATAACACAGTTTCGGATACATATGGGAGGCTGCATACTCTGTTGAAGGAGATGTATTGGAGGAAGTAGGGGAGACAAGAGATCTGGGATGATGATTGATAGAAACCTGAAATTCAGGGAACATATTGCAAAGGTGGTGAAGGTAACCCAGAGGATTGTTGTAATACTGAGAAGGATGCTGAACTGCAGAGATAAAAGAGTTGTCATACCATTGCATAAAGCCCTGATTCGACCACACTTGGACTACTGTTCTTAAATTTGGTCCTCAGGATATGAAGGGGATAAATTAACTGTACAGAGGTGGATAACAAACATGGTTTCAGGACTATTCAATGTTAGTTATGAGGATCGGCTAAAGGAATGTGGACTGTAGAGATTATTATTATTATTATTATTATTATTATTCAGGCCTCCATGGAGTCAAAAGACTCATCATGGAAGGTCCTTCCTAAGAACATAAAGTCTGTCAAGACTCATCGAGGGGAGATCCCCCCTAAGAAACACAAAGTCTATCATACCACTCCTTAAACTCATTGACCGTTTTTGCTCTCACCACTCCATCAGGCAATGCATTCCATGGTTCAACCACCCTTCATGCAAAGAACCCACTCCTCACCCTCTTGCTCACAGTTTGCTTTTGTAACTTCCAGAGATGGCCTCTTGTCATCACTCCTTCCCACTGTTCAACCAAGTGAAAGAACTCCCCAGTATCAACCCTGTAACCACCTCTCAACAGTTTTGGTAGATAAAAGGAGAGGTGATATGATTGAGAACTTTAAAGTGTTGAGAGGTAGTTACAGGATTGACATTGGGGAGTTCTTTCACTTGGGGTAATAGGGGTATGGAGCAATTACATAGGACCACCCCTGGAAATTATGAAAGAAAGCTGTGAACGAGAGGGTAAGGAATGGTTTCTTTGCATGAAGGGTGGTTGAACAGTGGAATGCATTGCCTTGTAGAGTGGTGATAGCCAAATGGTCAATGAGTTCAAGGAATGGAATGATAGACTTTGTGTTTTCTAGGAAGGACCACCCACAATGAGTCTTGTGACTCCATGGAGGCCTGAATAATAATAATAATTGTAACAAATTGGATACTTGTAGAAAGATAATGATAGCATCGATCATGATCTCTCTCTCTATAAGTTTCCATTACAATTATTCCATATCTTTTGACTTATGATATCTTTACTTTCTTCTGTGGTTTCTTTGTTCAGGTATGTGAAGATTTTATATGTCAATGATATTGTGTTTTTTTTAACTCTATTTTTTGCATAGTAATTCCAATAAGTTTTGGTTCTAATTTTCTCATTGCATTCTCTCTTTAATAAATAGTTCACTTCTAAATGTATCAAAGGATAACCATTTTCTGTAAGTGTTGTTTATTTCTTAACGGTATATATTAGAACACAGAAAAATAGGTAAATATTAATTTATTAACTTATTGCTGATATTTCGCTGGTGATATAACCAGCATCTTCATAGCACAAAACACAGTTTGTCACAATACACGAGACTATAACAACATGGTGTAATCAACGGACTAGTTAAACAAAATTGTAGCAGCAACACAAAGACTAGAGTCCTGATTTTGGCGCCCTCTATCTGTAAAAAAAAATTGCAGCTATCACATAAGACATACGACCTGCGGACAACAATAGCCAACAACATACGTTTACATGTGGCCAACATCCTAATCAAATCTAAGCCTCCCAAAAATAATATTCCACATAAGGAAATCATTGCTGTAAAAGGGCGACAGAATAATAGCCAGATTATCATAACAAAAGCAGACAAAGGGAATGCAACCGTGGTGATGGACACAACAGAATATGAACACAAAATGCACACACTATTACAAGATCAGTCAACATACAAAATTATAGATTGCAATCCCACCAACACACAAAAGAATAATGCACGTAAATTATTGGAAAAAGTCACTTCCTGGCCCAAAGACACAGTAAACAAACTCAAGCCCTTCCATGTTAAAACACCTAGGATTTATGGAGCACCAAAAATTCACAAACAAGGTACACCGTTATGCCCAATTGTGGACAGTATAAATAGTCCTACATACAAACTGGCTAGACATTTAGCTAAGCTACTAGCCACTCTCACAAACAATTCTCCCTCCTATGTCAAAAATTCAGCCCACCTAAAAAGCATCTTACAACACCATACATAGTAAGCTTTGATATCACCTCACTATTCACAAATGTACCACTAATAGAAACCCTCAATCTATTGAAGTCACACTTCTCCCCTGATATATTTGAACTATTCAAATTCACAATACATGCAGGATATTTCACATGAAAAAGAAAAATATACAAACAAATAAATGGGACCGCCATGGGCTCCCCCCTTCCCCCCAGCCAACTTTTACATAGAACACCTGGAAAAACTAGCAATCAATAGAGCCACTCTCACACCATCACTTTGGCTATGCTATAGTGACGATGTGCTTGCTATTTGGCCACATGGCCTAGAGACATTGGAAACATTCTTAGCGCATTTAAATAGCCAACATCCAAAAATCCACTTTACAATGGAACTGGAAGCTAATAACTATCTGCCCTTCCTGGATACACTTATCACACGTCTTCCAGATGGTTCCTTATCATTTTCAGTTTTTAGAAAACCCACAGGGAGATATTTACACAAACAATCACACCATCACCCTTCTCAACAATATGGCATTTTAAAAATGCTAACCCACAGAGCGAGAGCAATCTGTTCAAATGACAATGCTCTTGCTGCCGAACTGGCCCACTTATGCCACACCTTCTTGGCCAATGGCTATAATCCCCATAAGATAAACAAAATACTAAACGCCCCTAAGAAATCCCTCCCAATATCCACCACAGAGAACTACAACAAAATAGTCACCATCCCATACAGATTGCAAGAATTCTTAATAAACATGAACTACGCACCACATTCAGACCGTGTGGCAAATTAGCAACCCTTATCCACTCAGCCAAGGACAGCATTCCTCTCTATCACATCCAGGAGTCTACGAAGTACACTGCTCATGTAATCAAGCCTACTACGGTCAAACAGGAAGAACTGTGAACATCCACATCAGCGAACGCAAAAGATATGTCCGGCATTATCACTATGGCAAGTCGGGCCTAGCACACCATGCTCTGGATACCCCTGCACACAGGATCAACTGGAAGAACACAGAAGTACTGCACAGAAGCTCTTACAAGTCAGAGAGATTGTTGTTAGAGGCAACAGAAGCCCTGAAACACACTCCAAATCTCAACAAATATGGCTGTATAGATTTGCCTAAAATCTGGGAGACAGTCATCTTAAGCAAAAACTAGTACTGGTTTTTTTCTCTGTTTAGGACTCTAGTCTTATGTGATAGCTGCAATTTTTTTTTTTTTCAGATAGAGGGGGCCAAAATCAGGACTCTAGTCTTTGTGTTGCTGCTACAATTTTGTTTAACTAGTCCGTTGATTACACCATGTTGTTATAGTCTCGCGTATTGTGACTAACTGTGTTTTGTGCTGTGAAGATGCTGGTTATATCACCAGCGAAATATCAGCAATAAGTTAATAAATTAATTATTTACTTATTTTTCTGTGTTCTAATATACACTGTTAAGAAATAAACAACATGTACGACGAACACATAAGTCTGTCTACTCATTTTCTGTAAGCTTTAAGCTTCATTTTTCTCTCTTATTATTTTTTTATATGTTCAAAATTTCTGATGAACCATCCCCCTTTGTTGTGCAATTTGTTTTCCCTAGGTTGTCACTGGCTGCTTTCTTTATTATGTTGCATATAATCCTCAACTCTTTATTTCATTTACCTATATATCTAGTACATTCTCTTGTGATGTTTTTGGTACAGTTCTCTAATATTCACTCCCTATCATAATCTGATTGTAATTCCATAGATATAATTATTCTTAAGTGAAAATTCTACTTCCCAGGTGAGGGCCACATATTCACTCTTAACGACTGTAGACAGTGCCAGATTCTTTGATACTCATCTGACCCAACATCCTGAAACTCTCGGTCCTCTATATTACATGCTGCTGGTAATTATCTCTTAGCAATTGTATAAATTCAATTTCCTCCATGACATTTCTGCCTACAAGTGTATATAGCTCTGAAGCTTCCATAATAATTACTTACAACTCTGCACTCAATGTGCTTAATTTACCAATGCATGTTATCCCATATTTAGACAGACACTGCAAAGTGTCTGTCTATTCACTCATAACATGTCACTAGTTTATTATCCATCCCTATCTGTTCCACTTTGTAAATGGAACACATAGGGAACAGATCCACAGTAGATACAATGTCTAAGTATATTCCAAGGGTGAGAAGGTTAAATAAGGTAGGTGTGAGATGGATGAATAAAGAGATTAAGCATGCGATACAGAGAAAGAGGACATTGTGGAGGCAGCATAAGAGAAGTGGAAAAAACCAATTCCATGAGATCTACAAACACCAGGAAAGGATGGTGACTTGGTTTGTGAGAGTAGCTAAAGAGAGGTATGAACAGCAGTAAGCTAATGAAGCCAAAAAGAATCCTAAGGAGTTCTTTCGATATGTAGCCTGCAAAAGAAAGAATGATTATGGTAGGATGATATTGATAGGAGAAAATGGTATAAAGACAGCTGTTGCAGAATATGTGATGGAGATACGTAATGAGCAATTCATAAAGGTCTTTCAATCTTGTGAATGTGACTTCATGGAGGGATTGAGAGCAGTTGATGATGGGGAGGAGAGACTGACTGCAGGTGAGCAAGAGGTATAAGAGGAGTTGACTAAACTAAATGTTAATATGACTGTGGGACTTGATAATATATCACCACATATTCTGAAGGAATGTGCCAGGGAGTTGACACCTGCCTTGACATATTTTTTTAATATGAGTCTTGCACTCGGTCAAGTTCCTAAGGAGTGAAAGGAGGGCAAGATTGTGCCACTTCATAAAGGAGGTGACCGAACTCAAGCATCAAACTATAGGCCTATCTGCATGTCAGGTGTTGTAGTTAAGTTGTTGGAGAAGCTTGTGAGAACTAGGATCCAGAGTTAGGTTCACAACAATGGTATTATCTTTGCTGAACAGCATGGATTTGCTAAAAGGAGGTATTGTTTTACTAATCTACTTACTTATTACAATAAAGTGATTGCTTCCTTGGACAGAAGAGAAGGATACACAGTACTATACTTATATTTTGCAAAGGCTTTTGATAGAGTACCTCATGATAAATTGACAAACTAGAGCAGATGGGGTTGGATATTACATTAGTGCATTGGACTGGAGACTGGCTATCTGATAGGTATCAACAAGTTGTGTATGGAGGAGCGATATCCAGGAAAAGGAAATTTACTAGTGGAGTGCCTCAGGGGTCTGTTTTAGGTCCATTACTGTTTAACTTTTATATTAAAGATATAGGTGAAGATTTGGATGGAGATATTGAGTTGTTTGCAGATAATGCAAAGTTGGGACGAACCATGAAGAGTAGTGAAGATGTTGTGGCCTTACAAGAAGACTTGAATAGATTGAGTGATTGGGCACAGAAATGGAGATGTGAGTTCAATGTTGCAAAATGTAAGATTTTAAAATTTGAAAAACAAAGATGGGATGCTGAATTTATGTTTGGTGAGGATATACTGTTGGAGGTGGAAGAAATAAGAGATCTGGGGATAATAGTGGATAAGGATCTAAAATTTAGGGGACACATAGCCAAAATTGTGAAGACAACACAAAGGCTTCTGGGAATGATGCGGAAGACATTGATGTGTAGAAGTAGGGAGGTTTTTGTTCCATTGTATAAGGCTTTGATTAGGCCACACATGGACTATTGTGCCCAGATTTGGTCACTGGGTTTTCAGAAGGATGATGAGATGTTGGAAAGGGTCTAAATGCAATTGACTAAGGTAGTTTCTGACCTCTGGAATGTCAAGTATGAGAAAAGATTGAGAAGATGCAACTTGCAGAGTCTGGTGGACAGGAGGAAGAGGGGAGATATGATAGAGACCTTTCGTTCAGAGTTGTGAATGATTGGAATGCCTTGCATGAGAGTCTAGTGTCTGCAAGAAGTTTGAATGTGTTCAAGGCATGGCATGATGAGTTGTGTGTGTGAAAAAAGGTCCTCCCAGATGAGTTTCTGACTCCATGAGGTCTTGTGGTAATAATAATAATAATAATAATAATAATAATAATAATATCAATCAGTAATTTTAATTACTGACTCTTTAACTATTGAATTGATCTTCAGATGGCACAGCTGGCATGTTAAAAGCCATGTGATATACACATAGAATATAAGTGAAAATAGTTGAGACACAATGTCTAATTTTTTTGTTTATTCAGTGAACCAACATAAATTTCAAATCAGCAGTTCAAGAAATCCTCGCAAATATGAACTATCAGCTCATGCAAAGTGAAAACTGGCTCCAGCATATCCCTGTGCATGTATGCATGTAAGCACGAATGCACACACACACACACAAATGGTAAAATAAGGACTTTCTGTTGAAAAAAAAAATTCCTTTTCACATATCACACAGCTTACACAAAAGAGATGAGGATAATATGAAAAAACTAAAAAATTTATAAGTCATTTTTAAAACCCAATTTACTGTTTATAAATTAAGACCTACCTTGCCATGAGTACTCTAATATTTTTAGCAAATAGTTTTGGATGTTCTTTTTCGGCATAACTCGGATTATAAACAGGAAGATACTGAAAGAAAAACATAGCAGTTTTTTGCAAAATAGATAGCATCCAACAGTTAATGAAAATTAAACATTACTATAATATAAAATATATCACAAAGCTAGCACCATCTGGCATTAATGTATGTAATTAGAGAAAAGTTACTTTATTATTATTATTATTATTATTCAGGCCTCCATGGAGTCAAAAGACTCCATGGAGGGTGGTTGAACGGTGGAATGCATTGCTTGATGGAGTGGTGAGAGCGAGAACTGTCAATGAGTTTAAGGAGTTGTATGATAGACTTTGTGTTCCTTAAGGGGGACCTCCCCTCGATTAATCTTGACAGACTTTATGTTCTTAGGAAGGACCTCCCACGATGAGTCTTTCGACTCCATGGAGGCCTGAATAATAATAATAAAATAATAATAATAATAAAAATGCAAACCTGCCACAAATACCATATTCTACAATTTTTTTTTCAGATTTATCACTAATCTTCTAACAGCCATTTCCCTCCTGATATCTTTGAAGTATTCAAATTACTATGTATTCAGGTTACTTTAAATGGGGAGGAAAAATCTATAAACACATGAATGGTATTGCTATGAGTTCTCCATAGTCACAACTGTTGTACTAAATACAAAGTCTGATTATGAAATGAAACTGGCTCTGCAAGCTAAAGACAACCCACAAGAATTGTATCGATATACTGCAAATAAAAGATGGCATAAGAGTTGGAGATGCAGAAGAGGTTGTTCAACTAATGAGTTCCCATTTCATTAAACGTTATCAACCTGGTGTACGCAACATTGAGCTCACTGCTACCTCTGTAGGTAGCAGTGAGCTCAATGTTCAGTGAGCTAAACCATACTTTAGCAGTAAGGTAGCTCACGGCTACCTCACTGCTAAAGTATGGATTGCCAGTCCTGACTTGCCATTATCATGATAAGAAATGTATTTTTTATGTTCTTCCAGGTGGATGTTAACAGATCTTCTTGTCTGCCCATACTAGACTAAGTCACAGTAACAGTGAACTTCATACATCTCAGGGTGTGGTAGAGGGTGAAGTTAATCTTTAGGCAAGCAGATCAGAGTTGCTAATTTTACATGAGGTTTGAATATGGTGCAAAGGCCATGTTTCTTCAGTACTTTGGCTATCTTTTCTAATGTACCTCTGACATAGGGAATTATTATTATTAGTAGTATTAGTAGTAGTGTTGGATTCTGAATGAAGAGAGATTTAAATTATTAATACTCTCTTCAGAATCCAACATAATCCACCATGGCAAAGGCTACATTTGTAAATATTATTTAATGTAAATCACTTATTTATAAATTAATATTCATATAACTACTATAAGTTGATTTAATATTTAATTATTTAATCAAGTATGTGTACTAATAAAGAAAAATCTCTGTATTAAAATATTATTAAGTTATTTTATTTATTGCTATGTTAATATTATAGGAGTTTGTATTTAATATTTAACTGCGTATTAATTGAAATGTAAATATTCCTTATTTGTTCCTGTTTGTAGAGGTATAACGTTATGCAATGCCTCAATTTTATTATATTTTGTTTTGTTGTCATGGAAACATATGTTAGATAGCTTGCACGAGTTTGTAATAGAGTGTGAGGGAGAATGTTGAAAATTTACTGGAAAGGATTTTAGTTAAAGAGAGCACGAGAACAATTTAGGCGGGAAGAAGGGATATATAAGCTAGGAATGCTGAAAAAAGAGAGGATATTCTAATTCGGTATTCAGAGGAAGGAAAGAAAAAAGGAGATTGATTCAGGGAATCAGAGTACGATATTAGCGAGTGGGCGAGTCACTCAAGTAGCTAATTAAAGTCTGTTAGTCGCGGAGCGGGTTAGCTAGTGAGTTGCAGAATAACAAATAAGCAACGGAAGATAGCTAAGCGACTACTGAATGACTAGCTGTACTTTAGTTGAGATTTAATTTCAGGGCCGACTTTTCAAGGACATACGGAAACTTGAAGCATAGCATGGAGTAACTAGAGAATAATTAAAGGCAACAAGGTTGAGTTTAACGATAGCTGTGTTAAGAATTATAGTGCCTAAAAGATTAATTGAATGCCGGAATAGGCAACTGTGCATGAAAACTTCAAGTTAAGGAATTATTGTGTGTCACCTTAGTTCATGAGTGATTAGTAGAATACTGAATTGGTCAAGTAATGTCTAAGATAGAACAAGCGTTTTACTTCATGCAAGAACATTTAACCATGTGAATTGTGACCGTTAATTAATTCAGTTATTACTAGGAAGATTTGTTTTAATGAGTGCCATTAATTCTTGAAAGTGTATAAAGTTATAAAAAGTGTTTGAATATAAGTAGATGAAGAAGGAAGATTACCGGTAAGAATATTCCAACCATTGATATTCCTATGCATAGATATGTGTGTTTTCTTCCTAAAATATCCCTATATTAACAGTAACATTTTTGCGGAGATTAGCTGAAGTGTGGATTTAAAAATGTATACTTGTGAAAAAGTGTTGCCGCCATTATATTGTATTTGAAAATTAAGTAACTGTGAGATATTTGTGTAAGTGGTTATCAAGGAACTTTATGACTTTGAGCTTTACCAAGTGTTTAATGAAATTTTGTGAAGGCTGTGTTTCAGACAACAGATTTACCATTGCTTAAAATTATGACTGTATTATCAGAAGAGCTAAAATGTTTATAATATCTCATTTAATGATTTGAACTTAAGTGTATAATTTGTGATCCTAAATTAAATGTTTGTTTTTGTTAATCTAAAGTTGTATTTTGCCTGAATCTCTTTTACTACATCATCCATAAAAATATTGAACCAAAGCGGGAGAAATATGTAAGTTAAATAAACTCGGCCTGTAAACATAATAACAACATATAAAGGAGAAATAGTTGAGAGTTGGTTTTTCTTCAATTCTTGAACTAATTCAGATATAGAGTGGCACAGTCTATAAATATAAATTTTCTCTATATTTGGATTAGAAATCAACTAGCAACCTATCAATTGTTTAAGAATATCGTAATAACTAAATATCGGATCCAAAGTATAGGTTAAGACGAAGTAGGATCCAACAGTAGTAGTATTAAGAGAGACCTCCAAGTATGAGTCAGGGACTCATCAAGGGAGGCCACATACTACACGCACCATTTTGAATGAATTCAAGAATAAGTATGCTTGAATGAATTCAAGCATACTTATTCTTGAATTCATTCAAAATGCTTGCACTCACAACATCCAATGGCAATCCATTCCAATCACACACCACCCTCTGAGAGAAAAATCTAGTTCTCACACCTTCTTAGCAGCATTCATTCTCCGCTTCCAAGGAAGCTGAGAAGCTGAGAAGCTTGCCCTTTCCCCACCCTCCATAAATTGAAAAATTCCATCAGTTGAAATCCTGGATGACCCTTTTTTGATATGATTGAGACTTATAATCTTCTTTTAGAAGATTATAAGTCTCAATCATATCACCCCCCTCTTTCTCCTGTTTGCTAGTGTCTACAGTCTACAAATTCTCAATCTGTCTTCATAATCAGTATTCTACGATTCAGATATCATTTTTAAAACTCTTCTTTGGATTCTCTCCAATATATCAGAATCACAATGGAAACCAGGAGACCAGACCTGCACACAATATTCCAAGTGAGGTCTTATCAAGACCTTCTAAAGAGGCAAAAGAACATGCTTATCTTTTCATGTGAACATTCATTTCAGCATTGCTATTATCTTTTGTGTTGTATTTGCAATGTTTGCTACATGTCCCCTGAATTTCAACTTCCTATGTACTAACACTCCAAGATCCCTTGCCTCATCAGTTTCTTCTAGCATAATCCCACCAATATAATACGATATTGGATATCTAATCATGCTGAAGTGAATGACTTTATATTTACTGACATCCATTTTCCCCTGCCCACAATTCCAGCATATTCAAATCATTCTGCAAGTACTGCATATCAGCAGCATTCCTGATTACCCCTACCTATCTTTGCATCACCAGCAAATAGCTGTATGTCTCTTGTCGAATTGCTCCCAACATCAGTAATGTACAGATTAAATAACAGTGGACCAAGCACTGATCCTTGTGGTACACCACTTGTTACCTTAAACCTTGCAGACTCAGATCCCCTGTATACCACTTTCTGATATCTGTAAGTCAGCCATCCTCTTATCCATGGTAATATTGTATAACCCAAACCCATTTTCTCCAATTTATGCAACAGTCTACCATGCTATATTCTGTCAAAAGCCTTAGCAAATTCCAAAAGTATCATGGTGTATCCATTCCCCTTGTCTAGTTCAATGGTAACATTGTTATAGAATATGAGCAAGTTGCTAAAACATGACCTTTCCTTAGTAAACCCATGTTGTTCATTGCAAAGTAGAGATTCACTATCAATCCATTTCTAAATGAGAGCCCTAACCAATATTTCCAAAATCTTCACTGTGACTCCTAAGATGCTAATTGGTCAATAGTTGGATTGGATACATCGGTCTTTGCACCACCTTCATGCAATGGAATTGCCATACATTCTTTCCTTTCCCACTGAATCCTCTCTGTTCTGAGACTCAAATTATATAATCTGGTCAAAGGAATAGCCAGTTCAGCTGAACACTCTTTTGCATCTGTACTGATATTCCATCAGTCCCTATTGCTGAATTCTTATTCAGTTTGTGCAATAGATTTAACCTGAGCTATTCCTCATACACCTGAGTTTCTTCAGCCAGTGAAGAGGTAATATTGTATAACCATGTAGCGGTGACCAAATATTGGTCACCCCTTCACACAGGATTATATGATAGAAATCTAATTTGCTATTTAGAAGTCATTACAGATACAAAAGATTATTTTTTTGTCAGCTATGACTATGAAGAATTCTCTTAACCTAAAGAAATATGGTTGTATTAATTTGCCAAAAGTTTGGGACACTGCTATTTTAAGAGCAACTTCCACATAGCTGTAATTTTTTTTACAACATTCTCTCTATCTTCATGTAGCTTGCTCATTGAGAGGGTGCAGTGCCATGTCCTTCCAGTTCTCTCTGTTGGTGGCTTTCCTTTTTGTTTCTGCATAGCCATGTGATCCTCTCCATGATCTTATATCTTAAGGCATGTCCATTGTTTTTTGCGTCTTGATCTTTTTCCCATAATTTTTCCATCTAACACTGTTAGTATCCTCTGTCCAGCTGAACCTCTCAGTACGTCCCGACAATCTCATCTTTCTCCGGATCATTTCCTGTAATAAAGGTCTCTGTTTTCTGTTTCTCTGTAGGACATCTATAATTGTCACATGTTCTGTCCATGAGATTTTCAGAGCTCTCCTATAGCATCACATTTCAAAGGCCATTATCTATTGTCTTATTCTCTTCTTGAATATGCAGATCTCACTCCCATATGTGAAAACCCATCTGCAGTAAAGTAGGTGCTTAATATTTGTATTCTGTTGTATGTTCAATTTTCATAACACTGGTCTTTTTTGCATTTATATCTAATCCAAACTCTTTATCTTCTTCAATTAGTAGCTGCAGTAATTTAATTAATTTGTTTCTGTTTTCTGCTATTAGAATGGTATCATCAGCATATCTAAGATTGTTGTAGTTTATACCCTTGATACTAATTATTATTATTATTATTATTATTATTATTATTACCACGGGCTACTCCAGGAGTCCTTAGACTCATCGAGGGAGGCCCTAAACATCATGTTCACACAGCTGTTCAACATTCTCACAGTATCTATCATACCTTGCCTTGAACTCGCTCACTGTCATAGCACCCACAACAGACTCTGGCAGCTTATTCCACTCATTTACCACTCTAAAAGTAAAGAACCCAGCTCTAACACCCCTGCTAACCACGCTCTTGCCCAGCTTCCATGGGTGTCCCCTAGTTCTCCCACCACCAGTCCTGATCTCAAAAATATCATCTGAATTAATCCTATAGAATCCTTTTAGCAATTTGAATGTCTCAATCATATCTCCCCTTTTTTGCCTATCAACTAGTTTCTGCAACCCACAAATCTTCAACCTGTTCTCATATGGTGCATTCCATAGACCTGCTATCATCTTAGTCACTCGCCTCTGGATCCTCTCAACCTCCTCCCCATCAAGAAGGAACCGAGGTGACCAAATCTGGGCACAGTAGTCGAGATGAGGTCTTATCAGGGCTCGGTACAGAGGTACAATAACTTGTTTTTCTCTGCTCGTCAAGGTAATTCCTATTTTTGTTTTTCAATCTTTTTCATCACTGTCTCACTATAGATATTAAATAGATTTGGTGAAAGGATACAACCTTGTCTAAATATCGCTTTTTATTTTCACTACAGAAGCCTCAGAGTTAAACAGATGCATTTTATATTTGGTGTAAATCATTTTTATAATCTTATGTACATGATCTTTTATGTCAAATTTATCAAAATTTATTTAATATATTGAACTTTTTATTATGTTTTACCAGGTAAAAGGCCTTCTGAACATCTATGAACCATATGTAAATGTTCCTATTTCTTTCAAGTGATCTTTCTATCAGTATTTTTAGTTCCAGGATAGTATTAATAGTTCCAATTCCTCTCTTGAACCTTTCTGTTGTTCAGTCAATTCACTGATCAAGGCTCTTTCAATTTCTTTGTTAACAATGGTTAAAATAATTTTAGATGCATGGGATATGCAAGGTTCACAGTTCTGTAATCCTCACAATTTTTTGCATTATTTTTCTTTGGAATTGGAATGCAGATAGACATTGTAAAAAATTGAGGTAATTATATTGTTTTATAGATGTCCTGAATGGATTCCACTAAATAGTTGTTATTATTGCCAGTCAAAGCATTCAGCAGCTCAGCTGGGATATTATCACACCCAGGGGATTTATTATTAGGAAGATTCTTAATTACATATTCTATTTCCTTTCTTCAGTAGAGTGAAGTATATATCTGTTGTTACGTTTAACTTAAGGTGCCATGAATCATCTATCATGTTATTATCATCATCATAGAGATCTGATAAGTACTCCACCCATCTTCCATTTATCTTTTCCTTATCAATGATTATGTTTCCATCTTTGTCCTTGATGTTATTAGACTGTATATGTTTTGTTTTTCCATTAAGTTCTTTCACTTTCAGGAATGCTTTTCTGGTTTTGTTCCTATTTTGTAATTCTATCTCAGTGCACTGCCTGTTTATCCAATTTTTTTTCAATCTCCTACATAACTGTTTGATTCTTTTATCCAATATTTTATATCTTAATCTTTCTTCTTCATTTGTTACTCTTTTCCAGGTTCTTCTTCCATTGATAAGGTTGATTACTTCTTGAATTATCCATGGTTTTTTCTTCTTGTTTATTCATGTGGTTTTTAGCAGATGTTATGATAGCTGCTTGTAGTCTATTTCACTGAGAGATTTCATTTTTGTTTTGCAACTGTGCAAACAGCAGTTCTGAAACATTTTCATTTTTGATTTTACTATTGGATTTTGTGCCATTTGCAGATCCCATTTCAGAGGTTGACTTATTTAAATTTTTATTGTTTTCAGGTGAATATTCTTTAAAGCCCAGTCTATGATCAGATCCACAGTTAGCACTTGGCATCACCTTTGAGTTCCATATTCCACTGAAGTAGCGTTTACTGACCACGACATAGTCTAATTGATTTTTGTATCTTCCATCCGGACTTTCCCATGTGTATCTTGCTGTTGGTTTTGCTCAAAATAAGTGTTGGTTATGATGAGACGGTGCTTGTTACAGGAATCAATCAGTTTTTGTCTTCTCTCATTCTGAATTCTGAGTCCAAATGGACCAACATGTGTAGATGTTCTCTCTGATTCAACTTTTGCATTCCAGTCACCACAAATAACTCAACTTTTCTTGCCTCCAACTTCATTTATACACCATTCGGTTCATCATACATTATCTATTTCTGCTTCCTCATTTTGTTCTGTGGGAGCATATATTTGATTGATCAACATATCTCTAGATTTAGACTTCACTAGAATTGCCATTACTCTATCTGATTTTTTAATGACATGGATAATGTTTTTATTAGTTTTCTTCTCTACAGTGAATGCTACACCTCTCCTTGATATTTCACCACCTGACATATATACTTTATATATATTGTCATTTGGAAGTTACACTCAAAATCAGATGAATCTTTCCAAAAAGGTTACACTTATTCCTAGTATACTAATATTCAATCTCTCTCATCACATTAGCCAATTTCCCACATTTATTCAATCCTTTTACATCCCAGGTAGCAATATTCGAGCAATTTCTGCATTGAGATTCTCTATAGCAGTTTTGGGGGATTTTCAAAAACTGTTTAGTAGATGCAATGTCTAAATGTATTCCAAGGGTGAGAAGGTTAATAAGGTGGGTGTGAGATGGATGAATAAAGAGAATAAGCATGCGATACAGAGAAAAAGGGCATTGTGGAGGCAGCATAAGAGAAGTGGAAATAATCAATTTCATGAGGTCTACAAAGACCAAGCAAGGAGGGTAGCTAAAGAGAGGTATGAACAGCAGTTGGCTAATGAAGCCAAAAAGAATGCTCAGGAGTTCTTTCGATAGGTAGCCAGCAAAAGAAAGAATAATTATGGAAGGATGACATACATTGGAGAAAATGGTATAAAGACAGCTGATGCAGAAGGGGTGATGGAGATACTTAATGAGCAGTTCATAAAGATCTTTCAATCTTGTGAATGTGACTTCATGGAGGGATATATCACCACGTATTCTGAAAGAATGTGAGAGGGAGTTGACACATTCTTTCAGAATACGTGAAAGAATGTGTCAACTCCCCCTCACATTCTTTCAGAATACGTGGTGAAAGAATGTGAGAGGGAGTTGACATTCTTTCACCACGTATTCTGGTGAAAGAATGTGAGAGGGAGTTGACACCTGCCTTGACATATTTTTTTTAATATGAGTCTTGCACTTGGTCAAGTTCCTAAGGAGTGGAATGAGGGCAAGATTGTGCCACTTCATAAAGGAGGTGATCGAACTCAAGCATCAAACTATAGGCCTATCTGCATGTCAGGTGTTGTGGTTCAGTTGTTGAAGAAGCTTGTGAGAACTAGGATCCAGAGTTGGGTTGATAATAATGGTATTATCTTTGATGGACAGCATGGATTTGCTAAAGGGAGGTCATGTTTTAGTAAACTACTTACTTATTATAATAAAGTGACTGCTTCCTTGTACAGAGGAAAAGGATACACAGTAATATACTTGTATTTCACAAAGGCTTTTGATAGAGTACCTCATGAAAAGTTGACAGTCAAACTAGAGCAGATGGCGTTGGATATTAGATTTGAGACTGGCTATCTGATAGGTAGCAACAAGTTGTGTATGGGGAAGCAATATCCAGGAAAAGGAAAGTCACTAGTGGAGTGCCTCAGGGGTCTGCTTTAGGTCCATTGCTGTTTAACTTGTATATTAATGATATAGGTGAAGATGTGGATGGAGATATTGAGTTGTTTGCAGATGATGCAAAGCTGGGACGAACCATGAAGAGTAGTGAAGATGTTGTGGCCTTACAGGAAGACTTGAATAGATTAAGTAATTGGGCACGGAAATGGGGATGCGAGTTCAATGTTGCAAAATGTAAGGTTTTAAAATTTGGAAAACAAAGACTGGATGCAGAATTTATTCTGCTTGGTGAGAATATATTGTTGGAGGTAGAGGAAATAGGAGATCTAGGGGTGATAGTGGATAAGGATCTAAAATTTAGGGGACACTTCGCCAAAATTGTGAAGGCAACACAAAGGCTTCTGGGAATGATGCTTTGGACACTGACGTGTAGAAGTAGGGAGATTCTTGTTCCACTGTATAATTATTATTATTATTATTATTATTATTATTCAGGCCTCCAAGGAGTCAAAAGACTCATCGAGGGAGGTCCTTCCTAAGACATAAAGTCTGTCAAGACTCACTGAGGGGAGGTCCCCCCCTGAGAAACACAAAGTCTATCATACCACTCTTTAAACTCACTGACCGTTCTCGCTCCCACCACTCCATCAGGCAATGCATTCCACGGCTCAACCACCCTCCACACAAAGAAACCACTCCTTACCCTCTTGCTCACAGTTCCCTTTCGTAACTTCCAGGGATGGCCTCTTGTCATCCCTCCTTCCCGCTGATCAACCAAGCGAAAGAACTCCCCAGTGTCAACCCTGTAACCACCTCTCAACAGTTTAAAAGTCTCGATCATATCACCTCTCCTTCTTCTATCCACCAAACTTTGCAGTCCACATTCTCTCAGCCGATCCGCATAACTATCCTTGTACAGTCCTGAAACCATCTTTGTCATCCGTCTTTGTATCCTTTCCACAGTTAATTTATCCCCTTCAAATCCTGGGGACCAAATTTGAGAACAATAGTCCAAGTGTGGTCTGATCAGAGACTTATACAACGGAATGATAACCCTCTTATCTCTGCAGGTCATTGTCCTTCTCATAATAGCAGCAATCCTCTGTGTTACCTTCACCACCTTTGCAATATGTCCCCTAAACTTCAGGTTTCTATCAATCATCAACCCCAGATCTCTTGTCTCCCCTACTTCCTCCAGTATAACTCCTCCCATAGAGTATGCAGCATCCCATCGATGTTTCCCAAACCTCAAGACCTTACATTTTGCTGCATTAAACTGACACCCCCATTCATTTGCCCATCTATCTAGCTTATTCAAATCCTCTTGCAGGGCTATGACATCTGCACTATTACTAATAATCCTTCCCAGCTTTGCATCATCTGCAAACAACTGAATATCTCCTTGCAATCCACTGGCAATGTCATTGATATAAAGGTTAAACAATATAGGTCCTAGTACTGAGCCCTGTGGGACCCCACTTGTAACCCTCTGCCTCCTGGAAACTGCTCCACCATACACAACTCTCTGATACCTATCAGACAGCCAATCCTGAATCCAGTTGACCAATCTGACATCCAGACCCATGTACTGCAACTTAAATATCAGCTTATCATGTGGCACCCTGTCAAATGCCTTCGCCAAGTCTAAGAAAATTGCAGTATATGCCTTTCCCTCATCTAATGTTCTTGTAACTTTATTATAAAAGGCTAGCATATTGCTAAAACAAGAGCGTCCTTTCACAAATCCATGTTGATTCTCACAGATAACATTACCCTCATCTGCCCAATGCTGTACGCGGTCCCTCACTACTTTCTCCAAGATCTTAACAACTACTGATGACGCACAGACTGGCCTATAATTAGACACTTCCAGTCTGTTACCACCCTTATGCAATGGCACTATCTTACCTTCCTTCCATTCCCTGGGCACCTTTGCCAATGCCAGACTTTCATTGAAAAGCCACGTTAAAGGTACTGTCGATTCCCTAGCACATTCTCTCAAAACTCGTGGCGAAATACCATCCAGTCCCACAGCTTTACTGACATCCAGAGTACTCAGTATCTGAAACACACTCTCCTCCTGTACCTCCAGACCTCGTACCAGTCCTATCCCTCTTGCATTAAAACTGACTCCTCTAGGATGAAATACTCCAATAAAGTGGTCATTGAACAATTCCACTATGTCCTCTGCATCAGTCACTCTATTCCCATTTTTATCCCACAATATCATTGTTTCACAGTCATTTCTCCTCCTACTGGCCACATAGCTAAAAAATTCCCTAGGATTTTCTTTGGATCTTAGGGCCAATCTCCTCTCATATTCCAGTTTCGCTCTTTCCTTACCACACTAGTCACTCTTCTGGCCTGTGTCTTATATTCCTCATGCATCTCTTCACCTATCTCCTTATATCTCTTCCATAGCCTCTTTTTCGCATGCAATTCCTGTTTAATATTGTTTGTCATCCACTTTACTCCAAATTGTGTCCTCTTCTTCACTCGTGGTATACAACTTACCATTGCTGATAACAAATATTCTTTCACAATTTCCCACGCACTGGTGATATCCCGGCCTTCCAATTCCTCCCTCCATGAAACTTCCCGAAGTTGACGTCTAAGACTATTATAATCACCTGCCTTATAATTCCACATAAGTTCCCGTCTCTTTGATACTCCTGCATGTCTATTCATTTTCCAAGTCAACACCATATGGTCACTCTCTCCAACTGGTGGGAGAGACGTCAACTCAGTTATTATCAATTCTTCTGATGCTATAACCAAATCCAAAATTTTTTAACCTCTTGTTCCCTCTGTTACATGTTGCCTAAGACCTTTGTCCCTCAAGAATTCTAGAAATTCCATTCCCCTATTGCTACATGCATCTTCCTCTCTCCAATTTATATTACTGAAGTTAAAATCTCCCATAACAATCATTCTTCTTGCACTTGCCAAACTTAGCTGTCTAAACATCTCCTGGTCCCCATCCTCTGTGCTCCTGGGTCTGTAGCAACACCCCACTAAATATCCTGTCTTGCCTACCTCTACCTCACACCATACGCTCTCAAAATCATTTGTCTCACTTCCTTCCAAATTCTCCACTCTTAGAGGACATAGGTCATCACTTATCATAAGCAGTACGCCACCACCACGCTTTCCCCTCCTATCCTGACGAAAAATGCTATACCCAGCGACTTCTATTCCTGTTGTTATATCCCCTTCTGTCAACCACGTCTCAGTGATCGCAATAATTTTTGGCCAGGCTGATGCTATCTGCGCCACCAATTCCTCTCCCTTATTCCGGATACTAAGGCTTTGATTAGACCACACATGGACTATTGTGCCCAGATTTGGTCACCTGGTTTTCAGAAGGATGAAGAGATGTTGGAAAGGGTCCAAAGGAGATTGACTAAGGTAGTTTCTGACCTCTGGAATGTCGCGTATGAGGAAAGATTGAGAAGATGTAATTTGCAGAGTCTGGTGGACAGGAGGAAGAGGGGAGATATGATAGAAACCTACAAGTTGATAAGGGTTTGTTATGAGATGAATGTTGGAGAAGTTTTACAGAGAATAATGGGAGATCAGGGGAGAACCAGAGGTTATGCCTGGAAACTGTATAAAGAGGGTGTGAGTAGGGGAGTGAGAGGCAAGTTTTTTTCATGCATAGTTATGAATGATTAGAATGCTTTGCTTGAGAATGTGGTGTCTGCAAAGAGTTTGAATGTGTTTAAAACACGGTCTGATGAGCTGTATGTGTGTGATAAAAGGACCTCCCAGATGAGTCTTTGACTCCATGAGGTCTTGGCATGGTAATAATAATAATAATAATAATAATAATAATACCGCAGGGACTGCTACATCACCCTGACACGACTGCTTCGGGCATATTGAGACTACCAGGGCTTTATTTCTTTTCTGTTTAGACATGATGCTTTACATAGTGACATTTTTTATGGAATGGGCCGCTAGAACAATCCAACCCCCAATATCAATGAAGGACCACAGCTGCTCTTGGTTAGCGGGCCCACTGACTTAGCTGGGAGGCCTACAAAGTAGTGCAACTCACCGGTTTTTACAACATTTGAGGGTGCCAAAATAGGACTTTAGATATTTTGTCCATTAAAATTGTATTGTTTCACTTACTCATTGTCATGTATACATGCTATGTTATGCTCTGATGCTGATTTGAAATTAAGCTAAATATAATCAGTTAATAAAACATCTTTTTTATAAAATAGTTCATCTGTTGTTGTTAATACTGTTAAAAAATTTTCACTTATGTATCAAAGGCATCGTCAGTGAATCTGTGTCTTGCAGATCTCCCATTTCATTGGGAGATCTGCAAGACAATGAAAATAGACAGAAGCATTGAAAATATCAACTGCATTCCGAATGGAGAACCTATAGAACAAGTAAAACAGTTCAGCTAATTAGGCACGATTTTAGTGAAGATGATAAATTAAATATGGAAATAGACAATGGAATCAACCAAGATGGTATGGTAGGAAGTCAACTGAATAAATTTATATGGAATAAGAGAGAAATTAGTCAAAACACTAAATTAGCTGTATACAAGACAGTGTTCAAACCAATTTTAACTTATGGATCTGAGAGCTGGGTTAGGAAAAAACACTTGACCAAAGACTGGAGGCCACTGATATGAGAGTCCTGAGAAAGATTAGGGACATGATTGATGACATCAATGGCAACATCATATTAAAAACAAGGAAATTAGGAAAGAACTTGACATTGTTAGCATCCAGGAATGTGTTAGCAGAGCTAATCTCAGGTGTATGGTCACTTAAACAGAATGGGAGAGGAAAGATTAGCAAAATAAGTGTTCTTTGCCAGGTTGGCAGGAAAAAGATCCAGAGGAAGACCAAGATATGGGTGGATTGATACAGTAAAAAGTGCCTTAGAAGATAGAAATATAAGATCTAATCATGTTGAAGTCTTGACAGGTAACAGATTGATTTGGAGGAAAATTGTAGATAGGAAGTTAGCAATGGTGCAAGTTTTTCATGCAGTACTATCATATCCTGTACACCTCTTGAGGGTACATATCAGGAATTTGATGATGATGATGATGAGTATCCACTTCACACCTCCAAAAATCAGGGTGGTGTTTCACCTGGCAATGAAAGACAAGACATCCACTAGCTAGAGATCTTGCTGGCATTTCCTCACAACTAGGGAAATTATGAATTTAAGTCAACAATGCCAGCAAAGGTTGGTCAACTGGTAGAGCCTCTGCTACTAATGGCTCACGAAAAAAGTTAGGCAAGTTTGAGCGAGGGTTAGTAGTTGGAAGGGGTGAATCGCCCGATGCTGTTGGCACACTCTTCCTTGATGAGACTTTGGACTCCCTGGAGGTATCACATAATGATACCTCCAGGGATTGTGCTTGATAAAGCACAATCCCTGGAGCACAATTGTGCTTGATAAAGAACAGAATGCTGTTCTTTATCAAGCACAATTCTCTATCAACTCATTTCTCTATGCAAAGGCTTACCAACTTTTCCAAAATCTTCACCACCATTACTGATAGGTCAATAAACATTGTTTTGACATTTAAGTTAAAATAACTTTTGTAAGAGCGGCTGTAAATGTTGTGCACTAACGGTATTATTAGTGTGGAGGATTTTTCATGACTAAACTTAATTACGAAATTGTTATTATTAGACCTAGTAACCTGCAGGGAAAAAAAAAATGGCGGCGGCATTGTCATTCCACGATTTTAATTTAGATTTCAGTCGTTTCATTAAGTGTAAGGTCTGTTATATGTATTCCTTCGATTACATAAATAATTTGTGGATGTCTAGCGCAGATGGAAGAAGGGTGTGTGCGAAGTGTGACCTGAATGATGAACTGATGAATGGAAATATGAAATTGATGACAGAAAGCGTTAGTAACAAAAATGCCATGGGAAACATGAGTGCACATTTGAAAGATGGTTGAAAAAATGTTAAAAAATCAGTAAAAAAGAAAAAGAGCAATTTGAAAACCATAACGGATGTTAAAAGGGATGAAAGTGAGGCAAGAGTGGTGGAAGGAAACGAAATTGAGAGAATGAATGAAACTAGAAATGGCATGATGCAGAAATCAAAAGTGAAAAAAATCGAAAGAATGAATGATAGCGAAAAAAGAATGAATGTTGGCGAAAGTTGGATGTATGTTGGACTGAAAGTACGGAAACAAAGAAAGATGAATGAAAGTGAAAGTGAGAAGAGGCGGTTAAGAGTTAGAAAGTTAGAATGATAGAGAGAATGTATCGCAAGATTCGGAAGTTGAATTGGATTGGATGAGGCAAGAAATGAAATGGATGCAGAATGAAATTAAGAGAATTCAGGTCAAAACTATTAAAATAAATCATGATGGCATGAAAGAGTTAACGAAAGATGAGGGAGTGGCATTGTATGGTGACTCCATTATTAAAGGTTTGCTAGAGGATAGAATGCACAAGGTATGTTTTCCAGGCGCTAAAATGAGTAGAGTGATTGAGGCATTGGATATGAGGCAGGAGCGAGCAAAAGAGTTAATAGTATTAATTGGTACAGATGATTTGAGAGAGGACAAAGAGTGTGTCAGAATGGATATCAGGAGGTTGGTTCCTTGGAAGGATAAAAGAGAATACTTTGACAGGAAGGGTAGTCAGTGTGTTGCCTACGTATGACTGTGGTGAAATGAGGCAAAGAGCAAGGATTATGGGTGATATGCTGGCTGAAATGTGTGAGGAGATGGGAGTATAGTTTGTTAATGTGTGGAATGAGTTTGAGGGACGAAGTGAGCTGTATGGGAGCAATGGACTTCATTTAAGTGGTTATGGTGTGAATCACTTGCAGAGGCTGCTGCTGGAAGGTAGAGAAGTGAATAGAGAGAATGAATCAGATCGAGAGGGGAGTGATGTGGAAGAGCAGGAGAGTAAGACAGGAGAGACTGAAAAAGTGGATATGAATCGGGAAGTGAGTGGTATGAGTATAGAAAATGAGAGAATGGGTGTGCAAGAGGAGCAGGGAAATGGGGAGGCTCAGGATGGACAGGGGTACACAGTGTGAGAAAGGCGGATACTCCAAAAGGAGGTGAGAGCATGCGTAGGCAGAAAAGGAATGGGATGACCAGGGATTAAGAGGAAACAGTTGGAATTGAAAAGGGTTCTAAAATGAAGAAGAAGCAGAAAGGAAAATGGCCCCAGTCGAACATGGAGAGATCACATCGAGTGAGTGGTATCAGTGAAACTAGCTGTAAATTCAGAAATGAGCTGTTGTGTTTGTATACAAATGATAGAAGTATAAGAAACAACGCAGATGAAATGGTTGCACTAACTGCGTCTGTTCACCCAAAGATTGTAGGAATAAGTGAGACATGGTTGGAAGAAGATGACATCCTGATAGTAATAGAGATGGAAGGGTATGATGTGTTTCATGAGGATAGAAGGGGTAAAAAGTGAGGGAGAGTGCTATTAATAATTGAGAAAGAGTTATGTCCATACAAAGTAGAGATGCAAGATGAAAATAGTGCCCGTGGTTTTGAGGCAGTATGGTGTGAGATAGAGGTGAATGGATTCAAATACTTGGTGGGATGTTGTTATAGACCAGGTAATGTGGATGGTGGTGATAGTGAAATGTATAGTCAAATTAGCCAAGCAAATAAGAAGAGGATGATCATTATGGGTGATTTTAATTATGGCAATATAGACTAGAATGAAGAGATAGCAACTGGAAGTAAAGAAAATGAGTTTCTTGAGTTTTCGAGTGATAACTACCTCAGACAGTATGTAACAGAGGGCACATGAGGATTAAGGGTCTCGGATTTGGTCATCCCATCAGAGGATGTAATTATAAATGAGGTGTCAAATCATCCACCTATTGGTGAGAGTGACCATGAGGTGATTACTTGGGTGGTTGCCAGCAGTGCGAGGACCCCTGTGAGAAAAGGTTATATGTGGAACTACAAGGGGTTGGGGGTGATTATGAAGAGCTCAGGAGACAGCTTGCGGGTGTAGTGTGGAATGAGGAGTTAGCTGGAAAAGAGATGAATGCAGCTTGGAGGATTTTCAAAAACTGTCTAGTAGATGCATTGTCTAAATGTATTCCAAGGGTGAGAAGCTTGAATAAGGTACTTGTGAGATGGATGAATAAAGAGAAAAAGGGCATTGTGGAGCAGCATAAGAGAAGTGAAAATAACCAATTTCATGAGGTCTACAAAGACCAGGCAAGGAGGGTGACTTGGTTGGTGATAGTAGCTAAAGAGAGGTATGAACAGCAGTTAGCTAATGAATCCAAAAAGAATCCTAGGGAGTTCTTTCAATATGTAGCCAGCAAAATAAAGAATGATTATTGTAGGATGACAGTGATTGGAGAAAATGGTATAATGACAACCGTTGCAGAATGTGTGGTAGAGATACTTGATGAGCATTTCATAAAGATCTTTCAATCTTGTGAATGTGACTTCATGGAGGGATTGAGAGCAGTTAATGATGGGGAGGAGAGACTGACTGTAGGTGAGGAAGAGGTGTATGGAAAGTTGAGTAAACTAGATGTAAATAAGGCTGTGGGACTTGATAATATATCACCACGTATTCTGAAGGAATGTGCCAGGGAGTTGACACCTGCCTTGACATATTTTTTTAATATGAGTCTTGCACTCTGTCAAGTTCCTAAGGAGTTGAAGGAGGGCAAGATTGTGACACTTCATAAAGAAGGTGATTGAACTCAAGTATCAAACTAGAGGCCTATCTGTGTGTCAGATGTTGTGGTTAGGTTGTTGGAGAAGCTTGTGAGAACTAGGATCCAGAGTTGGGTTGACAACAATAGTATTATCTTTGATGGACAGCATGGATTTGCTAAAGGGAGGTCATGTTTTAGTAATCTACTTACTTATTACAATAAAGTGACTGCTTCCTTGGACAGAGGAGAAGGATACATAGTAATATACTTGGATTTCGCAAAGGCTTTTGATAGAGTACCTCATGATTAGTTGACAGTCAAACTAGAGCAGATGGGGTTGGATATTAGATTAGTGCATTGGACTGGAGACTGGCAATCTGATAGGTATCAACAAGTTGTGTATGGGGGTGCAATATCCAGGAAAAGGAAATTCACTAGTGGGGTGCCTCAGGGGTTTGTTTTAGGTCCATTACTGTTTAACTTGCATATTAATGATATTTGCGAAGATTTGGATGGAGATATTCAGTAGTTTGCAGATCATGCAAAGTTGGGACGAACCATAGAGAGTAGTGAAGGTGCAGTGGCCTTTTCAAGGACTCGAATAAATTGAGTGATTGGGCACAGAAATGAGGATATGAGTTCAATGTTGCAAAATCTAAGGTTTTAAAATTTGGAAAACAAAGATGGATGCAGAATTTATGCTTGGTGAGAATATGTTGTTGGAAGTAGAGGAAATAAGAGATCTGGGGGTGATAGTGGATAAGGATCTAAAATTTAGGAGACACATTGCCAAAATTGTGAAAGTAACACAAAGACTTCTGGGAATGATGCTTTGGACACTGACGTGTAGAAGTAGGGAGATTCTTGTTCCATTATATAAGGCTTTGATTAAGCCACACATGGACTATTGTGCCCAGATTTGTCGAACGGGTTTTCAGAAGGATGAAGAGATGTTGGAAAGGCTCCAAAGGCGACCGACTAAGGTAGCTTCTGACCTCTGGAATGTTAAGTATGAGGAAAGATTGAGAAGATGTAATTTGCAGAGTCTGGTGGACAGGAGGAAGAGGGGAGATATGATAGAGACCTACAAGTTGGTAAGTGGTTGTTATAAGATCAGTGATGGAGAAGTTCTACAGAGAATAGTGGGAGATCAGGGGAGAACCAGAGGTCATCTCTGGAAACTGTATAAAGAAGGTGTGAGTAGGGGATTGAGAGGCAAGTTTTTTCATGCAGAGTTGTGAATGATTGGAATGCCTTGCCTGAGAATGTGGTGTCTGCAAAGAGTTTGAATGTGTTTAAAACACGGTATGATGAGTTGTGTGTGTGTGATAAAAGGACCTCCCAGATGAGTCTTTGACTCCCTAAGATCTTGGGGTAATAATAATAATAATAATAATAATAATAATAATAATAATAATACTGTCATGCAGTCTAGTCAAAGGCACATCTAAGGTCAGATGAATACACTTTTATCACCCGTGCTGATATCACATCAGCTCCTTCTGATGAATTCTTATTTATGCAACTGTTTTAATACCTCCTCCTCATACATCTGAGTTTCTATATCCAGTGAGGTGGCAACAGTAAATTTAACTCCATGCAGCATAAAGTAGATTGATAGCTCTTAACAAAGATAAAAAAAATCCAAACGGCTACTTTTTCTGGCAAAGTTAATTAAATTATGCAGATAAAAATCCCTTATTATTTTACAGACAGTATGCGAAACTCTGAGATCAAAAACTATGATCTAAGAATTTCATGTCGAAGAACTATTGGTGAATCCAAGTGTAAGTGAACACCTGGTAGTATGACACCAAGGCAACTCGATGCAAAGGATTTGCGGATAGTTCTTCAGCATGAAACTCTTAGATCGTAGTTTTCAATCTCATAGTTTTGCATACTGGCTGTAAAATAATAAGGGATTTTTATCCCCTTAATTTAAGCTCTTAACAAAGTTCACACTTATTAGTTGAACAATCTCTTCAGTATCTGGTACCTGTATAACATCTGCATTCAGTAGAATTATTCTTTCACATTCATTCCTTCTTTGCTTTCAGTATAATACAGAATTATTTTGGGTTCATTTTTCAAACTAATACTTGGCTTTCCATACAAATACTCGTGACTCTTCTGACTTCTGCATGTATTCACTGCTGACATCATCCTTACACACATAGTATTCCTTCCTGATCATCTTTTTCTTAAGAATTCTCTGCTTGACTGCACATCCACTTTACTCCTACTCTGTTTATTCTTTGATTTCTAGAGACATATGGTGATAATGTCATTTATTATTATTATTATTATTTATTCTTCCCAACTGCTGCAAATATTCTTCCCATCTAGCAACTGATACCATAGGACCAAACGTGGTCTGTTCCTCAGCTAGACATAATTTCCTGCTTTATAGTTCAGTGTGTAACCTTTCCTGAATGAAATATCCAGTATGATCCATTACATTATTATGAATCATTATCACCAATTGGAGGCAGAGCAGTTGTGTCTTTAACTGAATCCTGACTCTATAATCAGATCTAATACTCTTTGACCTTGAGTTCCTACCATATGTTTCTTGAAGTTATCATGCAACAACACAGTAAATTTGGTTTCATTCTTCTCATGAGATTTCATCGCTACCCAATTAATGTGTATACAATTAAATTGACCCATGATGATTGCTGATTCCAAGAAATTATATTCATGGTTTCATCCTTTCTCCAAGTGTAAGCAAACAAAATTTGTGAGTGAAGTAACTTCATGATTAGGCAACTTGTATGTAAAGGCTAATGACTAATGAGTCAAGAGGTGCAGCACATGCAGCACAAAATAGATTACTAAATTACCCTGGATTATTGATAGATGTTGAAAGGTTGTTCAACCTCAATTTTTTTGATGTGAAGTAATTAGCCTATATATCCAAGCAGTCCACTTGTGAAGATACTTTGCAAGCAACTTTTGTTTATTTACACTTGGATAAAGGATGAAACCAAGAGTGTAATTTCTTGGCATCTTTAATTTATAGTATAACAAAGTAAAAAACTTTCAGCATGATGATTACATCTTCAGTACCTATCAGGTTTATTTGGGATGCATTTCATTGTCATCAGCAACAATCCACTAAGTTTGTAACAACACCCTGTAATATTTAGTAATTTGTATTTTATAAATTTATTATATATTGTTTATTACTTAATCATTTAACTCAATGTATTTTCCCTCTTACTGCGTTATTTTCGTGACAGCTTGAACTTGTAAAAAATGCCTATATGCTTTAATTTCTAACTCATATATAATACTATTATTTAACTTTAATCCTTTAGTAATCTACTTAGTTTCTACCCCCCCCCCCCCCACCTTTCAATGCTGTAAAGTATGTTCTCACATGTGCTAGTAACGTAGACTGAGGAAAAGCCTCTGGCTGGGACCAAATCCTTAATCTACATTGCTATAATTCAATTGCATTAATCCTTAAAAATTTATTTTTGTTAATGACTGCACCATTAAGAATTGTGTTAAAGAATTTTCTATCTGTCCTTTACATACAAGAGAATAATTTAGCTAAGCACGTATAATAACCCTTAAATCAATTTTTTTCTCAAGCAACTCCGAATTACTCAGTCGTGACAATTACTTCACTTATTATTATTATTATTATTGGTATCTCTATGGAGTCAGTAGACTCATCGCGGAGATCCAAACTATCAAAACAATATTTATCATATCTCTTCTTGAATTCATTTACAGACGAAGAACTCACAACTCAATCAAGCAATGCATTCCACTCATTCACCACACTCCAGGCGAAAAACCTTGTTGTCACACCCTTGTTAACCACACTTTTCCTTAATTTTGAGGATGATTTCTGATTCTTCCATCACTACTACACAGCTGAAATATTTCCCTTCCATCAATCTTATACAAACTTTTTAGTAACTTAAATGTTTCTATCATATCCCCTCTTCTCTACCTATCAACCAACCTTTGCAATCCACAAGCTCTCAATCTATCAATGTAGGGAACATTTTTTACATCACTCATCAACTTAGTCACTCTCCTCTGAACCCTCTCCACAACCTCCTCATCTCCAAGGAATCCCGGTAATCAGACCTCAGCACAGTAATCCAAATGTGGAAGTATCAACGTTTTATAAAGGGGAATAATAACCTCTTTATCTCTGGATGTTAGTGTGTTCCTCAATAACCAAGTAATCTTATGTGCAATCTTGGACACTTTAGCAATGTGTCCGCTGAACTTCATCTCCCTATCCACCAACAACACCCGTAAGTCCCTAGCCTCATCAATCTCTTGGAGTACCATTCCATTAATGTAGTACACAGCTGGTAATCTTTTAATCCCAAAATGCATAACTCTACACTTTTCCACATTGAACTGACATCCATTACCTTTTCCCATTTTGCCAGCTTATTTAAATCATCCTGCAAACTCTCAACATCAGCTTGAGTTTTTTGCACTACCCAACTTTGCATCATCAGCAAACAACTGAATATCTCCCTTCAAGCCATTTCCTATATCATTTATGTACAAATTAAACAATAATGGCCCAAGCACAGTCCTGAGGTACACTATTGGTCAACTGCCTCATCCTGGACTCTGCTCCTCCATACACCACCTTCTTTCCCTGAGCCATTCTCCTATCCATATCACCAGTTTAGTATCCATCCCACATCTGCTCCAATTTGCGCAACAGTGTTCCATGGGGTATCCTGTCAAAAGCCTAAGCAAAATAAAGAAGTACCACTGTGTAGCCATTTCCTTTGTCCAACTCAGATGTCATTCTATTATAAAAAGTTAATAGATTGCTAAGGCAGGATCGACCTTTAACAAAACCATGTTGGACCCTATAGAGTATCATATCCTGATCCACCCATTCTTGAATTTTGTCTTTTACCAACTTTTCCGATACTTTTACCACCACTCCCGAGATGATGATTGGCCTGTAATTAACTACTGCAGTTTTAGAGCTTTTATTATTACCCAAGACCTCATGGAGTCAAAGACTTCTTTATGCAAAGGAACTACTTTGGCTTCCTTCCTTTCACTCTGTAGGGACCACACCAGAGTTCAAACTTAAGTTAATAATAACCAACTAAGAGGTATTGACAATTCCCTTGCACATTCACGCAACACCCGAGCTGATATTAAATCTAAACCTACAGCAGTGTTTACATTTACATTTTGCAATATACAAAGTACCTCTGATTTCTTAGCTTCAATTTTCACATTGGTTATTGTTACAGGTACAGAGATATCCTCACTTGGGTGACAGACTTTTGAAAAGTTATCACTCAGTAACTCTACTATTAAATCTGAATTTTTCACCTCAATGCCATCAGCATCCACTAAAGTTATCCTTTCGAAGTCATTCTTCCTTTCACTTGCAACATAGCGGAAGAACCCTTTGGGATTACTCTTGATCTCCATGGCTAAGGTCTTCTAATAATCTGATTTAGCTTTTCTTACTATGTTGATAACCTTCCTAGCTTGAGCCTTGTACTGCTCATGGGTATACTGATCGCCTTTCTCCTTGTAAATTCTCCATAACATTTTCTTTTTTTTGCAGATCAAGCTTGATACTACTACTACTCATCCATCTAACACCTACCTTGTTTGTCTTCCTGACCATGGGGACACAATCTGATATTGCCTTCCTCAGATACCTGCTGATTTTATCCATTGCGTTGTTAACATCTTTCCCATGCAATATGTTCTGCCATGGGATGGCTACAAGCTCATTCCAAAGCATGTTATAATTGCCTAACCTGTAGTGCTGTATGTACCCCTTCTTAAGAGAGAAATCCACAAATCTTGCAGCCTCCCAAATCAATACCACATGATCGCTCTCACCAATTGGAGGTAACGAGGACATCTTACTTATGCATATATCCTCTAAACCAATGGCCAGGTACAAAACACTCTCACACCACGTGTCCCTTGAGTTATGTGCTGTTTCAAGTAATTATCACGTAGAAGATGTTTGAATTCTCTTTCCTTTTTGCCACGTGATATTTCCTCCTTCCAATTGATATCACCATAATTAAAATCCCCGATAATAATAGCCAGCCTGGCTGGCTGAGTGGTTAGCATATCAGGTCTCCAGCCAAAAGGCTGCGGGTTCAAATCCCGCAGTAGGCATGAATGTTTGGGATTGTCTGTATAAAAACTAGTGGTGGCTGTCGGCAGTAGATGGTGTTGGTGTAGTTGCGGTTACTTGTAGTTCGTGGATTGAGTGGTGGAAAGAGGTAGAGCAGGTGACCTTCCTCGATGAGTCTATGGACTCCCTGGAGGTGTAAAATAATAATAATAATAATAATAATAATCACTAACCCAGCACTCATTGCACTAATTTGGTGATGCATGAATTCAATATCATCCCCTGTACCCCCTGGCCCATAGCAGCAACCAACTGTATATTTGGTTGCATTGGTCACTATATCACACCAGACCGCCTCAAATGAACTACCACTCACATGTCTATCATCTTGATATTATTATCATTATTATTATTATTATTATTATTATTATTATTATTATTGTTCCGGGAAACTCCAAGGAGTCGACAGACTCATCGAGGGAGGCCCTAACATCATGTCTGGAACAACTATTCAACATTCACACAGTATCTATCATATCTTGCCTTGAATTCATTCACGGTCGTAGCACCCAAAACAGACTCTGGAAGCTTATTCCACTCATTCACCACTCTCCAAGTAAAAAACCTAGCTCTAACACCCTTGTCAACCACGCTCTTCCATGCATGGCCCCTAGTGCTCCCACCACCAGTCATATTTTCAAAAATATCTTCTGGATCAATCTTATAAAAACTCTTCAGTAATTTGAATGTCTCAATCATATCACCTCTCCTTTGCCTATCGTCCAATTTCTGCAACCCACAAATCTTCAACCTATTCTCATAAGGTTCATTCCACAGACCTGCTATCATCTTGGTCACTCGTCTCTGGACCCTCTCCACTTCCTCCCCATCATGAAGAAACCCTGGTGCCCATAACTGGGCACAGAAGTCCAGATGGGGTCTTATCAAGGCTCGATACAGAGGAACAACAACTTGTTTGTCTCTGCATGTTAAAGTATTTTTCAGAACCTAAGTGATTTTGGTGAGCTGTTTTAGTCACTTTTGCAATATGCCCCCTAAACTTCAACTCCCTATCCACCAGCACTCCCAAATCCCTGGCCTCATCAATCTCCTGGAGTACGGTTCCACCAATGCGATATACTGCTGCTATTCTTTTCACCCCAAAGTGCATAACCTTACATTTTGCCACATTAAACTGACATCTATTTTTCCTAGCCCAGTCCTCCAAACTATCCAAATCATCATCTTGTAAAATTTTGACATCCTGTGCACTCACAATTGCTCTACCCAACTTTGCATCATCAGCAAACAAGTGAACACTTCCTCTCAAATCCTTTCCAATATCATTGATGAACAAATTGAAAAGCAGTGGTCCAAGAACAGAGCCCTGCCGCACTCCACTAGCCACAAGATGTCTTTTTGACTCCACTCCTGAATAAACCACTCTCTGGTATCTCTCCTTCAACCACACTCCTATCCATCTCACCAAACCTATATCCATCCCCATCTGCTCCAGTTTACTGATTAGGGTTCCATGTGGTATCCTATCAAAGGCATTGGCAAGGTCCAGCAGTATCACTGTAAACCCACTACCCCTATCGAGTTCAGCCGTCACTGTGTTATAAAACGTGAGCAAGTTACTGAGGCATGATCTACCCTTCACAAAACCATGTTGTCCCCCATACAATATCCCATTTTCATCTATCCAATCCTGTATTCTTTTCTTGACTAATTTTTCTAAGACCTTGACAATGATTCCTGATATGCTAATCGGTCGGTAATTTACAACAGCAGTCTTGGAACCACCTTTATGCAGTGGAACTATTTTCCCCTCCTTCCAACCGCTCGGGACTAACCCAGACCCGAGACTCAAATTAAACAAAATGGTCAAGAGTACTGACAATTCTTTAGCTGCTTCTCGTACTACACGAGCTGGTATACCATCCAATCCCACAGATGTATTGACATTGAAGTTATACAATAGACCACTCACCTCCTCTTCATTCACCACAATTCCCGTATAATCTACTGGTTTATTCGTTTCTGCAATGTCACCACCTGGATGATATATTCTTGCAAAGTGCTCACTCAGTAACTCAACTATCTCAACTGATTCAGTTACCTCCCTACCATCGGCATTCTTTAAAATCATTCTGCCATGTACATTTTTCCTTTTACTTGCTACATATCTAAAAAACTGTTTAGGATTCTCTTTAGCTTGCATGGCCAATGTTCTTTCGTAATCCTTTTTTGCTTTTCTTACCACACTCGTCACCCTTCTGGACTGCACTTTATACCGTTCAAGTGCCTGCCAGTCACCTTTCTCCTTAAATTCCCTCCATAGTTGTTTCTTTTTTTGCAGCTCAAGCTTAATGGTGTTATTCATCCATTTAACCCCTACTTGATTTATTATTCGGACTCTAGGTATACAGTCAGCCATTGCTTCATGCAAGCACTTCTTAACTACCTCCCATGCACTATCCACTTCTAGTCCTTGCAGTTGTACATGCCATGGCACTGAGCCAATCAAACTCCTAAGCTTGTCATACTTTCAAGCCCGATAATTCCACATGTACCCTGTCTTAATTGAAAATTCTACACCTTTAGCCACCTCCCAAGTCAAGACCCTATGATCACTCTCACCGATTGGTGGCAATGTGGTCATATTTGTTACAGCCAAATCCTCAGATGTAATTACTAGGTCAAGCACTCTCTGACCCCTAGTATTTTCCATTACATGCTGTCGCAGATAGTTATCCCTTAATAACCACATAAAATCCATTTCCTTCCTCCCGTGTGTCCTCTCCTCACTCCAATCAATGCGACCATAGTTGAAATCTCCCATAATAATCACCCTCCTTCCACTCATTTCTTCTATTTGCTTGTGCATACTGTCACCACCATCTTTTCCATCACCTGGTCTATAGCAGCACCCAATTGTATATTTTCTTCTGCTAGCCACAATCTCACACCAAATGGCCTCAAATGTGCTCTTTTCTCTATCCTGCAATTCAACTTCTATTCTCCTTGGCTGCAGCTCATCAGCTATCATCAACAATACTCCTCCCCCCATTTTATTCTCCCTGTCATTCCTGAACACACTATACCCATCACATTCAATCCCACTAGCTATATCATCTACAGTCAGCCATGTTTCACTAATACCAATAACCTGTGGTCTGGAAGTGCCAACCATGGCCAAAAACTCTTCCTTCTTGTTCCTAATACTCCTAGTATTAGTGTACATGAATTTAAGACCCCCATTAGCCCCAACCCTACCTTGATGCCTTATATTAACTATCCCACTCTGGTTTGTTGTCCTTATTTGCTCTAGCATATTATATTCATTCTTACATTCAACTGCCTCCCATAAGGACTGTATATCTACTCCCCCCCCCCTTAACAAATCTAGTTTCCCTGAATTTGCACATCCACTACATTCAGCAACACTTTCTCAAGTCTTCTTACACCATAACCATTCAAATGCAAGCCATCCATCTTATATAGATCCTTTCGCCCATCAAACTCACTCCACACGTCCACAAATTCCACACCACTCGTCATACATAACCCACGCATAAAGTCATTTGCAATTATGGCCCTCCTTTTAAACATTTCACTGTCATATCGTGGCAAAAGACTAATCATTCTAACTCTCTCACTCTTTTCTTTTGCTACCTCAAACAATTCATTCAGGTCTTCTATCATTTCCATTTTATCTCCTTTCAAATCATTCGTACCTGCCACAACAATCATTTCTTTCACCCTTTCCTTTTGCTCTCTAATAGACTCAGTCTATATATTACTTTCTTTGGCTGTAACTCATCAGGTATCATCAACAGTACTCCACCCCCCCATTCTATCTTCTCTATCCTCTATGAAAATACTGTACCCATCACATTCAATTCCAGTGACCACATCTTCTGCTGACAGCCAAGTTTCACTAATGCCTACAACTTTTGGTGAGATTGCACTGATTAATGCCAAAAATTCTTCTCTCTTATTTCGAATGCTTCTTGCATTGGTATACCAAAATTGCAGATTTCCTTTAGTTCTTGTATCACTAATTTCAGTAGTCCAATGCCAATTTTTATAAACTCTATTCTGCATTTATTCCGCGAATAAGTATCAACAAACATACACTCATTGCTTAAGTTGCTCCCTCTTACACTCAACCTTTTAAATTTTAGATTTCCTGTCCAATTACTTCAACTTGTTCAGAAAACAGTAACTTCTTCAATTGCTTCCATGTTCAGATGCAACCCGTCTCTTGCATATAGCTGTCTTTATTATTCAAACACATTCCAGTTATCAACAAATTCCAGACCTCTATTTTTGCACATTCTTGCAATCATATCATTCATTATCATCGCGCATCTGCTTAACTCATAATTCTCACAGGTCACACAGATTCGATTTGTTTTTTTGAGACAGTACAGTGGCTGACAAAGATCAGGCAAGCTATTAACAAAACCAAACATGTTTATTTTAACTTAGACAATTTATATACAAAAGTTATGAGACATATCACGTGCCTGATTCTCCACACATTCATTAAAACAACTCACTTAAAGCATTAGACAAAGAGATTATTTACACTCAACTTATTAGACACATGGATGGATTTTAGCACACATAACCTTACTCTCATTATAAATAATAAAAGGCAAAATTATACTATACACATTCTAAGCATTATATAACACAAGCACTATTCAAGATTACAATATTCTATTATACACATTCAAACTGACTTTCACTTTCTGACCACTTCAACACATTATGTTATTAGTTAAACAGAATCAACATCTATCATCTGTATACACAATCTAGGTTATTAATGTAAAGCAATCTACTTACGAACTCACTATTTCATTGTACAGTCCTGAATCCAAAAGAGGTTTAGGGTGAATTCTGCTGGTAAATTTCTTAAACTTGCGATCAGGCACTATCTGACGGTAGTCATCTGGTGATTTCCTCCCTTGTAACAGTGCTACATTTCTTCGTTGATGTCAGTAACTGGATTGGCTGTGACAAATCAGCAGGCACTTGGATCGATACACTTGTTGAAGAATTTCAGGGAAGGCTATCTTGAAATACAGCCTTTTCTACCAGTGAATTCCCCATGATCTCCAGAACTATGCTCACAGGACCCCAACTCTTCCTCTCCTCGAAAAGCTTGCCACAGGAACAAAAAAAATGAGAGAGAGCTTTTGCCCCTCAATCTCCACCTTTTATATCATTTGCCCTCCCTTCCAAAACCTCCCGGATTTATTGGAGGCACCCTTATAACCAACGCTAACGTTAGGTTTTGGTGGCAAAAGTCATATAATCCGGTGACCTTTGAGACTGTTGTTGACCTTCAGTTTACTAGGCCTAATCCTGTCTGATCTTTTTAGTTATAATTGCTTGTGATTCTACATTAAGTTATTTTAACATTATATCATCATCATCATCATCATCATCATCAGTTTCCTGCCATGTACCCTCAAACAATCTAACATTATATTGCAAAATTTATTACATTACAGTAGATTATGTACACTTTTCAATTATAAGTATTTTATGGCCCATGTAAAATCAATATAAGTGAAAAATATTTCTATATTTCACCACAAGGGATTTTACAAAAGCCTACCCTCTCTGAAAAAAAAAAATTCAAAAAAGGTTTTGAAATGTCTGCACATTTTCTGGAGAAGACATGACTTATTTCAGCTTTTTAGCAGGTGACCTCAAGTTGTATCGCGTTTGAACATATTCTCTGTTTTCATCATTTAACTTATTTCTTCTCTCACTTGGTATTTCAGGGGAATTCCTAATTCTGACATCCTGGAAGCCATGATCCATGAACCTATGGTACTTTGCAATTACTTCTTCTAGGAATATGTTATTCCCTCCATCCAGGTTGCTGGCGCATCCTCTTTCGTAATTCTTCCTCTGGTGAACAGGATTTCCCACTCCATCATTATTCTGCCTGGAGTCTCTTACACTCTGATCCCTAGAGAAGTCGGCATTTTTGCAGTGGGATTCTTTTTGTACAATCTCCATTAGCTCTAGATTTATTTCAGAGAGGATGCCTCCTTCCCCTCAGCACCCTTTCCAAGGAATCTCCCAGGCATACTAATCTGTCATTTCTACTTTTATACAACTTTATTCTATCAGTGTGCACCATTATTATCTTTTTTGGATCCTTCTTATCCCGAATCTTAAAGTTTACTGGGGAAAGTTTTACCAGAATCTCACGCGGGCCCGAAGCACTTCTTCCCAACTCCCCCCCCCTCTTTTTTTTTGTTGTCTTTTGTTCAAGAAGGACTAAATTCTCTGGTCTTTGGTCTTTGTATTTCCTTGGTTTATTTATACTCTTGTCTTTTAAGAGCTGTTCCTACTGGATTCTGCAATTATCTCATGAGCCACTTTTGTTTCCCTCAATTAAATTATTTAAATATTCATCAATGTCAGTGAATCCAGTGTTGATGCGAGAGCTCCTAAACTCACTGGGGAACATTGGCCCAAACCCATATAGGACGATAGCAGGTGCCTCTCTGATTGCAGAGTGAATAGCCGTTCTGCAACGAATAGGGTGTGTGATAAGTATGCATCCCAATTCACTAATTTGACAAGAGTATGTTTTAGTGTCCTATTTAGCCTTTCACACATCCCATTTCCCTAGGGGTGATAGGGTGTGGTGAACAATTTTTTTTATCTTTAGCAGCTTTCATAGCTGCAACATAATCTCAGCTGTAAAGTTCACACCTTGATCCGACAAAGTGTCTGTGGTGTCCCATATCTGAATATCACCAGCTTAAAAAATTTGTTGGCTACTGTTCTCACAGTCTGATCCTTCATTGCTGTTGCCTCAGCAAATCTAGAAAACATGTCTATAATTACAAGTATGTACTTGTTTCCTCTCACGGTAGTAGGTAGGTAGGTAGAGGACAACAATATCAATAGCCACTGCTTGAAAGGACGGATAGGGATGGGGAAGGATTGTAATGGTGCCTTCCCCCCAAAGTTAGATTTCTTTTGGCACAAGTGACAGGAGGACACATTAGAGGCAATGTCGCCTCTCATACCTTTCCAAAGATACCTGTCACTTACTCGTTGCCATGTTTGACTAAATCCTTGATGTCCTGCCAGGTCCGAATCACGGAGGGTACAAAGTACCCATGGTATCATGACTGCAGGGACCAGGATTTTGTCTTTCCACCTCCCTACGACCTCCTGTCTGGACAACAGTAATCCATCTCTATCAATGTGTAATGTCTTGAGGAATAAATGCTCTTCAGAAAGCATTTCACCTATCTTTATTCTATCATACACATCCCTCCACATAGGATCCACTTTCTGAGCCTCAATAATAAAGGGTTTTTCTCATTTCTGAAGATGAGAAGGCTTATTCGTATTTCTCTCTATATCCTCTATCTTATTGATAAAGATAGTATTTTTCTCTCTCTTTCAGAGGGTTTTCTTCCTCTTGGTCTAAGTCTAAGGATCTTAACAAGTAGTCAGCA
This sequence comes from Typopeltis vanoorti, assembly GCF_054136105.1. Classification (NCBI taxonomy): domain Eukaryota; kingdom Metazoa; phylum Arthropoda; class Arachnida; order Uropygi; family Thelyphonidae; genus Typopeltis; species Typopeltis vanoorti. Next base: position 14,962,833 of record NC_143549.1, on the reverse strand, counting down.
ACTACATTTTTTTTCAGGGATGTACTTAATGTCAATATTGGACTCATGCAACTCTAGTGTCCATCTAATTATTCTTTGGTTCTTATCCCTCATTGATGACAAGAAAGATAGGGGTTGGTGGTGTGGTCTGATCTCAGGATGATATGCTGTCCCAGTAGCAAATATTTGTTTTCTAAGAGAGAACACTATTGGCTTCCTTCTCAATGACAGAATAATTTACTTCTGAGGTTGAAAGCTTCCTACTCATACTACTCATAAAAGAAATTGGTCAGAAGTCATCCCCCTTCTTTCTGTTCCGGAACAGAGGCTATGGTGTCATGAGAGGCATAAGCAGAGAGGAAGAACGTTTTCCGAAACCTAGGATAGGCAAGTGCCAGAGACCTAGTCAGGGCAATGTTTAAAGAATTATATGCACTCAGCTGCTCATCTCCCATCTAAACTTTATCCCTTTTTTTGTTAACTTAACTACAGGTTCCATAAACCTTGAACATTTCAGAATAAAATTCCTATAGAAGTTTATCATCCCGATATATCAACGAACTTGCCTTACAGTCCTTGGAACCCTGGCCTTAAGAATGGCTCTCATGTTTGTCTGGATGGGGATTATCCCAGCCTCACTGACTTTATGACCCAAGTACTCTACCTCTCTCAGGAAGAACTGAAACTTCAAGCATTTTAATTAGAGCTTTGCTCTGTCTAACTTTGTCAAGACACACATTAGAATCTCCTTATGTGTTCTTATATCTAGTGAGTATATTAGCAGATCCTCCTGAAAGCAGATTATCCCCTTCCCTAGCATGTCAGAAAGAATTTGTGACATGTTCATTAGTGATTGGAAAGACATGGTGGAGTTTCTCGTGCCTTGAGGATGTCTACAAAGTTGATATTTTTGCCACCTTGTTGTAAAAGCAAAGTACTTCCTGTCTTCCTTTCTTAGGGGGATTTCAAAATAGCCCGAGTTTAGATCCAGTTTAGTAAAGTATTTAGCACCCTCTAGACCAGGGGTGGGGAACCTTTTTAGTATCAAGGGTGAAAATTGCTAATTTAAAACATTCCACGGGCAACTGGCAAATTTTAACTCTTATATATAGTGTATGTAGTGTGCAATATATATCTCAATAAGTAAATGTGCAATATATATCTCAATAAGTACATGTGCAACATTCTCATCTGATATGGTATCTTTTAATTACGATTGTGTAGACATATAATTATAACAATCAAGCAAAGGCTATATTTAATTTATTTTAAAAATGATATTTATTTTATTTTAACTGAGAACTTTATTAAAGCAATAATAGCATAATAAATATTTCATCAAAGTTAATGAAGCTTACCTTTAATCTTAAACTTTTTAGTGAGAAGGCAGAAACTGTTTTTTTTGTGAAAGCTTAGAAATATTAGCCGCTCTTGATGAGATGGCTATTCGTAGTTCATCGGCGAGATTTTTGTCAGTGAGTCTTGTACAAAGGCGATTTTTTGCCAGACTTAATTTTGAAAAAAATTGCTCGCATTGATAAGTAGTAGAAAACTGAGAAGCCAATTTCAAGGTGTTATTTTTTAAAGAAGGGAATTTCTCAGAATCAATAGATTTGTAAAAGTCCAATATAGGCAGATTACTATATTTTGATCTCAAAGTGTTATCACACTACAAATTAATCAATTCTAATTGCAAGGAATCAGAAGCTTCCTCAGGGCGTATATCAAAAGGTGTTTCAAATATTTTTAACTCAATTCTTTGATTTTTTATATCTTCAAATCTCCTTTGAAATTGATTCAAAACACTTTGACACTCATCAACATACCCACTTGTTGAGTTTGGATTGTGTTCTCTTAATTTTAGAAAATGTGTAAAGCGGTTTTTTTTTCAGTTGGGTAAGAAATAATTGAAGCATCGATTCAAAGTACTTGATATGAGTGAGCAAAGAGGCCATTAGCTGATTGGGGCCTTGTAATTTCAAATGTAGATTATTCAAATAACTAGTTATGTCTACTAAAAATGCTAAATCACTTCGAAACTTTTCATCCTCCAATTCTTTAATGGGGACACCTTTAATGTCCAAGAAAATTTTCACTTCGTCTTTAAGTTCATAAAATCGCTTGAGCATTTGAGCTCTACTTAGCCACCTAACTTCACAATGGTACAATAAGTCCCCATATTCGGCTTCAAGATCTTGCAAAAATTCTTTGAATTCCCTGTTGTTCAACCCTTTACTTTTTATCAAATTAATGGCCTTTGTTACTACATTCATGACGCTGTTCATCTTGAGTGACTTTGCACATAGATTTTCTATATGAATGAAGCAGTGGCACACAATTAAAGTATTTGGGTTCAATTGACGTTTCTTAAATTCATTCTTAATCAGAGCCACGAGCACTTTTTCACAACCTACCATGGATGGAGCACCATCTGTAGCAAGACCACTCAGTTTTTCATAAATGTTTTTCACAAAAGTTGTTCACAAAAGTTTTTCAAAAATCCTTTAATGCTGAATTGACCATTTCAAACAAATCTTCACCTTTAGTTCCCCTTCATTGATTTTAAAACAAGAAATTCTTCTCGTATATTGAAATCTGTAGTTATTCCCCATATAAATATAGACATTTGTGCAGTATTTGACAGATCAGTAGTCTCATTGATGGCTAATGAGTAAAACACAAATTCTGTTGAATCTACTTTCAAAGAAGTTTGGATGTCATCAGTGATATCTTTAATATGGTCAGAAACAGTTCTTCTTGATAGGCTAATATTTTTAAACAAACTCAGTTTTTCTGGACATAAAATCTTGATGGCAGTAAGGATGCAATCTTTCACAAACTCACCTTCATTATGGGTTTTAAGTTTTTTAGCGATTTATTCACACAACACATAACTAGCTAGAGTTACAGATGGTCTTTCCTGAATAAGCTTTTAAAAAGAGATTGGTTTTTGATTATATTTTCTTTCAAAGTTGCTATCTTGTCTAAACTTTCTGATCCTTTTAAATTTTCATATTTCTTATTCTTACTCAAATAATGTTGTTCAAGATTTTGTAAACTGCAACATGTTCATTACAAATAAGACAAATGCACTTGTCATTAATTTCAATAAAGAAGTATAGTTCTGTCCATTTTTCACAAAACAGAGCACATTCACTTCTTTTATGCTTTTCACTATAACTTGTCATTTAAAAAAATAAATTGAATAAAGTTGTCAACTGGTTAATTACAAGGCACTCACAGTACTGCATGAGAAAAACAAAGTCAAAAGTCAATATGTTTTGACACGTAGGAAAATGCCATGGTGGTAATTGGGAAGCAACCAATCAGAGAAAGTCTGAACTTTGTCCGCGAGAAATGCTCCTGATTTCTTTTTATTTTAATGGCTGGTCTCAATTTGATGGTTGCCAGATGTATGATGATCATATTTCATGTAATATAGTTATTTTTGATTTTGTATATTTAATTATTTAAATTTAAATAAATGTAATTATAATAAATTTAAGTTATTATAAAATTTTATTTACATGTGCATATGAGTACATCAGCAAAGGGCCGAATTGAAACAGACTTGCAAGCGAAATTTTGCCTGCGGGCGAGGGGTTCCCCACCCCTGCTCTAGACCTATCAACAGCTCCTCAATTTTACATAGGGGAAAGTCAACTGGTTTTGTGACTTTGTTCACTTCCTTTAGATCCAACATGAATCTCAAACTTCCATTGGGCTTTTCCACTAATATAAATGGACTGTTCCATTGAGAGCTTGATCTCTCAATGATCTCTGCCTTCTCATAGTCCTGCAATAGTTTCTGCAGTTGCTCCATGTGTTTCATGGGAGTGTGATACTGCTTCACATGGACAGAGGAAGTTGAGGTGATTTGGACAGCATGCTTGATAAGGTCTGTGCAGGACAAGTAGGTGATTTCTCCTGTGAAGACCACTGGGAAGTGTTGGAAGATCATGGATGAAATGCCACTGGCCAGGCTAGTGGCACTATTTAGCATGATTTTCTTCCAATCACAAATTTTCCTTGTCAGATTTCATGACCTCTAGAGTCTCACTCATCCCTCTTCTTTCCTGAGACCCCTCCTTCCTCAGCGTTAAGGTTGGGCTGGTGTTCTATCCCGCAAAGAGAGATTGTGCCCTCAGAAAAGTTGCATATGAACTGATATCTTTCCAAAAAATCGAGAAATAGGATCACCTGATAGCTTATATCCGAGGTTTCAGGTGGGACTACCAGTTCATGTGATAGACTCGTAGGAAAGCAAGGCATAGCGAGAATTATATTTACTTTTGTTGAAGTGGAAATCTCAGTCTTTGCTATCCCTGTTATTCTAATTGGATTTGCTAATTTTGTAATGTCATTCGAGTCTAGACTCTCTACTTTTGAAAACAGTGTAAATAATTGAAATGTGAGTTCCTGTATCAAATAGAACCTCACAGGGAAAATTTTCAATTAGGCCTTGCACAATTGTTAGGGGAATTTTATCCCTTCTATTTACTGCCACAACACTTTGCAGTTTATATGATTCAGGCTCTTCTGCATGGGCATGAATTCCTGGCATCTCAGGGTGTGCAACAAACTTAACGAGCATATGCTTCATTTCTGAACTAATTTCAACCCTCTCCCCTATAAAATTTCTATTTCTTGTCCTGTTCTAATCTCTCACTATTTTGTCAGGATAACTACCAGGAGTGCTTATCATTCTATGCTTCTTTAACATGTCAGATATATGATCCAGTTTTTCCAGTACTCCTTTTTGATGAATCTCTACCTCTAATTTAATTAGGCTCCTTAATTGCTCAGGACTGATAAATCATTCAGATTTTAAATTAGGGTCCTCAGTTAGACCTCTAGATCCAACATGATTGGAATACCCTTTATTCCTTGCATACTGGGTACCAGGGTTTATAACTTTCCTTAAGTTATCCTTAGAGTAACTGACTCGTTCCATAAGGCACACTTGTCTTAGGGCAGAAGAATGATAAATTTCTCCCAGCCTACTCTCCTTCTCTCTAGGCAATTTGTAACACTCATCCAAATTCTTGACCTGCATTTTGTATGCTACCTCTCTCAGTTAATTTATTAAACCTGACTTAAATTGTTGGAGTACCAACCAGTTCAGATGAGGCTTTTCATCGTCTGACACTCCAAAGCCACTGGCTACATTTAATAACTTACTATAGAATTCCAACACACTCTCATTGCTCTCTTGTATGCATTTGCATAACCTCAACAGGGTTGGACTCACATTTCTAACCTTTGAATATTGAGATATCAATGTATCCTTAAATGTAGTATATTCCAAGGTATGGGGGAAAAATAAAAAAATCCTTTGCTTTGCTGACCAGTTTACTTCTGAGAAAAACCAGAAACTGGAAATTCGACCATCTCCCCATTTTTCTTAACTCATCTACAAAACGAAAATATGAATGAACGTCATCATTATCTTCTCCAGAGAACAATGGAATAACAAGGCGAGGATTTATCGTTTTAAAGAATTTCATGTTATCCATTATTATGGCAGTGTTAGTAAGTTCATAATTAGTCTTGTCAGTACTCATTTTTATACAAATTTTCAATTGCTTAAATTCTAACTACTTGTTCTTTAGCGAAAACTGCCTCAAAATCCACAATATTCTAAGTGTTATTTAAGCGGATTTATATCCTTTCGGCTGCAACATTTGTAACATTTTGTAATTTTTATTTTATTGTATATTGTTTATTACTTTACTTTTTAACTCAATGTATTTCCTCTTTTACTTTGTTATTTTCATGGCTGCTTGAGCTTGTATAATATGCCTATATGCTTTAATTTCTAGCTCACGTATGATACTATTATTTAACTTTAATCCTTTAGTAATCTACTTAGCTTCACTTCCCCCCCCCTTCAATGCCGTAAAGTATGCTCTCACATGTGCTAGTATCGTAGACTGAGGAAAAGCCTCTGGCTGAGACCAAATCCTTAATCTACATTGCTATAATTCAATTGTATTAATCCTTAAAAATTTATTTTTGTTAATGACTGCACCATTAAGGATCGTGTTAAAGAATTTTCTATCTTTCCTTTACATACAAGATAATACTTTAGAAAGCACGTATAATAACCCTTAAATCAATTTTTCCTCAAGCAACTCCAAATTACTCAGTCGTGGTGATTACTTCACTTAGGTCACACAGGTTTGATTTGTTTTTATGAGACAGTGCATTGGCTGACAAAGATCAGGCAAGCTATTAACAAAACCAAACATGTTTATTTTAACACAGACAATTTATATACAAAAGTTATGAGACATATCATGTTCCTGATTCTCCACACATTCATTAACATGTTTGCTGCCATGCTACTTCGGCATAGTCTGTTCCCATACGCCGAGCAATTTCACTTCTTCAAGGTCAGTACGGTAATCTCGTTGCCGGCGGTAAGCGTCATACGAGTATACTCATAGTTGGCTTGTGCAGAGCACATACCTTCTATGAGAATACACAGCTTTGATGCTAGCTCCACAAGCCAAGCATTTTCACTTCTTCAAGGTCAGTTCAGTAATCTCGTTGCCGGTGGTAAGCATCATACGAGTATACTCGTAGCTGGCTTGTGTAGCTGGTTTACCAACTACGAGTATACTCGTAGTTGGCAGCGAATGTGTTAAAACAACTCACTTAAAGGCATTAGACAAAGAGATTATTTATACTCAACTTATTAGACACGTGGATGGATTTTAGTACACATTACCTTACTCTCATTATAAATAATAAAAGGCAAAATTATACTATACACGTTCAAAGATTATATATAATAACACAAGCACTATTCAAGATTACAATATTCTATTATACACATTCAAACTGACTTTCGCTTTCTGACCACTTCAACACATTATGCTATTAGTTAAACAGAATCAACATCTATCGCCTGTACACACAATCTAGGTTAGTAATGTAAAGCAATCTACTTACAAGCTCACTATTTCATTGTACAGTCCCGAATCCAAAATTGGTTTAGGGTGAATTCTGCTGGTTACTTTCTTAAACTTGGGATAGGGCACTACCCAACAGTAGTCGTCTGTTGATTTCCTCCCTTGTAACAGTACTACATTTCTTCGTTGATGTCAGTAACTGAATTGGCTGCAACAAATCAGCACACACTTGGATCGATACACTTGTCGAAGAATTTCAGGGAAGGCTATCTTGAAATAGGCCATTTCTTCCAGCGAAATCCCCATGATCTCCAGAACTACTGCTCACATGACCCCAACTCTTCCCTCCTCAAAAAGCTTACCACAGGAACAAAAAATGAGAGAGAGTTTTCGCCCCTCCATCTCCACCTTTTATATCATTTGCCCTCCCTTGACCTTCCTTCCAAAACCTCCCAGATTTACTGGAGGCGCTATCACGCATGCTTACATTAGGTTTTGGAGGGAAAACTCATATAATTCGGTGACCTTTGAGACTATTGTTGACTTGAGTTTACTAGCCTAATCCTCTCTGATCTTTTTAGTTAAATTGCTTGTGGTTCTAAATTCAGTTATTCTAACATTATATTACAAAATTTATTACATTACAGTAGATTATATACTTTTCAATTATAAGTAATTTATCACCCATGTAAAATCGATATAGGTGAAAAATATTTCTATATGTCACCACAAGAGATTTTATAACCCCGCTAGGTATGAGATGTGTCTAGAAAGTAAGGTCCATTCAGATTTAGCCAAAATAAGGTTTGCTTAGAAGCCTAGAGTGACTCGTTAACTAGCTCTTGAGCATTTTATTTTTGTTGCATTACAAATAATTTATGAGTGCTGTGATAAAAAATATTGTGAGTTGTGAGGCTCATGATGTGATATGGTTTTTGTTGGTGGAAAACAATAATGCTGCAGAAATTCACCAATGACACTGTAAGGTTTACAGACTTATCATAATGAGTGATAGTAAGGTTAGGAGATGGTGTCATTAGTTTAAAGTGCATAATATTCATGATGAAGAGTGTACTGGCTGGCCCAGTGTAGAAAGAGTGAACATGAAAATTCATGAGAATCTCGTTTCACAATTATGGAACTTTCTTTTGAATTTTCGGAAGTTTCACGCTCAAGTCATTCATGAAATTGTAACAGAAAAGCTGGGGTACAAAAATTGCATGCCAAATGAGTCCTAAAAATGCTGACAGTAACAAGTTGAATCAGCACAAAAAGTTTGGGAACATTATGAAAATGAAGATGAACTTTTTTCTTGTGACTGTTGAGAAAACGTGGATTTTAGCACACAAAAGTTGGTCAGTCAAAAAAATGATGGCCACTGTCTTCTGGGATTGAAAAGGAATCTAGGTTGTCAATTTCTTCAATGAGGAACCATGATTAATGTGAATGTGCAGATGTGCGGATATGGGGTTGTTACAGGATTAATGTTGAAGTGATTTTTTCATAAAATGGTGGGAAATGTGAGGAGAACAAGAGGTCATCACTAGAAGCTATATAAGGAGGATGTGAGCAGGGAAGTGAGAAGCAGGTTTTTTGTATCTAGAGTTGTGAATGATTGGAATACAATGCATGACAGCATGATGTCTGCAGAGAATTTGGATGTGTTCAAGGCACAGTATGAAGAGCTGTGTGTATGTCAATCAGGACTTGGGAAAATAATAATAATAATAAACTTCTGCAGTAGGAGTATAATTCATGGAAGCAATCCTTGATATCACATTTGATTAGAGTCTCACCTACCAACAACATTTGAAAAAAATTAAGTTAAAGATATCTGATAGTAACAACAGCATAAACATTATGACATGGACACCTTAGGCTTTTAATGCTTTGCCTCTTAGAATAGCATTTCTGGCTGTGGTCTTTTCAGCGGTAGAACACTGCTTGGCAATTTAGAGCCAAAGTCACTGCATGATTCTTTTGTACATACAGCTCAATATAACAATAAGAATCATATGTAGTACTTTAAGGTCTATGTACATGGGTGCATATGTGGAAAAGAACATGGGTGCCTGTTCTTTTCCACATCACTCCTCCATGCTTTAGAAGGGAAGAAGCTAAAATCAAAGAAACATAAAATCAGAAATAACACCAACCTTCCCACACATCAAGATATTTCTGATGTATCAAGATATACATCAAGATATGGCTGATGGAAACACCACATGATGGTACCAGGAGACAGATGGAGAAGACTCTGGAATGAACTAACTACAAACAAGTATTCAATTACAAATCCAACTGTCAAACCTAAAGGATTGATTTAATCTACCTTGACACCTTTGGAGTCGGCTAAATATTATGCCAACTTACTACATCTGTGAAGAATTTTATCATCATGCTTTTGCATGTGTGGTGTTGTGCAGACTATGCATTATATCACTGATGACTGTTTAGCAAACTTCTTTCCTGAGGGCCTCAAGAACTTGCAGTTACTCCCAAATAATGCTATCCATTGGTTAACTGAACTGTCTGTATATAGTTTTTCTGAAAAAGAATGACATGTATTTTTGCCTATATGATAAATGAATAAATAAATTCATTTATTTATTAAATATCTTCCAGATTCTGGCTCCCACCAATGAGACCTCAATAAAGGTCAAACTGATCTGAGTAATAACTTTCCATAATGCATAGCAATATCAGTATGCCTGTTAAGTAATGAGATTGATTTTTTACAGGACAGCCCTTTGAATAAAAGTAACAAACATGTTCATAATTTTGACTATGAGAGTGTGTTATAATTGTAGGTGCAAATGTCAAGTCTTGTGACACAGCAGTTTTCATGTGGCAATCATTGAAGTAAGAGTGTATGAGTGGAGCATGTCAGAAGTTGCCTCATGGAGCAAAGGGCTGTAATAAAATTATACTGTTTAGGAAAAACTGCTACAGAAATGTACCAACACATCAAAACGTTTACAGCAATGATTGTCTGATGTACAGGTTATCTGCTGTTTTGAACGTTTAAAGAGGAGAGGGAGTCGATGGAGGATGAACCACACTGAGGATGGCCAGTTTCTGCACAAAGAAATGAAAATGTGGTGAAAGCTAGAGAAATTGTTGCCCATGACAAGCAAATAACTACTAGGCTACTCACTGTACAGCTAATTGTAGATAAGAAAACAGCCAGATCTTAGATCCTGCACAAATCTTAAAAACAGATTTGTGCAGAGGTTTTTGCTACTCAAGTTGATAAACAAACAAACATGTCTGGGCATTATAAGACGATGCAACAAAAAAATTTTAGAAACAAACAAGTTTGCTCTATATGTGCCCTGTGCAGCTCATTCACTAAATTCGGTAGGCCGAAGTGCTGTTGACTGCTGTCAAGAGGCGGTTAATTTCTTCTCTACAGTGCGGTTGCTCTATACCTTTTTTTCAGCCTCAACCAGCTGGTGGACAATTCTTAAAGGTTGTATTGGAAATCAAAATGTCTTAATATCCCTCTCTGATACAGATGGAGGCACATGCTATGGCAACAGCAGCAATTTTGAAATCTTTCCTTCATATTTTAGAAGCGTTAGACTGTACATCCGAAGACCAGTCACAAAAGGCAGACACTAGAAGAGAAGCAGATAATATTGCAAATAGCATGCAAGAGCTAGAATTCGTTTTTATGTTGAATTTTTGGGATGAGATTTTGCAAAATTTCCATAGAGTAAGCCAAGTTCTACAGAATGAGGATGTCAACTTAAAAACATGTGCAAATTTGTATGGATCATTAGCTGACCAATTGTGCACTTCATGAAATGAATTTGAAAGATATCATGCAGCTACAAAGTATGTGCTACCAGATGTTGATTACAGCTCAAACTCACAAATGTATCAGAAAGAAGGTACCCAACGATGGAGATGCTCCAGAAGTATATCTGAATGCCAGATATAAATTTCATATCACCACCTTTTACACAACTGTTGACAAACTTGAAACTGAGATGAAAAGAAGAGAAGAGATATTATTATTATTATTATTATTATTATTCAGGCCTCCATGGAGTCAAAAGACTCATCGTGGGAGGTCCTTCCTAAGAACATAGTCTGTCAAGACTCATCGAGGGGAGGTCCCCCCTAAGAAACACAAAGTCTATCATGCCACTCCTTAAACTCATTTAAAGTTCTCGCTCTCACCACTCCATCAGGCAATGCATTCCACCGTTCAACCACCCTCCATGCAAAGAAACTACTCCTCACCCTCTTGCTCACAGTTTCCTTTTGTAACTTCCAGGAATGGCCTCTTATCATCGCTCCTTCCCGCTGTTCAACCAAGCGAAAGAACTCCCCAGTGTGAAACCTGTAACCACCTCTCAACAGTTTAAAAGTCTCAATCATATCACCTCTCCTTCTTCTATTCACCAAACTCTGCAGTCCACATTCCCTCAGCCGACTCATAACTATTTTTGTACAGTCATGAAACCATCTTTGTCATCTGTCTTTGTATCCTTTCCACAGTTAATTTATTCCCTTCAAATCCTGGGGACCAAATCTGAGAACAATAGTCCAAGTGTGGTATGATCAGAGACTTATACAATGGAATGATAACCCTCTTATCTCTGCAGGTCAGTGTCCTTCTCATAATTACAGCAATCCTCTGTGTTACCTTCACCACCTTTGCAATATGTCCCCTAAACTTCAGGTTTCTATCAATCATCAACCCCAGATCTCTTGTCTCCCCTACTTCTTCCAGTATAACTCCTCCCATAGAGTATGCAGCATCCCATTGATGTTTCCCAAACCTCAAGACCTTACATTTTGCTGCATTAAACCGACATCCCCATTCATTTGCCCATCTATCTAGCTTATTCAAATCCTCTTGCAGGGTTACCACATCTGCACTATTACTAATAATCCTTCCCAGCTTCGCATCATCCGCAAACAACTGAATATCCCCCTTGCAATCCACTGGCAATGTCATTGATATAAAGATTAAACAATATAGGCCTAATACTGAGCCCTGTGGGACCCCACTTGTAACCCTCTGCCTCCTTGAAACTGCTCCACCATACACAACGCTGATACCTATCGGACAGCCAATCCTGAATCCAGTTGACGAATCTGACATCCAGACCCATGTGCTTCAACTTAAATATCAGCTTATCATGTGGCACCCTGTCAAATGCCTTTGCTAAGTCTAAGAAAATTGCAGTATATGCCTTTCCCTCATATAATGTTCTTGTAACTTTATCATAAAAGGCTAGCATATTGCTAAAACAAGAGCGCCCTTTCACAAATCCATGTTGACTCTCACAGATAACATTTCCCTCATCTGCCTAATGCTGTATATGGCCAACAAAGAAATATCAGAGAGATTTTCTTTTCTAAGTGATGTGCCACATAATGCTACTTCAGTGACTTCATCATCTACTGAAATTGAATGGTATTCTCAGTGTTGTCAAAAGCTGATTGATGCTTACCCAGAGGACTTGAACACAAATTTCACAGCTGAGATTCAGTAGTTTCATTCATATGTGCACCATAAGTTCAGTGCAACAAAAAATGTAAAAACAAGATTCAGTCATGCTGAACTTTATGAAATAATTGTAGAAGACAATATTGAGTGTGCCTTTCCAAATGTAGACATTACCTTTCGTATATTTTTAACATTAATGGTCACAAATTGCTCAGCTGAGCATTCATTTTCTCAGTTGAAGTATATTAAAAATCCCATCAGAACAACTATGCAACAAGGCAGGTTGAATACCTTATCTCTACTAAGTATAGAAGCAGATGTGTTACGTAAGATTAATTTTGAGGATCTGATCAAAGACTTTGCAATTAAAAAAAGTAGGAGAAAACTTTTCAAATCTAAATAAAGTTGAAGTATACAAAAATAAACAATATTTTCCATCTTGCTATAAGTTTTGTTTCATTTCGAAAAATAAAAAGTTATTTTATGGTTTATTGTTGTTTATATTTTGAATTACATATATATGGGGCACTGAAATCTTTTAAGTTCTTAGGGCCTCTATGGGTCTTAATCCGGCTCTGCATATAACTGTAACATTTTGAATAACATTTCTCTTGGCACCTTGTCATATGCCTTTTCCAGATCTACAAAACTTAAATAAAGATCTTTGTTATATTCACATGATTTCTCAACTATTTGCCATTTGTCATAAAGTGAAAATCTGATCCTGAAAGCTACTATTTGGCCTGAATTCAGCTTATTTTTCACCAAGCTTCCTTCCACAATCCATCTCACCCTTTTCTCAAGTATACTTGCATAAATCTTAACAGGAACACTCAGTAGGGAAATACCTGTGATTCTCACATTCAGTTTAATTTCCCCTTTTGTATATGGGAAATGATACTATGAGAGATCTACTCCAATCACCTGGAATTTGTCCCTCTGTCCAAGCCTACTGATCTATGCAGTGCAGCCACTGCAAAACTTTTATACTTCAATACTTGAGCATTTCTGGTTGAATATCATCTACTCCTGGTAGATGATGATGACCATCATATCCCATTGGCATTACTGATGACCATCTCCTCATGACCCTAATCTTTCCACATTTCAGACTTTTGATGGACATTTCTACTTCAAGTATGGATATGCATTCCTGATTGCATGTCTGTTGAGTGTTTTTTTTTTACCACTGTGCCACCACTGCTTGTTTCATTTAGCAATTTTTGAAAGTAATTACTCCATGCATCAAGGATATCTTTTTTCTCCAGTTTTCATGTCACCTTTATCATCTCCAATTTAATTGCACTCTTTCCTCAATTTTTGAGCTTTTTCAACAGCATCCATAATATTTTTCCACCTTCTTGATATTTATTTTCTATGTTCTTGCCAAAGTCTTCCCATGACTTTTGTTTAGCTAGTTTTATACGGTGTTTAGCTTTCTTACATTTGTCTCTGTATTCTATAAGAGCACAAGATGACAAATTCACCAGGAAATTTCAATATGCTTTCTTATATTCCTTCACTGCCTCTTTAACTTCCTGTGTCCATCATAGAGTTATGATTTAATTATCCTTGCAGACAACCTCACCACATGCCTCTCTGGCTGAATCAATCAATGTTTTCTTCAGAGCTTGCCACTGAAACTCCAAGGTTTGGTTCCTGTTCTCAAACGCTTTCATTTTTTCTTCAATAATGTTTGTGTATTTTAGTCTACAGTTCACATCTGAAAGCTGCTCGACTTTTAATTGCTTTAAAACTTTCTTAAATGTTCTTCAGAGGAGGTGAGAGCATGTGTAGGCAGGAAAGAAATGGGATGACCAGGGATCAAGAGGAAACATATGAAATTGAAAAGGGTTCTAAAATGAAGAAGCAGAAAGGGAAATGGTCCCAGTTGAGCATGGAGAGATCACATCGAGTGAGTGGTATCAATGGAATTAGCTGCAGATCCAGAAATGAGCTGTCATGTTTGTATACCAATGCTAGAAGTATATGAAACAAGGCGGGTGAAATGGTTGCACTAATTGCATCTGTTCACCCAAAGATTGTCGAAATAAGTGAGATATGGTTAGATGAGGACGACATCCTGACAGGAATAGAGATGGAAGGGTATGATATGTTTCGTGAGGATAGAAGGGATAAAAATGGAGGGGGAGTGCTATTCATGATAGAGAAAGAGTTATATCTATACAAGGTAGAGATGCAAGAGGGAAATAGGGCCAGTGGTTTTGAGGCATTATGGTGTGAGATAGAGGTGAATAGAATAAAATACTTGGTGGGATGATGTTATAGGCCTGGTAATGTGGATGGTGGTGATAGAGAAATGTATAGTCAAATAAGCCAAGTAAATAAGAAAAGGGTGATCATTATGGGTGATTTTAATCATGGCAATATAGACTGGAATGAAGAGATAGCAACTGGAAGTAAAGAAAATTAGTTTTTTTGAGGGATAACTACCTCAGACAGTATGTAACAGAGGGCACAAGAGGATTAAGGGTCTTGGATTTGGTCATCTCATCAGAGGATGTAATTATAAATGAGGTGTCAAATCATCCACCAATTGGTGAAAGTGACCATGAGGTGATTACCTGGGTGGTTGCCAGCAGTGCAAGGATCGCTGTGAAAAAAGGGTATATGTGGAACTACAAAAGAGGGGTGATTAAGAAGAGCTCAGGAGACAGCTTGCAGGTGTAGCATGGAATGAGGTGTTAGCTGGAAAAGAGATCAATGCAGCTTGGGGGATTTTCAAAAACTATTTAGTAGATGCAATGTCTAAATGTATTCCAAGGGTGAGAAGGTTAAATAAGGTAGGTGCGAGATGGATGAATAAAGAGATTACGCATGCGATACAGAGAAAAAGGGCATTGTGGAGGCAACATAAGAGAAGTGGAAGTAACCAATTTCATGAGGTCTACAAAGACCAGGCAAGGAGGGTGACTTGGTTGGTGAGAGTAGCTAAAGAGAGGTATGAACAGCAGTTAGCTAATGAAGCCAAAAAGAATCCTAGGGAGTTCTTTTGATATGTAGCCAGCAAAAGAAAGAATGATTATGGAAGGATGACATTGATTGGAGGAAATAGTATAAAGACAGCTGTTGTAGAATGTGTGGTGGAGATACTTAATGAGCAGTTCATAAAGATCTTTCAATCTTGTGAATGTGACTTCATGGAGAGATTGTGAGCAGTTGATGATGGGGAGGAGAGACTGACTGTAAGTGAGCAAGAGGTGTTTGGGGAGTTGAGTAAACTAGATGTAAATAAGGCTGTGTGACTTGATAATATATCACCGCATATTCTGAAGGAATGTGCCAGATAGTTGAGATGTGCCTTGATATATTTTTTTAATACGAGTCTTGCACTTGGTCAAGTTCCTAAAGAGTGGAAGGAGGGCAAGATTGTGCCACTTCATAAAGGAGGTGATCGAACTCAAGCATCAAACTATAAGCCTATCTCTGTGTCAGGTGTTGTGGTTAAGTTGTTGGAGAAGCTTGTGAGAACTAGGATCCAGAGTTGGTTTGACAACAATGGTATAATCTTTGATGGACAGCATGGATTTGCTAAAGGGAGGTCATGTTTTAGTAATCTACTTACTTATTACAATAAAGTGACTGCTTCCTTTAACAGAGGAGAAGGATACATAGTAATATACTTGGATTTCGCAAAGGCTTTTGATAGAGTACCTCATTATAAGTTGACAGTCAAACTAGAGCAGATGGGGTTGGATATTAAATTAGTGCATTGGATTGGAGACTGGCTATCTGATAGGTATCAACAAGTTGTGTATGATGGGGTGCAGTATCCAGGAAAAGGAAAGTCACTAGTGGAGTGCCACAGGGATCTGTTTTAGGGCCATTACTATTTAACTTGTATATTAATGATATTGGTGAAGATTTGGATGGAGATATTCAGTTGTTTGCAAATGATGCAAAGTTGGGACGAACCATGAAGTGTAGTGAAGTTGTTGTGGCCTTACAGGAAGACTTGAATAGATTGAGTGATTGGGCACAGAAATGGGGATGTGAGTTCAATGTTGCAAAATGTAAGGTTTTAAAATTTGGAAAACAAAGATGGGATGCCGAATTTATGCTTGGTGAGAATATATTGTTGGAGGTAGAGGAAATAAGAGATCTGGAGGATGATAGTGGATAAGGATCTAAAATTTAGGGAACACATTGCAAAAATTGTGAGGACAACACAAAGGCTTCTGGGAATTATGCGGAGGACACTGACTTGTAGAAGTAGGGAGATTCTTGTTTCATTGTATAAGGCTTTGATTAGGCCGCACATGGACTATTGTGCTCATATTTGGTCACCGGGTTTTTAGAAGGATGAAAAGATGTTAGAAAGGGTGTCCAAAGGTGACTGACTGAGGTAGTTTCTGACCTCTGGAATGTTGAGTATGAGTAAAGATTGAGAAGATGTAATTTGCAGTCTGGTGGAGAGAAGGAAGAGGGGAGATATGATAGAGACCTACTAGTTGGTAAGGGATTGTTATAAGATCAATGGCGGAGAAGTTCTACAGAGAATAGTGGGAGATCAGGGTAGAACCAGAGGTCATCCCTGGAAACTGTATAAAGAGGGTGTGAGTAGAGGAGTGAGAGGCAGGTTTTTTTCGTGCAGAGTTGTGAATGATTGTAATGCCTTGCCTGAGAGTGTGGTGTTTGGAAGGAGTTTGAGTGTGTTTAAGACACAGTATGATGAGATGTGTGTGTGATAAAAGGACCTCCCAGATGAGTCTTTGACTCCATGAAGTCTTGGGAAATAATACTACTATTACTACTACTACTACTACTACTACTACTACTACTACTACTACTACTAATAATAATAATAATAATAATAATATAGGAAATTCAATTTTATCCTGCTTTAGACTAAATGGTGATCACTTCCAATTTCATATCCTCTGTACACTCTAGTGTCCTGCACCAGTTTGAAATCCTCACTATCAACAATAACACAGTCAATGAGACTTATCTTATTCCTTGCCTCTTATTTTCATATGACTTTATGCACACTCTTATGTTGGAACATGGTGTTAGTAATAACCAGTCTATATCCTGAGCAGAAATCCACCAAGTATTTGCCATTATTATTAGCTTTGCTCTTTTATCCAAATTTTCCAGAAATCTGTATATCTAACAATCATTTCCTACTCTGTTGGGAGTTTTTTTTTTTTTTCTCTCTCCATTGCTTCTGCCATAGTATCACCACTTCTGGGTCTGGCTCCCACTGACGAGACCTCAATAAAGGTCGAAACCGATCTGGGTAGTGGCCCTTCCCTTAATGCACAGCATTATACATACCTGCAAGGAGATGTGCTTTGCATTATGGGAGATACTGAAACAAAGAGTGATGATAGTTTGGTCTACCTTTACTACGAGTTGCCCCTGAAGATACTTCGGACGCAAACTTTCTTTTCTTACACTTGGTTAAAGGATTAAACTAAATTTATTATGGTCTAACCAAATGGAAAATAAACTTCCAACATTTTTCTCTAAATCCAGTGTGATTTAATAATAAGGTGGTACACCTTTAGGCAACTCACATAAGTAAATATGGCCTCTCCATTGCTTCTGCCGTAGTATCAGCACTTCTAGGGCTGGCTCCACTGACGAGACTTCAATAAAGGTCGAAACAGGTCTGGGTAGTGGCCCTTCCCTTAAGGCATAGCATTATACATGTCTTTTCTTTTTTCATTGTGTCGGTTGCTTTCTCTAAAGCCTCAAAAAATTCCTCCACTTCTACTTTCTGTGGGACCATAGGCACAAATAAGTCTCGTTGTCCAGTTCCCATTCTGATATTTGCCTAGATCACTCTACTTGATACTGCCTGCCATTCAAGAAGATTAGCCTTGATTGAATACTATAGCTACTCCTTCTTTTCCCTGATTGTTATTGCCAAAATATAACATTTTATATTTATTGCTTAGAAAGATCTCACCAGTTTTTGTTTTTTTTGTATCAGTCACCCATATTATGTCGATCTGGTACTTATCCAATTCCACAGCCAGCTACATTTCTTTTCCATTCAGGCTTCTTATGTTGATAGTACTGATCGAACTCTGGTGATGTTGAGGTGGAGTCAGGATTTGTTCCAGTACCTGACTTTTTGCCATTCACCCTGGTTTCCTGGTAAAAACAACAGGGGCCTTGTTTAACTGGCAGTGCCCCAGATGGCATGAAATTCTATCATGTTGTACCATCATTTTATTTGTGGTTTAAGCTAACAAGAATACAATTTGGTTGGCTAAATCTCAAATTGCCAGCCCATCCTCATTCATTCATTATGCAGGTAGATACCTAACACAGTGCACCATGAGAAAGTAAGGATTGGTCATTAAGTCAGAAGCCCTGGTCAGTTCTCTGTATTCCTTTAAAGGCTATGTGGTGGTCTCCTCTCAGTTATATAGCCTTGACCCTTAAACATCCCTTCTTCTGTGTAATTGACAATTCCAAATATAGTTTTTTGTTTTGATATAATAATTATTGCTTCATTACTTAAGAGGCATACTGTGTGTGTGTGTGTGTGTGTGTGTGTGCGCGCGTGCGTGTGTGCGTGCGCGTGTGTGCGTGCGTGCGTGCGTGCGTGCGTGCGTGCACGCATGCATCCAAAAGGTACAAGGTACTGTGTTTTGAATTATGTGGTACCAACATATGTGAACTCAACAGCATAGAGTACCATATATAAAAGTAGCCTAATCATGAGGATATTTCACATGTAAACTTTGTTTGCTTACACTTAGGTACAGGATAAAACAAGAATATAATATCATGCTTACTTCATCTTTGTGACCAAATCTTGTTACAACTCTCTCTGATAAAGATTATTTTAATAATAAGGTATCAATATACTTTTGTACCTCTTGTATATGAAAAATATTGGATTTCTGAATTAATTCAACCTTGGTCTTCTGGGTATAGGTCCTGCTAATGAGATTTCAGTAAAGGATAAAACCAGTCTAGGTAGTGAATTTCCTATGATGCATAGCAGTATGCACATCCAAAAAGTAGTGTGCTTTGCATTATGGGATATTAAGACAACTGATGTGAAGTCAACAGACTCCATATAAAAGTAGCCATGTTACTTCATGTAGAAACTGTTTGCTTACACTTGAGTAAGAATTAAACAAGAATATAAATTCTTGTCCAATTTTATTTAATCTGATTTATTAATCTGGTACATACTGAATGAGTTAACTAACATTCACATCATTATACTATAAATTAAAGATGACAAGAAGTTACATTCTTGGTTTAATCCTTTATCCAAGTGTGAGCAAACAAAGTTTGCCTGAAGTATTTTCAGGACAGGACAACTCGAATATAGAGGCTAATGACTTCACATCACTTGCTTAGAGTACCATAATGCAAAGCATATATCCTTATGGACATGTATAATACTATGCATTATATGAAGGGTCACTACCCAGACTGGTTTTGACCATTATTGAGGTCTCATCAGTGG
The DNA here is from genome assembly GCF_054136105.1 of Typopeltis vanoorti. Taxonomy (NCBI): domain Eukaryota; kingdom Metazoa; phylum Arthropoda; class Arachnida; order Uropygi; family Thelyphonidae; genus Typopeltis; species Typopeltis vanoorti. The sequence goes on along the minus strand of NC_143549.1, from coordinate 14,943,008 downwards.
GATCTAGACCCAGAGGTGATACCAAAGTTGAAGTAATGCAGAAGTCATATTTCCATATATGAGTATTTTCAAGCACATACAAAGTTTGTGCCTGAAAATACTTCATGCATAAACTTTGTTTGCTTACACTTGGATAAAGGATTAAACAAGTATATAATTTCTTGGTATCTTTAATTTATAGTATAAACAAGTGGAAAACTTTTCAACAACTGTCTCTAATCCAGAGTATCATAATAATACAGGGTGATACCTATTGGCTACTCATATATGAAAATATGACTTCTGCATTATTTCAATCTTTGTATAACCTCTGGGTCTGGCTCCCCCTGGTGAGATATAGGTTGAAACTGGTTTGGGAGTGATCCCTTCCCATAATGGCTGTCTGATAGGTATCAGAGAGTTGTGTATGGTGGAGCAGTTTCAAGGAGGCAGAGGGTTACAAGTGGGGTTCCCACAGGGTTCAGTACTAGGACCTATATTGTTTAACCTTTACATCAATGACATTGCCAGTGGACTGCAAGGGGATATTCAGTTGTTTGCAGATGATGTGAAGCTGGGAAGGATTATTAGTAATAGTGCAGATGTGGTAGCCCTGCAAGAGGATTTGACTAAGCTAGATAGATGGGCAAATGAATGGGGATTTCAGTTTAATGCAGCAAAATGTAAGGTCACGAGGTTTGGGAAACATCGATAGGATGCTGCATACTCTATGGGAGGAGTTATACTGGAGGAAGTAGGGGAGACAAGAGATCTGGGGTTGATGATTGATAGAAACCTTAAATTTAGGGGACATATTGCAAAGGTGGTGAAGGTAACACAGAGGATTGTGCAATTATAAGGACACTGAGCTGCAGAGATAAAAGGGTTATCATTCTGTTGTATAAGACTCTGATCAGACCGCACTTAGACTATTGTTCTCAGATTTGGTCCCCAGGATTTGAAGGGGATAAATTAACAGTGGAAAGGGTACAAAGACGGATGACAAAGATGGTTTCAGTACTGTACAAGGATAGTTATGAGGATCGGCTGAGGGAATGTGGACTGCAGAGTTTGGTGAATAGAAGAAGGAGAGGTGATATGATTTTAAACTGTTGAGAGGTGGTTACAGGGTTGACATTGGGGAGTTCTTTCGCTTGGTTGAACAGAGGGAAGGAGTGATGACAAGAGGCCATCCCTGGAAGTTACGAAAGGAAACTGTGAGCAAGAGGGTGAGGAGTGGTTTCTTTGCATGGAGGGTGGTTGAACCGTGGAATACATTTCCTGATGGAGTGGTGAGAGTGAGAATGGTCAATGAGTTTAAGGAGTGGTATGATAGACTTTGTGTTTCTTAGGGGGAGGACCTCCCCCTCGATGAGTCTTGACAGACTTTATGTTTTTAGGAAGGACCTCCCACGATGAATCTTTTGACTCCATGGAGGCCTGAATAATAATAATAATAATAATAATAATGCATAACATTATACTTGTCTATAAGGATATGTGCTTCGCATTAGAATACTAAGGCAAGTGATGTGAAGGAAGTCATTATCCTCTACATATGAGTTGCCCTGTCCTGAAAATACTTCAGGAACAAACTTTGTTTGCACACACTTAAAGGATTAAACCAAGAATATAACTTAACATCTTTAATTTATAACATTCATATCAATTAAGAAACAATGGAAGTTAAGCTTCAGATTTATATGCATTAAGAGAAATTTTTCGTTAGTTAATACCATAAATAATGAATACATAACTGAAGGAAGATACCCAAGATCAACTGTACCATCTTCTCTTACTTTTGTAATTGAATAAAATCATGAAGCTTAGCAAATAGAGTTAAAATAAAAACAGCAAACTGTGAAGTTTAAAAATTAGAGAAATAATGATTATAAAAATTAAAAGAATCATATCACTAAAATTACCTCAATTTCACAATAATTATGAAACTGGCAAAGACTTAACCAGAGAATCTTGAGGCTAATCATTAAAATGAATAAGAAATTATTATTATTAATACACATAATATGAATTAATTAATTTTTTTTAACAATATAAAAAATCATGAAATCAAATAGCATATAAATGGACAAAAAACAATTATCTGGAACTCAAAAACAATAGATAGTGTTTAACAGATGTTTAAAATTCATCATTTTATAACCCCAAAGCAAATGATTAAAATGAGAAACCTATAAAGGAATTGGAAAATTTGATCTATATTTCTTGAGGATGATCAAGGTGCAAGAAGGCAATGCATTGCACATTACCTCTTGATATTACTGTTCACTGCCCCTCTCTCCTTTTCACATGACACTGCTTTTACAGTAGATCACTAAATAAAAGCAACTATCTCCATCTATACCTTGGCAACTCACAGCATGTATCAGCATTTCATCATATGACAACATGTTTGTATAATACCAAACAATGTACAAAGATGACAACTGAAATTTGACATTTTTTTTTAAATAATTAAAGAAAATTCCAAATTTCAGTTGTCATCATTATAGAGAGAGAAATTTTGGTAATAAATAATATCATCTCTAATTGGATGATGTCATATCATATTGTGCATTCAGTAAAAAAGTGATTTAAAAAAAAATGCAGCATTGACTACAGACAAAAGAAGATGTAGATTATCTAAATGCTTATCTCCATTTTCATTCAAATGCAAGCTGTCTCTCACATGCAGTTCCTTTCTTTCCTCAAAGCCTTCCATGCATTTACATAATCCAAGTCTCTCTTTCTACATATCATACTATTTGTTATTGATGCTCTTCTCTGCATTATCATATATGGGCAACACACTCATATCTGCCCTCTCTCAATCTTCTTCCATACAACCTCAAGCATGAACCACATATCTCTCACCACCTGATTAATACTGCCTCTCAAGTCATTTGAGCCCACCATCACAAACATCTTATCTCTTCCACTCTTTCATCTTTCTTAATTGCCATAGTCACACTGCCTATTGTTCCTCAAAGCATACACTCCTTTGGCATTCTAATTTTCACATCATGGATCATCACACTTTTACTACTTTGTTCCTTCCTTTTATCACCTACATTCCTCACATTTTCTCTCTCTCTCTCTCTCTCTCTCTCTCCTCTAATTGTTCTCCCACTAACCAGCTGCCCTGTCATCTCTCCATCATTAGTTCCTACACTGTTTCTCTTTCATTTAACTCCCATTCTTCTACTGGTTCTCCTATTTTCTCCCCTTCTATCATTCTAGTTTTACCCCGACTCTCACTTTGATTCACTTTGCATTTGTTGTTTCCAGTCTCCTAATCTTTTTTCTATACTTCTGAACTCATTCCTCATATATTATTCACCTCTCTCTCTCTCTCTCTCTCTGTGTCTCTCTCTCTCTCTTTCTTTCTTTCTTTCTGCAAGCTACCTACTCTTACTCATTTTCCATACTACTCATCTCTCTCAACTGGCATTTTTTCTGACATAATGCTGCTGAAGTCTATTACGCTCATTTTTATCTCATAAAGTTCTTTCCATTTTCTACATTTTACACTGGCATGCATTCCCTTTTCTTTCACCTGCAACATTCTAACTGCCACCAACAATGCAAACCACAAAATCCTGTAGTATGTTGTGTAAAATGTAGTCCCTAAATGGCAAAGGACTGAAAATAAGCCATCAGGAAACTGAATTGCAGCTTCTGCCATTATTCAAATAATGCACAAAGAATACTAACAACTATACTAAAATCTTATAAGTACAAATTTCCCCAAGTGCAGGCTAACCACAGACTATATGTTTTATCTAGCTCAGATTCCCAATAAATTTAAACTAAAACTGCAATAAATTATGAAAAAAACTTATTTTTTTTTTTTGCTACTAACTCATAACACATCTGACTATAACCCTTGGTGGAAAAATATCTTATCAACTGTAATCAATATTGCAGCAATTCTCTGGATTGGGTTTGTATCCTTCACAATATACTAAACTGACACATCCAAGTTATTTGTCCACTTTACAACTTTATTTATATCCATTTGAAGAGCCAAAAAACTGAGCACTGTTACTAATGAACTTCCCAAGTTTCACATCATCTGTGTTCCAGTGATAACATCAATGACATAAAAACTAAACAGTAATGTTTAGTTTTTATGTCATTGATAAACCCTGCAAAATTTGCCCCAACCCTGCAGATGATGCAGGGTTAGGACAAACTATGAAGAGTAGAGAACATGTTGTGGCCTTACAAGAAGATTTGAATAAATTGAGTGAATGGGCACGGAAATGGGAATGAGAATTCAATATTACAAAATGTAATGTTTTAAAATATGGAAAACAAAGATGGGATGTAGAATTTATGCTTGGTGGGAATATATTGTTGAAAGTGGAGGAAATAAGGGATCTTGGGGTGATAGGGTTTAAGGATCTGAAATTATGGGATACACTGCCAAAACTGTGAGGATAACACAAAGAATTCTGGGAATGATGCAGAGTACACTACCTTGTAGAAGTAAAGAGATTCTTGTTCCATTGTATAAGGCTTTGATTAGACTACACGTGGACTATTGTGCCCAGATTTGGTCACCTGGTTTACAGAAGGGTGAAGAGATTTTGGAGAGGGCCCAGAAGCGACTGACTAAGGTAGTTTCTAACCTCTGGAATGTCGAGTATGAGGAAAGTTTGAGATGATGCAATTCACAGAGTCTAGTGGATGGGAGGAGGGGGTGATGTGATAGAAACATACAAGTTGGTAAAGGGTTGTTATAGAATCAGTGTTGGAGAGGTTTTACAGCAAATGGTGGGAGATCAGGGGAGAACCAATGGTCATCCCTGGGGGGCTGTGTAAGGAGGGTGTGAACAGGGTGATGAGAAGCAGATTTTTTGCATGTGAAGTTGTGAATGATTGAAATGCCTTGTCTGAGAGTGTGGTATCTGCAGAGAATTTTAGTGTGTTTAGGGTAAAGTATGATGAGCTGTGTGTATGACAAAAGGACCTCCTAGATGAGTCTTTGACTCCATGAGGTATTGGGATAATAATATCCTTCCTAATCTATGGTACTCCTCTCCCCCACCTCGGTATACAACTCCCTGTCAGTCAGAAAGCCTTATCAATCCACTATACTGACATGATATCCAGACTCATATGCTGAAATTTAAATACCAATTTACCATGTGGCACCATATGAAATGGCTTCAAAAACTCCCTCCCAAAAAATGATGGTGCATCCACTGCACTTGTTATTCTGTTGTAAAAGGCAATGAGATTACTAAAACAAATATTCCTAAATAAATCTATGCTTGCCTGCACAAATGATATTGCTTTCATCTGCCAAATTCTGTATATGAGCTCTTACCCATTTTTCCAAAATCTAAACAACCACAACAGAATCATAAACTGGTACAGTTATATTTTTAGTTTGATCTAAGTTTTGCCTATACTTTAATACTTGAACTCTGCTGCTACTCTTATCAAATTGCATTGCCTCATCCTTCTTCCACTCCTCAGGAACTTGTCCCATTGCAAGACTTTCATTAAAGAGCCAGGTTAATGGCATGGTCAGTCCCTTAAAACATGTGAAAATAGCCCATCTAATCTTTGCTCCTCCCCCCCATACCAGCCTTTTCCAATATGCTGATTTTTTTTCTCCTATTCCAGTCACATTTCCATCCTGAGCTTTATATTCTTCATGCAATTGTTCTCCACCTCTCTCTTTTATGTGCCCTCTCCATAGCTCTTTTTTCATCTGCAATCCTGCTAGACTTCTCTGTCATCCATTTTACTCCAAATTGCTTATCTTCTTCACTCAATGTCTACAATCTGTATTTCTATCAACAATTTCTAAGTCTACTATAATAGCATGCATTATAATTCTAGATAATTCAAGAGAGGACAGATATGAGTGTGTTGCAGAGAAGAGCATCAATAACAAATAGTATGATATGTAGAAAGAGAGACTTGGATTATGTGGATGCATGGAAGGCTTTGAGGACAGAAAGGAACTGCATGTGAGAGACAGCTTGCATTTGAATGAAAATGGAGATAAGCATCTAGTGACATTATTCTCCAAACAAGTCAGAGTGTTAATGCAAGGAAACTAGAATTATCAGCGTCAACGGTAGCAGGGGGTGGCCTCTTGTTGGAATAGTCACTTGGGAACAGGGGGAATACATTGTGCAATGCAGAATCTAGTGGAGTCTGGAGGGAATAATGATGGATATAGGAACAGTGACAATGCACTGATTATTCTTTATACTAATGCCAGGAGTATTCAGAATAAAGGAGATGAATTGGTAGCTCTGATAGCCTCAATAAGTCTAAAGATTATTGGGGTAACTGAGACATGGTTGATGGAAGACGATACAATGGCAGGAATAGAAGTAGCAGGTACAACATTTTTCACAGGATAGAAAAGGCAAATAGGGTGGTGTAGCACTGCTTATGATAAGTAATGAGTTGTGCTCTCTGAGAGTGGAGGATTTGAAGGGCAATGACAATAATGGTTTTGAGCATATGGTGTGATGTGGATGTTGCTAAACAAGGGAGCATAGAAGATAAGGAGCAGGAGATGCTTAGGCAGTTGAGCATGGCAAGTGCAAAAAAGAATGACTGTTATGGGAGATTTTATCTACAGCAATATAAATTTGGAAGAGGAAACTGCATTTAATAGTAATGGAATGAAAGTTTTGAAATTCGTGATGTACAAATTTGTCTTAGGTAATGTAGTGGAAGGAACACGAGGTTCAAGAGTTTTAGATTTGGTCATAGCATCAGAAGATCTGATTGTAACTTAGATGGCATCTCTGTCTCCAGTTGGAGAGAGTGACCATGTGATTTTGACTTCGAAAATTAATATCCATGCTGGAGTATAAAAGACAAAGGAATGCATGTGGAATTATAAGGCACATGCTTATAATAAGATTAGAAATCAGCTTTGGGCAGTTCCATGGATGGAGGAATTGGAAGGGTAAGATAACATCAGCAATTAGTAACTAATAAAGAAATATTTATCAGCAGCTATTGCAAGTTGTATACTGTGAGTGAAAAGAGAACATAATTGGTGTGAAGTAGATGATAAACAATATCAAATGAGAACTTTAGGTGAAAAAGAGGTTATGGAAAAGTCACTCTCAGGCTGGAGAGCGACTAGTATTGTAAGGAAGGCAAAAATGAAATATGAAGGGAGATTGGTCATGAGATCCAGAGAAAATACTAAGGAATTCTTCCATTATGTGGAGTAGGAGGAGGAATATATGTGGAAAAATAATGTTGTTGGATAAACATGGGAGTTCAATGAAATACTTCAATGGCTTATTGGGAATGTTTCATCCTGGAGAAGTAGGTTTTAGTACTATAGGAATGGGGCTGGTTCATGGTTTTGAAGTGGAAGAACAGTGTGTGTTTTAAACACTGAGTACTCTATCTCTTTCAGTAAGGAAATACCGTGAGTAGACATATTAATTAAAATTATAATAACGGAATTAAATATTATTAATTAGTAGAGACATTATTCTCCAATAGTCTCACATAAAATATTATTTATTAGTAGAATTTTTTAATGAGCATCACAGGCATCTTAAGTACATGTAAAAAGCTAATTAAACAATAACTGACAATTCCAAAAGGTGCCACCTAAGTAGCTAATGTCAGATAACAAAAAAAGGTCATTAAATTTCCTAGCTTATTTAAAAAAAAAAAAATATATATATATATATATATATATATATATACACACACAATTAAAAAAGTTAGGACAGATTAGCTGATTTAAAAAGTACTATCTCCCACAAAGGGGATAGACATAGACCATCGGATCTGTTTAAGTTAGGAGAGTGAGGTAAAGTTTCACATGTTTTTTTATAAAGCTGTTACATGAGGAACTGACTTTTTGTGAAAGACTCTTGTCTTGTTCCAATGAACTCTATGTCTAGTGTTGATGGCATGCTCTGCAAGTCCAGACTGTTCAGGTTCAAAGTATTGAATATATGAATTGTTCTTCAAGTCGAATAAAAGTAGATCTTCCTTCTTGTCAGAAATAAGATAACCCACAAGAGCAAGGAATCTGGTAGACAACTGGATAACTGAGATATGGAAGCTTGTCCTTTGGAGAAGTGAGAAAGTTGGAGATTTTTCTGATGGGTTGAAAGGCAATAAAAATATTTAGTGGTTTTAGTGGTTTTTAAAACCACTAAAAAGTGGATGACGAAGTTATATGGAAAATTGGCCTAGCAAATAGACTCTATACTGAACACAGTTTGTATTTTCAGTCAGGACATCAAAATGGAATTTGGTTTAGATAAATGTGCAATTTTATCTATTAAATGAAGAAAAATTAATGATACCAACAATTTTAATTTTGATCAAGAGAAATATATATTGATCAAGAGAGATAGTGAAATGTATAGTCAAATAAGCCAAGCAAATAAGAAAAGGGTGATCATTATGGGTGATTTTAATTATGGCAATATAGACTGGAATGAAGAGATAGCAACTGGAAGTAAAGAAAATGAGTTTCTTGAGGGATAACTACCTCAGACAGTATGTAACAGAGGGCACACGAGGATTAAGGGTCTTGGATTTGGTCATCTCATCGGAGGATGTAATTATCAATGAGGTGTCAAATCATCCACCAGTTGGTGAAAGTGACCATGAGGTGATTACCTGGGTGGTTGCCAGCAGTGCAAGGACCCCTGTGAAAAAAAGGGTATATGTGGAACTACAAGGGGGGGGGTGATTATAAAGAGCTCAGGAGACAGCTTGCAGGTGTAGCATGGAATGAGGTATTAGCTGGAAAAGAGATCAATGCAGCTTGGGGGATTTTCAAAAACTACTTAGTAGATGCAATGCCTAAATGCATACCATGGGTGAGAAGGTTAAATAAGGTAGGTGTGAGATGGATGAATAAAGAGATTAAGCATGCAATACAGAGAAAAAATGGCATTGTGGAGGCAGCATAAGAGAAGTGAAAGTAACCAATTTCATGAGGTCTACAAAGACCAGGCAAGGAGAGTGACTTGGTTGGTGAGAGTAGCTAAAGAGAGGTATGAACAGCAGTTAGCTAATGAAGCCAAAAAGAATCCTAGGGAGTTCTTTCGATATGTAGCCAGCAAAAGAAAGAATGATTATGGAAGGATGACATTGATTGGAGGAAATGGTATAAAGACAGCTGTTGCAGAATGTGTGGTGGAGATACTTAATGAGCAGTTCATCTTGTGAATGTGACTTCATGGAGAGATTAAGGGCAGTTGATGATGGGGAGGAGAGACTGACTGTAAGTGAGCAAGAGGTGTTTGGGGAGTTGAGTAAACTAGATGTAAATAAGGCTGTGGGACTTAATATATCACTTAATATAATATAATATATCACTACTAATATGATATAATATATCACTGCGTATTCTGAAGGAATGTGCCAGAGAGTTGACACCTGCCTTGACATATTTTTTTAATATGAGTCTTGCACTTGGTCAAGTCCCTAAAGAGTGGAAGGAGGGCAAGATTGTGCCACTTCATAAAGGAGGTGATCGAACTCAAGCATCAAACTATAGGCCTATCTGTGTGTATCAGGTGTTGTGGTTAAGTTGTTGGAGAAGCTTGTGAGAACTAGGATCCAGAGTTGGGTTGACAACAATGGTATAATCTTTGATGGACAGCATGGATTTGCTAAAGGGAGGTCATGTTTTAGTAATCTACTTATTTATTACAATAAAGTGACTGCTTCCTTGGACAGAGGAGAAGGATACACAGTAATATACTTGGATTTCGCAAAAGCTTTTGATAGAATAAATCATGTTAAGTTGACAGTCAAACTAGAGCAGATGGGGTTGGATATTAGATTAGTGCATTGGATTGGAGACTGGCTATCTGATAGGTATCAACAAGTTGTGTATGGGGGTGCAATATCCAGGAAAAGGAAAGTCACTAGTGGAGTGCCACAGGGATCTGTTTTAGGGCCATTACTATTTAACTTGTATATTAATGATATTGGCGAAGATTTGGATGGAGATATTCAGTTGTTTGCAGATGATGCAAAGTTGGGACAAACCATAAAGAGTAGTGAAGATGTTGTGGCCTTGCAAGAAGATGAATAAATTGAGTGATTGGGCATGGAAATGGGGATGTGAGTTCAATGTTGCAAAATGTAAGGTTTTAAAATTTAGAAAACAAAGATGGGATGCAGAATTTATGCTTGGTGAGAATATATTGTTGGAAGTAGAGGAAATAAGAGATCTGGGGGTGATAGTGGATAAGGATCTAAAATTTAGGGGACACATTGCCAAAATTGTGAAGACAACACAAAGACTTCTGGGAATGATGCGGAGGACACTGACATGTAGAAGTAGGGAGATTCTTTTTCCATTGTATAAGGCTTTGATTAGGCCACACATGGACTATTGTGTCCAGATTTGGTCACCTGGTTTTCAGAAGGATGAAGAGATGTTGGAAAGGGTCCAAAGGCGACTGACTAAGGTAGTTTCTGACCTCTGGAATGTCGAGTATGAGGAAAGATTGAAAAGATGTAATTTGCAGAGTCTAGTGGAGAGAAGGAAGAGGGGAGATATGATAGAGACCTACAAGTTGGTAAGGGGTTGTTATAGGATCAATGGTGGAGAAGTTCTACAGAGAATAGTGGGAGATCAGGGGAGAACCAGAGGTCATCCCTGGAAACTGTATAAAGAGGGTGTGAGTAGGGGAGTGAGAGGCAGGTTTTTTTGTGCAGAGTTGTGAGTGATTGGAATGCCTTGCCTGAGAGTGTGGTGTCTGCAAGGAGTTTGAATGTGTTTAAGACACGGTATGATGAGATGTGTGTGAGATAAAAGGACCTCCTAGATGAGTCTTTGACTCCATGAGGTCTTGTTTAATAATAATAATAATAATATTTAAAAGCAATTTCCACTGCTGAACATTATAAATACCTAGAAATATTAGAAGCCAGTGAAATTCTCCACTCGAAAGTTAAACAACAGGCAGCAGCAGAATACACCAAAAGGGTTAGAAATATTCTGAAAACAAAACAACTAAATGAATTAAACACAATTACAACAATGAATTCTTGGACTATACCAGTGATCTGATACAGAGTTGGCATAACAGATTGGACAAAAAAAAGACCTGGACAGATTGACTGCAAAACTAGAAAATTAATGACTATGTACATATGTTACATTCACAAAGTATGTTGACTGGTTTTACCTACCAAGAAGAATAGGTGGATGCGGTCTGCTGCAAGTGAGACAGACTGTGGAAGAAGAAGAAGAAATTAGCTTAAAAAGTTACATCAACAATAGCTCTGAGCAAATGCTTCTAGTAGTTACACAAGTGGGTTTTCTGAAAGCACCAGGAAACAAATGTGATTACAAAAAGGAACAGCAAAATAACCGATACGTGCACTGGAAAAAGAAACCTTTGCATGGCTAATTTCATAGAGATACTGAGGACAAAATTGACATGAACAAGACTTGGCAATAGCTACAATATGGATATATTAAATAAAAAAGAAACAGAAAGATTTATTCTAGCAGCTCAAGAACAGGCATTACAAACTAATGCAAAAAGCAAAAATTTTGAATATCAATAATACCAGCAAATGCAGATTATGCAATCAGAAAAATGAGATTGTAGAACATCTAATCAGTGCCTGCAGCAAGATAGCTCAAACTGATATAAATACTGCCATGATCAAGTGGCTAAAAGAATTCATTGGCATGTATGCAAAAAATATGACTTCCCTACTTTTGATAACTGGTGGCAGCATAAAATAGAGACAGTATTGGAAAACGAAACAGCAAAAATTTTGTGGGACTTTCAAATACAAATTGATCGGCATTTGGAACACAATAGATCTAACATCACAATTATCGAACATCAGCAGGTTTAGATTATCGATATTGCAGCACCCAGTGATAACAACATTAACAACCAAGAACTGGAAAAAATTACTAAATATCGAGAGCTGGCAATTGAAGTTGACAGGCTGTGGATTAAACATACTAAAGTTATTCCAATAGTTTTTATTATTATTATTATTATTATGTGACACCTCCAGGGAGTCCAGAGCCTCATCGAGGGAAAGTGTGCCAACAACATCGACCCATTGAACCCCTTCCAACTACTAACCATGCTCAAACTTGCTTAACATTTTGCATGAGCCATTAGTAGCAGAGGCTCTACTAATCGACCAACCTTTGCTCTTGGTGCCATTTCAAATCAACTATCCAAATATTTACAGCAATTAAAAATCAATAGAGTGACTCCATATGATCTACAAAAAACAGCATTACTTGGGACAGTCCATATTTTACGACCCTATCTGACAGACTATTCTTAAATCCTTGGGTAGAATCTGAATTGTTCTGTATCACCAGTCAAATCGTTGTTTAAATAATATGTTGTTTTTACTGTGTATCAATTATGTGAATAAATAAATAATAATAATATAGACTGCGCTTGAATTATTGCTCAGATATGGTTTTCAGGATTTGTGGAATGTTGGTTATGAGAAGGGCCTGACGAATTATGGAAAATCCCACTCGCCATACAAAAATGCCCAAGAACATTAACCAATTTTTTTAATAATATGTTCCAATAAATCAATATTAATTCCATAAAATGAATAGTGGTTGAGTATCATGGGTTGAAAAGATTTTGCTTGTGTCAGAATCATTCAATGAAGGAAAAGTCAATAAATAATAAGAATATGAAAAACAGTAAAAACAATATTAAATTTTTGGAAAATCTGATTTATTACATTGATTTCTGTTATTAAAGTGGTCCTTTACATTAGAAATATTATTCTGTTTTTTTCTTAAAGAAAAAAAATCATTTACATTAAAAAAACATTCTATTTTTGTTGTGTTGTCTTCTATTCATCAACAAGTCTATTAAACTTTTCTTTGCAGGCAGCTTCTTAGCTAAAGCTCCTTTTACGAGGAGAAATCGCTCAGAAATTGGGATAGGGATTCATTAACATCTTCTGTAGTTGATTTTTAACAGTTTACTGACATTATTGTTATTATCCTAAGAACTAATGGAATCAAAGCTTCATCTAGGAAGTACCTTTGTCATACACACAGCTCAACCTTGCCTTAAACACATTCAAATTCTCTGCAGACACCACACACTCAGGGTAGGCATTCTGATCATTCACAATCCTCCATGCAAAAAAAAAACCTGATCCTTGCTCCCTTGATCGCACCCTCCTGATGTAACTGCCAGAGATGATCACATGTTCTCCCCCAATCTCCTGCCATTTTATGAAAAACCGCTTCAACATTGATCCTATAACAACCCCCTTACCAACTCGTACACCTCTATTATATCATTCCTCTTCCTTCTATCCACTAGCCTCTGTAAACTGTATCTTCTCAACCTTTCTTCATATTCAACATTTCAGAGATCAGCATTCATAACAGTGGTATGTTTTCTAAAAGTTAAGTCCTTTGATTTTTGTGACATCACTGAGCAAAAATAAGTTGCTAAAATTTAATGGGTGTTAACTGATGCATTCTGTTCTTTATATTGTAGAAAGTGCAGGCTACAAACAGCTGTTTTATAACACAAGAAACAACACTGTTACGATACACTTATATAACATGCAACAATAAATTATTATTATGATTTTACTATTAATTTAATTATTATTAAATTAAAATTTAATTTAATTATTATTATTATTATTATAGTGCCAGGAGAAATAGTGGTGGGTAAAGAGGTCTCCCATTTAAGATAAGCTTTTTGAAATAATTAATAATATATAAGTGTGTGTGTTCATGAGTAAGAGTTGCTATAAAAGTTGTGCCTTTGCAGTGTTATTAGTGTGTGGGATTTTTTGTATAGGCTTATTTATGAATTCTTTGAAATTAGAACTTAGTAGACTAACCAGAGAAGGCAAGATGGCAGCGGCTTTGTCCATGCAGGAATTCAATTTCAATTTCAGTCGTTTCATGAAATATGAGGTGTGCTATATTTACTCATTTGATTACATAGATAAATTGTAAATATTTAAGGTGAATGGAAGGAGCGTGTGTGCAAAGTGTAAGCTGAATGAGGACTGGATGCATGCTAATATGTTGATAACTCAAAGTGTTAGTAGCGAGAATGCCACGAGGATGATGAGTGCTCATCTGATAGCGATGGACGGTGTAAAAGAGCAGCAAAAAAATGTTAAAAGAGTTTTGAAAAAGAGAATGAACGATAGTAAAAAAAGATGAAAGTGATGTCAATGTGGCAGAAATTAAGAAATAAAGTGCAGCTAAAGTTAAGGTGGTAAGCGTCGACTGCGAACACAAGCGTGTATGATGCAAGGTTTGAAAGTTCAAAAATTCGAAAGAATGAAAGAGAATGAAAGTGTGACGCAAGGTTTGAAAGTTCGAAAATTTGAAATAATGAATGAGAGCGGGAGTGTGATGCAAAGTTTGAAAGAATGAAAAACAGTGAAAATGTGATGCAAGATTCGAGACGAAATGGATGCAGAATGAAGTTAAGAGAATTCGAGATATGGATGGAAGAGTAAAAACGAAAACAATAATGTTGGTATAAAAAAGGTAATGAAAGACTCGCAAGTGGCATTGTTCTTGTGATTCAATTATTAAAGGTGTGATGGATGAGAGGATGCATAAAGAATAATGTTTTACTGGAGGTAGACTAATTAGAGTGATTGAGGCATTAGATATGAGAAGTAAGCAAGCAAAAGAGTTGGTAGTTGTAATAGGAACAAATGACTTGACTGCAAACAAAAAACATAATCAGATTAAATATCAGGAGGTTGTTGAGATGGATTAAAGAGAATAGTGTGATAAGAAAGGTAGTAAGCATGTTGTCCAGGTATGACAGTAGTGAGAAGAGGCAGAGAGCAAGAATTATGAATGATATATTTGCAGAAATGTGTGAGGAGAAAAGAGTGCAGTTTGTTAATGTGTAGAATGAGTTTGAAGGATGAGGTGAACTGTATAAGAGTGATGGACTGCATTTGAGTGGTTTTGGTGTGAGTCACTTAGTGAGACTGAAGCTGGAAGGTAGAGAATGAATCTGATCAGGTGGTAAGCGATATGGATGAACAGGAGAGATTGAAGAGGTGGTCGTGGATGAAGAAGTGAGTAGCATCAGTATAGAGAATGAGAGAACAGGTGTGATAAACAGGGAAACGGGGAAGAGGAGAACAGAGGAACACAGCGTGAGAAAGGTAGATGTTCCAAGAGAACGTCAATGCATACATAGACAAAAAAGGGAAGGGGATGACGTGGGATCAAGGTAAAACAGTTGGATCTGAAGAAGATTCGAAGATGAATAAGGTGAAAAAGAAATGGCTCAAGTTAAGCATGGAGAAGTCACATCAAATAAGTGGTGTCAGTGGAATTAGCTATTGATCCAGGAATAAGCTGCCTCATCCTATACTCTTCTCCTCCATACACCAGAAGGTGGTGTATGGAGGAGAAGAGTATAGGATGAGGCAGGTGACCAGTGGTGTGCCTCAGGGCTGTGCTTCGGCTGTTATTGTTTAATTTGTACATAAACGATATAGGAAATAGCTTGAAGGTAGATATTCAGTTGTTTGCTGATGATGCAAAGTTGGGTAGGGCAGCAAAAAATCAAGCTGATGTTGAGAGTTTGCAGGATGATTTAAATAAGCTGGCAAAATGGGCAAAAGGTCATAGATGTCAGTTCAATCTGGAAAAGTGTAAAGTTATGCATTTTGAGATTAAAAGATTACCAGCTGTGTACTACATTGATGGAAAGGTACTCCAAGAGATTGATGAGGCTAGGGACTTACGGGTGTTGTTGGTGGATAGGGAGATGAAGTTCAGGGGACACATTGCTAAGGTGTCCAAGATTGCACATAAGATTACTTGGTTATTGAGGAACACACTAACATCCAGAGATAAAGAGGTCATTATTCCCCTTTATAAAACGTTGATACTTCCACATTTGGATTACTGTGCTCAGGGTCTAGTCACCTGGATTCCTTGGAGATCAGGAGGTTGTGGAGAGGGTTCAGAGGAGAGTGACTAAGTTGGTGAGTGATGTAAAAAATGCTCCCTACATTGATAGACTGGGAGTTTGTGGATTGCAGAGGTTGGTTGATAGGTGGAGAAGAGGGGTGATGATAGAAACATTTAAGTTACTAATACGTTTTTGTAAGATTGATGCAGAGGAAATGCTTCAGCTGTGTGATAGTGATGGAAGAACAAGAGGTCATCCCTGGAAATAAAGAAGTGTCGTTAACAAGGGTGTGAGAATGAGGTTTTTTGCCTGGAGGGTGGTGAATGAGTGGAATGCATTTCCTGAATCAGTTGTGAGTTCTTCATCTGTAAATGAATTCAAGAACAGATATGATAGATATTGTTTTGATAGTTTGGGTCTCCCACGATGACTCTACTGACTCCATGGAGATACCCGTAATAATAATTAGTGAAGTAGTTTGCTGCTGATGATCTCTTCCATTATTTTCCAGAGTATGAAGTGCGAGCAATAGTGCCATAGTTTCATGGCTGACATTTATCATCCTTTTTTTGTGGAATAGTTTCAATAAAAGCTTGCTTTCAAGCTGTTAGATAGATGTCAGATGAGTAAGAGAGAGAGATTATAGAGATAACAATCTGGATAGCAATTACGATGATTGTCTAATTTCTCGTGTAAATTCTACAGTCATTCTGAATAAATTATTGGTCTAAATTTGGAATTTCTATGTAGAATCTCTCTCTCAAGTATTGTATAAGCATCAAGGATTTCAGTAGCATTCTCATTATATATTATTATTATTATTACCACCCCAAGACCTCATGGAGTCAAAGACTCATCTGGGAGGTCCTTTTATCACACACACAGTTCATCATACCTTGTCTTAAACACACTCAAACTCCTTGCAGACACCGCACTCTCAGGCAACGCATTCCAATCATTCACAACTCTGCACAAAAAAAACCTGCCACTCACTTCCCTACTCAAACCCTCTTTATACAGTTTCCAGGGATGTCCTCTAGTTCTCCTAAAAAATCCCACTATTTTCTGTAGAATTTCTCCAGCATTGATCCTATAACAACCCCTTACCAACTCATAGGTCTCTATCATATCTCCCCTCTTCCTCCTGTCCACCAGACTCTGCAAATTACATCTTCTCAATCTTTCCTCATACTTGACATTCCAGAGGTCAGAAACTACCTTAGTCAGTAGCCTTTCAACCCTTTCCAACATCTCCTCATCCTTCTGAAAACCAGGTGACCGAATCTGGGCACAATAGTCCATGCGTAGTCTAATCAAAGCCTTATACAATGGAACAACAATCTCCCTACTTCTACAATTCAGTGCCCTCTGAATCATTCCCTGAAGCCCTTGTGTTGTCTTCACAATTTTGGTTGTGTCCCCTAAATTTCAGATCCTTATCCACTATCACCCCCATTTCTCTTATTTCCTCCACCTCCAACAATATATTCTCACCAAGCATAAATTCTGCATCGCATCTTTGTTTTCCAAATTTTAAAACCTAATATTTTGCAACATTGAACTCACATCACTATTTTTGTGCCCAATCACTCAATTTATTCAAGTCTTCTTTTAAGGCCACAACATCTTCACTACTCTTCATGGTTTGCCCCAACTTTGCATTGTCGGCAAACTGAATGTTTCCATCCAAATCTTCACCAATATCATTAATATACAAGTTAAACAGTAGTGGCACTAAAACAGACCCCTGAGGCACTCCACTAGTGACTTTCCTTTTCCTGGATATCACTCCACCATAAACAACTTGTTGATATCTTTCAGATAGCCAGTCTCCAATCCAATGCACTAATCTAATATCCAACCCCAAGCTCTCATTTGACTGTCAACCTATCATGAGGTACTTTATCAAAAGCCTTTGCGAAATCCAAGTATATTACAGTGTATCCTTCTCCTCTGTCCAAGGAGGCAATCACTTTATTTTAATAAGTAGATTACTAAAACATGACCTCCCTTTAGCAAATCCATGCTGTGCATCAAAGATAATACCATTGTTGTTAACCCAACTCTGGATCCTAGTTCTCACAAGCTTCTCCATCAACTTAACCATAACACCTGACACACAGATAGGCCTATAGTTTGATGCTTGAGTTCAATCACCTCCTTTATGAAGTGGCACAATCTTGCCTTCCTTCCACTCATTAGGAATTTGAACGAGTGCAAGACTCATTTTAAAAAAATATGTGAAGGTTGGTGTCAACTCCCTGGCACATTCCTTCAGAATACGTGGTGATATATTATGAAATCCCACATCCTTATTAACACCTAGTTTGCTCGACTCCCCTAAAACCTCTTGCTCATTTACAGTCAGTTTCTCCTCTCCATCATCAATTGCTCTCAATCTCTCCATGAAGTCACATTCACCAGATTGAAGGACCTTTATGAACTGCTCATTAAGTATCTCCACCACACATTCCACAACAATCTTTATACCATTTTCTTCAGTCAATGCTATCCTTCCATAATCATTCTTTCTTTTGCTGGCTACATATCAAAAGAACTCCTTAGGATTCTTTTTGGCTTCATTAGCTAACTGCTGTTCATACCTCTCTTTAACCACCCTCGCCAACCAAGTCACCCTCCTTGCCTAGTCTTTGTAGACCTCATGGAATTGGTTATTTCCTCTTCTCTTATGCTGCCCACACAATGTCCTTTTTCTCTGTATTGCATGCTTAATCTCTTCCATCCATCTCACACCTACGATATATGCAAAGTAAATGCAGTGCAAGATAAATTTTGCAAATTATAGTTTTTTTTATGTATTTATGTATTATTTATTTAGATTTTAATTAGATTTGCATAATATTTTTATTCTTATACAGTGAAAGTAATATTTTATTGATTGGTGAGTGTCGTAATTTCTGTTTTGTTATAAAAAGTTGTAAATATTCTTTCTTACTTAGATAACTACAAGTTCTGCTGATGGAATATTAATATTTACAAAACTGGAATAGGGTGGTTTAGGGGAAGGGCACCATATTTAAGAATATTTATTCTGCAACCCACACACTGTTTTTCTGTGAACTTAGACAGTCATACAGATGTGATATATATGGTGATTACTGTAAATGCCCAAAAATTAGTAAATCCTGACATTTACCATAGTGAGGTGGTAAAAGTCCCAAAAATGCTTGTAAAAGCTTCCATTACGAATTTTTACCAAACCATTTAGGTAAATGCCAGCATTTATAAACACCAATTGGTAAAAGCCCATTTTGTTTGACTGTGCTTGTGCTTTTTAAGTGAGCAAGTGTGTGTGTGCTTTCTTTTAATTTTCAATTATTATTATTATTGTTATTCAGGCATCCATGGAGTCAAAAGACTCATTGTTGGAGGCCCTTCCTAAGAACATAAAGTCTGTCAAGACTCATCGAGGGGGAGGTCCCCCCCCTAAGAAACACAAAGTCTATCATACCACTCCTTAAACTCATTGACTGTTCTCGCTCTCACCACTGCATCAGACAATGCATTCCACGGTTCAACCACCCTCCATGCAAAGAAACCACTCCTCACCCTCTTGCTCACAGTTTCCTTTCGTAACTTCCAGGGATGGCCTCTTGTCATCACTCCTTCCTGCTGTTCAACCAAGCGAAAGAACTCCCCAGTGTCAACCCTGTAACCACCTCTCAACAGTTTAAAAGTCTCAATCATATCACCTCTCCTTCTTCTATCCACCAAACTTTGCAGTCCACATTCCCTCAGCTGATCCTCATAACTATCCTTGTAAAGTACTGAAACCATCTTTGTCATCCGTCTTTGTACCCTTTCCACTGTTAATTTATCTCCTTCAAATCCTGGTGACCAAATCTAAGAACAATAGTCTAAGTGTTGTCTCATCAGAGACTTATACAATGGAATGATAACCTCTTTATCTCTGCAGGTCAGTGTCCTTCTCATTGATATAAACGTTAAACAATATAGGTCCTAGTGCTGAGCCATGTGGGACTCCACTTGTAACCCTCTGCCTTCTTGAAACTGCTCCACCATACACAACTCTCTGATACCTATCAGACAGCCAATCTTGAATCCAGTTGTCTTACATCCAGACCCATGTGCTGCAACATAAATATCAGCTTATCATGTGGCACCCTGTCAATTGCCTTTGCTAAGTCTAGGAAAATGGCAGTATATGCCTTTCCCTCATCTAATGCTCTTGTAACTTTATCATAAAAGGCTAGTATATTGCTAAAACAAGAGCGTCCTTTCACAAATCCATGTTGACTCTCACAGATAACATTACCCTCATCTTCCCAATGCTGTATATGGTCCCTCACTACTTTCTCTAAGATCTTAACAACTACTGATGACACACAAACTGGCCTATAATTAGACACTTCCAGTCTGTTACCACCCTTATGCAACGGCACTATCTTACCTTCCTTCCATTCCCTGGGCACCTTTCCCGCAGCCAGACTTTCATTGAAAAGCCAGGTTAAAGGCACTGTCAGTTCCCTAGCACATTCTCTCAAAACATCGTGGTGAAATACCATCCAGTCCTAAAGCTTTATTGACATCCAGAGTTCTCACTATCTGAAACACACTCTCCTCCTGTACCTCTAAACCTTGAACCTGCCCTATCCCTCTAGCATTAAAACTGACTCCTCCAGGATGAAATACTCCAAAAATGGTCATTGAACAATTCCACTATGCCCTCTGCATCAGTCACTGTATTCCCATTTTTATCCCACAATATCATTCTTCCACAGTCATTTCTTCTCTTACTGGCCACATAGCTAAAAAGTTCCCTAGGATTTTCTTTGGATCTTAGGACCAATCTCCTCTCATATTCCAGTTTCACTTTCCTTACCACACTAGTCACTCTTCTGGCCTGTGTCTTATATTCTTCATGCATCTTCTCTTCAGCTGTCTCCTTATATCTCTTCCATAGCCTCTTTTTCGCATGCAATTCCTATTTAATATTGTTTGTAATCCACTTTACTCCAAATTTTATCCTCCTCTTCACTCGTGGTATACAACTTACCATTGCTGCTAACAAATATTCTTTCACAATTTCCCACACACTAATGATATCCCAGCCTTCCAATTCCTCCCTCCATAAAACTTCCCGAAGTTGACATCTAAGACTATTATAATTACCTGCTTTATAATTCCCCATAAGTTCCCATCTCTTTGATACTCCTGCATGTTTATTCATTTTTCAAGTCAAAACCATATGGTCACTCTCTCCAACTGGTGGGAGAGATGTTATCTCAGTTATTATCAACTCTTCTGATGCTATAACCAAATCCAAAACTCTTGAACCTCTTGTTCCCTCTGTTACATGTTGCCTAAGACATTTGTCCCTCAAGAATTCTAGAAATTCCATTCCCCTATTGCTACATGCATCTTCCTCTCTCCAATTTATACTACTTTAGTTAAAATCTCCTATAACAATCATTCTTCTTGCACTTGCCAAACTTAACTGTCGAAACATCTCCTGGTCCCCATCCTCTGTGCTCCTGGGTCTGTAGAATCACCCCACTAAATATCCTGTCTTGCCCACCTCTACCTCATACCATATGCTGTCAAAATCATTTGTCTCACTGCCTTCCAAAGCCTCCACTCTTAGAGGACATAGGTCGTCACTTATCATAAGCAGTACCCCCATCACCACACTTTCCCCTCCTATCCTGCCGAAAAATGCTGTACCCAACGACTTCTATTCCTGTTATTATATCCTCTTCTGTCAACCACATCTCAGTAATCCCAATAATTTTTGGCCAGGCTGATGCTTGAGGAAAATAATGTTCAGAGATTATACCTGATGAAGTTAAGCTAATTAATTGATTTAGATTAGAATGTGTCTTATTTAGAGTGATGATTGTTCATGTATGTAAACTGTAATTTTAGAAACTAATAAACCTTGCTTGAATTTAACTAAATATATGAGTCTGTATATAGAATTCGATGCACTGCTTGTGAAACTTATTATGGATATGAGCGGGAATTTAAATGAGTAAAGTTAAGGCCAGGATTGCAACCCTAGGTCACATGAGTATATCTTCTAACTTACTTCTTGATTGAGTTATTATCTTTAATCTAATAATTCTAAGTGGCGCAGTCTAAAAATACAAATTTCTTGGGATTTTAAGAGAGGTAACTTTGAGGACTCTGTCGCATCGAATTTTGGCTCTACCCTGAGGCTATTTCTTTGTGTGATAGAGATGCCATGTGACCCACGTAGAAGAGACATCACTTTTAATGGCTTGATATAGAGATATAAGAATTTATAAGAAAGGGGCACAACACCATCACTTTCAGGTAACGTTTCCAGTCATGCTTTTCTATATGAATATGTTTGATTTTGATGTTCTCTACCTCCCCTCAAAGTTTGTACATGGAATTTTGAACCACTCTGTATGTATATGTATGTATATATATAAATATATATTTATATATGACTTAAACCACCGAGATAAGAATAAAAGTTTAATAAGGACACAACTAGTTTTGTTGGTAACACAAACAAATAATGATGCCATAATGCCATCATTAAAGCATAGTTAACTCAATAAACTGTTTCGGTTTACTGAGTTGCCTATGCTTTCTTAGGATCACATTAGGTGGATATTATGTAGGCTGAATTCGAGCCATCAATAT
Source organism: Typopeltis vanoorti (assembly GCF_054136105.1). Classification (NCBI taxonomy): domain Eukaryota; kingdom Metazoa; phylum Arthropoda; class Arachnida; order Uropygi; family Thelyphonidae; genus Typopeltis; species Typopeltis vanoorti. The sequence goes on along the minus strand of NC_143549.1, from coordinate 14,920,455 downwards.
TCTGGAAATTTTTAAGTCATTACCATTGAGATAAGGTGCTGAAAAAGAATCTCATCATCTCATTGCCCTTTTCAAATTTTCACTCATATCAAGTTTTTATGGAACGTAAAAAATGAATGCATTTATAATCAGATCTGTAAAATATAGCAGTCTGCATGATTTTGACATAAAAGATTGATAAACCAAACCTGTATTCATATTGTAACAGATATATGAGAATTCTAGATAATCATTTTACAATTAGGAACTCCTGTTTTTGAAATTATACTAATCTCAAATGGAAAAATTAAGTCAGAAATAATTTGAGGTATTAGCTTACATTCCAGGTCCTTCCCAGGTCCATGTCACAGAATCCTAAAAGAAAAAAATTTTACAGAATTTCAAAATAAATATTATGGAATCTTAAGATTCAATCATAAAAGAAAGAAACTAGAATGTTCAGAACTTTCTAGTTTACTTCATATTATTATTATGATTATTATTATTATTATTATTATTATCCACAAGACTCTCCATAAATTAGCTATGACAAAATGGTGAAGTAATCATAACTGCCATTTTATGGAAAGATCTTATTCACATCCCATATAGAATGCAAAGAACCTTTATAAGGACTCTTTAAATGACAGTGGATTAGCTAGTTTCATACAGAGGCAGCAAAATTTTTTCTAACTAGAATATAATGTTATTAATTGCAAAATAGGCAAGCTGGTCAGAAAAACACATAATTGATACAACACTGGCCTTACAGCTTTATTTTCTCTGGCTATAACTCATCCCGACCCACCATAAATAAACAATTTATGCCACCTATAGTGTGGTTGAAACTCTCTGATTCTGTTAATATATTACTATTAATATTATCACTGCTAAGGATCTCCATGAAGTCACAGAAGTCATCATGGAGACAATGCTAAACAATATAAAATCTATCATACCACTCCTTAAATTCATTCACTGTTCATGCTCTCACCACTCTATCAGGTAATGCATTCCATGATCTGACTACACTCCATGTAAAAGAGCCACTTTTCACTATCTTCCTCACTATTTCCATTTAAAACTTCCAGAGTTGGCCCTTGTCCTTCCCCTCCATGTGGGGCACCTGTTCGTGGTGGAGGGGACCTCCCAGTGATGGTACTGGCCCTTTTCATTCTTCCTCTTTTTCTTTGCTTTTCTTTCATATTTCATATTCTTTGCTCTACTTCTCCTGAGTCTTTTCTACCCTTTTTTCCAGACCACCATCACTGGGATCCAACGTCCTGCTGCCATGTTTGCCGTGTGGTGCAACCCATGGACATCTGGAAAGATGGGATCCTGGTAGTCTTGCACTGCTTTGGCAAGATGGGCGATCCTGGATGGCCCAGCCAGGATCAATTGGCTAGTGGGCTTGCCTTCAAGGGTCAACGATGTTGCAGTAAGTCTCTCACCCCATGGTCCGGGGTCAGGATCTTAGGGGTGCTTTAGTGCCAGTATAGCATCCGGGTAGCCCTGATGTTCCACTCCTGAGTGCAATCATTGCTTGCCAGGCAGTGGGTCCATGTGTGGCCCCATGGTGGGTGCAGAGCTCTGGTACAGAACCAAAAACTTCTTGAGCATGAATCCTTCATCCTCAAATGTTTCAGGGGCCCTAACAAACTCCCAACCAAGTCCTGATACCGTAGATACAACATATGGAAACAGAAGTAAGAAACAAAAGACATATGATGCTAACATAAATGTACCAACATTTTTAATCATTCATGCTACAGGTGTAAAACCAATAGGGAAAATGTCACCCGTCTTTATTCAAAAAGGTTTAGAAGGACTGGCAGGACCTCTCAAAACTGTTAAGAAATTGCATTCTGGTGATGTCCGTGTGGAAACGTTCTGAAACATTGTGCCAGCAACATTCTGAGAAACTACTGAGAGCAAAACAATGGGTGGAATAGAAATTACAGTAACACCTCCTCATAAAACACTTAACTCCTATAAAGGAGTGATATAAGAATGGGATCTCCTTGATGTTCCTGATGAGGGGATATATTCAGAACTTAAAGATCAAGGAGTGACAGGCACATCCTGATATGTAGGGATGGTTGCCTAGTTCCAACCAAGAACATCATCCTTACTTTTGATACACCTAAGCCTCCAACATCTGTAAAAGCAGGGTATCTCAGCTGTCCTGTTAGAATGTACATCCCTAATCCACTGAGATGCTTTAAATGTCAGAGATATGGACATGCCCAAACAGCCTGTCATGGTTCTACTACCTGTGCTCGATGTGCACAGGTAGTGGAAGCATGTTAACAAATCTTGCTGTGCAAAAAAAAAGCTAAATGTGTCAACTGTCAGGGAGATCATCCAGCTTACTCTCATGCATGTCAGAAATGGAAAGATAAAAAAGAAATACAAAGAATGAAAACAGAGCAAAACATAACATACTAGGATGCAAAAAGAAAGCTAGCCACCATCACACCTGCTCTAAGATCCTCTTATGCTGAGAAGGTAACAATTAAGAAAGTGACAGTAGCAACTCAAACTTGTATGTCTGTTCCACCATCTGATAATTTCAAAATACCTGCACCTTATGATCACAAGTACTTCTCTGTTGAGTGCATCAGTCACATGACCTATGGTCTTGCTCCAGACACAACTCCAAAAATGATCCCACTCGATGAAAACCCACTTGTCAAAAAAATTATGGCAAAGATATCACTTAAAGATAAACCACCAGATACTCCCACAGAAAAAATGGATACTTCAGTACCCAGTGAAAGTAAACTAAACTTACCAACTGACCCTAACACATCAGACGCATTGAATACTCTACCAGAGGAAGAGATGGACACTGGCCATTCATGCTTCCCCAAAACAATTGATAAATATAAATATGACAAAGGTAAGCCCTCAACCTCCCAAAAACCAGACAAATTTATAAAACCCAAACAATAGGAAAATTTGTACAATGGAACTGTTGTGGATTTTGCCAGAATATCGATGATATTAAGATTTTGTTTCAGAAACACAAACCTTTCTGTTTCTGTCTACTGGAAATGTACTTAAGACCCAATGAGGACCCTACCTTTAGGAATTCACTGTTGTACACAAGGATAGAACTGGAGGTGATCCTGCTCATGGAGGAGTAGCTATCCTAGTGGGCAGTCACATTCCTTTCCATTGGTTCAAACTTAATACTTCTCTGGAAGCAGTAGCGATTCAGTTCTCAGTGGGATTTCTCATTACAGTATGTTTAATTTATTTACCACCAAGTGCTGAGTTAAATGAAATTGATCTTGATAACCTTATCTTGCAACTGCCTGAACCCATTCTTTTGATGGGTGACTTTAATGGTCACAATACTGTATGGGGTAGTGCCAACACTAATAGATGAGGTCATCCTTTTTAAATAATAAACAATACTTTCTTCCATATGTCTACCGTTCATATTCTGCAATTGATCTTACATTCTGCTCCCCCCCCCCCTCCATTCTTCCACTGCTCAAGTGGGATGTTGAAGAGAACATATATGGAAGTGATCACTTTCCTGTTCTCTGCACAATGTCTTCACAAGAACCATGTCCACCCACACGGATACAAATATGGAAAATGGACCAGGCTGACTGGAACACTTTCTCTCATCTTACAAAATTTAATGCTAATGCCATCAGTCAAACGCCTATCAATGAAGCGGTAAAATATATAACAGAGTGCATTGTCCAGGCAGCAACAGCCTCCATCTCGAAAACATCATCTCGGTTTCCGCTCATTCCAAAGCCTTGGTGGAACCCAGAATGTCAGACAGCCAAAAAAGATCAACACAGAGCATGGGATATATTTTGTAGATATCCCACCACATCAAACCTTATAGCTTTCAAGTGTGCTCGAGCCAAAGCATGATACGTGAGGCGTCAGAAGCAAAAACAATCATGGATCCAATTTACTACATCAATTAATCAAATGATCAGTCCAAACATTGTATGGGATAAAATCCGGAAAATGAAAGGCAGATATAGAACACATTGTTTGTCTACCTTAGACCATAATGGAAGTTTCTGATGATCCCAAAGCCATTGTAGACAATCTGGGAGAAAATTTTGCCAGAATCTCAGCAACAGCTTCATATCCTCCTGAAATTTTAATTCTGAAAGAACAGCAAGAGAAACAAAGGCTAAATTTTTCTACCATACAATCAGTCATTTGTTAAGGAGGAACTAAAAAGAGCTTTCCTACTATCTCACCCAAGTGCAGTAGGGCCTGATGACATCCATTATGAAATAATAAAACATCTACCATCATCTTCTATGGATCTTCTTTTCTTACTATACTATAGAATACTGGCAGAGGAAGAGTTTCCAAATTCTTGGCATAAATCAATTGTCATTGCTATCCTAAAACAAGGAAAAGATCCAACACAAGTAAATATTATCAACCCATTGCTCTGACCAGCTGTCTTTGTAAGATACTAGAGAAAAATGGTTAATGCCAGACTTCTCTGGTATTTAGAAAGCAACAATCTTCTCTCCAATACACAATGTGGGTTCCATAGACAACTCTCAACTTTAGACCATTTGGTTTGTTTAGAAACTTGTATAAAAGATGCATTTCTAAAGCAAGACCACCTTGTTTCAGTTTTTTTTTTTTTGACATGGAAAAAGCTTATGACACAGCCTGGAGATATGGCATATTAAAAGACCTGTATAACCTGGATCTTAAAGGACACCTTCCTGAATTTATTAAAAACTTTCTTTCCAGGCGAATTTTCCAAGTCAGAGTGGGAAAAACGTTATCTCGATCGTATCATCAAGAACAGGGTGTTCCCCGAGGCTCTGTCTAGTGTGACACTTTTCGCTGTTAAAATTAACTCAATCACCGAACAGCTTCCTTCCACAATGCTCTATATGTTGATGACTTCACAATTTACTGCCACTCCCGTAACATGAGAGTAATTGAAAGACAACTTCAGCAAGCAATAGATCATGTTTCTCTGTGTGCTGTTAGTAATGGGTTTAGGTTTTCAACAGAAAAAAGTGTCTGTGTACACTTCTGTCGAAAATACACTCTTCACCCAGATCCTGAATTAAGAATGGGACGCACTATTATTCCAGTAGATACAGAAGCCCAATTCTTGGGACTGATCTTTGACAGTAAAATTACATTTCTAGCACATTCGTCAACTAAGAGAAAAGTGTAAGAGAAAGTTGAACCTTCTTCACACTCTATCCTCTACTGAGTGGGGTGCTGATTGAACTTCATTGCTCCATCTTTATCGTGCACTTATACATTCAAAGCTGAATTATGGATCTCAAGTCTATGGTTCTGCAACACAGAGTAACCTGTGATGGTTGGATTCCATCCATCATCAGGTATACTGATAGCTACTGGTGCTTTTCGCACATCACCCACTCGGAGTCTTTATGTTGAAGCAGCTCTATCACTTCAACAGAAACAGTTGTCTCTTAATTATGCCTAAAGTCTCTCTCGGATCATCCTACATGGACTAGTCTCTTTTCTCTGCACTGGGAAGCTCAATACCACACACTTCAAACTGCCATACGTTCTTTTGGTATGCATATTAAAGAGACTCTGCAAGCTCTTGGTATAAATGTTGACAACATTGCCCACACTAAACATAACAGCATCCCTCCATGGCAGGTTTGCACACCATCCTGCAACCTCTCACCTTGTCAGCTACAGAAATCTCTTACTCCATCATCTGTCTACCTCCAATTGTTTAATGCACACAGAACAGCATACTCTGATTTCTTGCCTATCTATACTGATGATTCAAGAACTAATACCTCTGTTGGCTGTGCTGCTGTGTTTCCTAACATTATTATCTCCCACCAGATCCCACCTGATTGCAGTAATTATACAGCAGAGTTATTATTATTATTAATATTATTATTATTATTATTATTATTATTATTATTATTATTAAGGCCTCCATGGAGTCAAAAGACTCATCGTGGGAGGTCCTTCCTAAGAACACAAAGTCTATCATACCACTCCTTAAACTCATTGACCGTTCTCGCTCTCACCACTCCATCAGGCAATGCATTTCATGGTTACATGCCATTCAGCTTGAACTTGTTCATATAAAAGAAAACTGCCACCAAAAGTGTATAATTTATACATACTCATTGAGCTCTTTACAGGCTATCTCCTCTCCTATGCATAATCCACATCCAGTACTTTATGAGGTGTTACACCTGTTTCACAAAATGAAACTCCTTAACTTTGATGTTCAGTTTTGCTGGATTCCTAGCCACATTGGAATTAAGGGAAATGAGGCTGCAGATGCAGCTGCTAAATCAGCTCAAACTTTCTCCACATACTGTTTGACAGTATCATATACAGACTACAGATAGTTTATACGATCAAAGCTAATTGCTCAATGGCAGTCATCATGGTAGGAAGCATTAACAAACAAATTATATAACATTAAACCTGAAATCAAGCATTGGCATTCTAGTCAACAAGTAAAGAGAAGAAAGGAAGTTGTTCTCACTAGACTTACATTTATATCTTTTTCATTTTCATATGTGATCATACATCCTAGGTAGTTAAATGAATTCACCTGTTCTAAGATCTTGTTATCTATTACTATCTTAGTTCTTGCTAGATCTTGTCCTTTAAAGGCTATCTGTTGATATTATCATACCATAATCTTTGGCTATCTCATTTAGATCTAAAATAGCTTTCTGCAAGTTATCTTCAGAATTTGTAATTATTATTTGGTCATCGGCAAAAAGGAGAGTGTTTAAGTTCACAGTAGGAGAAAGTTTAATACCTTGATGGAAATTTTTATTCCATTTTATTATTATTTCATTTAGGTAAATATTAAAAAGAGTTGCTGAGAGGGGACATCCCTGTCAGACCCCTTGGTTTATCTCTCACGTATATGATAGCTCATGATTTAATTTTATTTGTATTTGATTATTTTCATATATACTTATAATAGCTTTAAGGATATTATTTGGTATTTGTCTCTCATTTAATATGTTAAATAAAATGCTTCTTTTAACTTTGTCAAATGCCTATTTTGCCTATAATGCTTATTTATGTATGGCTGTAAAAATATCTGTTATAATTTTAACTACATGTAGTACTGCATTCCATGGCACATTTTGTTTATTTAACTTGTATTGTTGACAATTTTTGTACTACTATAACCTTTAACCTTGTGTGTCGCTGTGCCCTCTGCAGCAATTCTGTTTCTATATAGATGCTGCTTTGTGGAACCTAAATTTTGTACAGGCATATTGTTTACAATTTTCTTTAACTGCTTATGTATAGTTGTAACCTTAGTATGGCACATTATGACCTTTGTAGTTTTTGTGCCAAATAAACTATAAACCAACCAACCAACCAACACTTGTCATTGCTCTTACTCCTTTTTATACCATATGAAAAATAATCCCAGTGTCAATTATACTTTTTCAGTTGTTTAATTTTGTCAATCATATCACCTTTTCAACTTATAGAATTAATGGGCAAGTATTTAGGCTTATGTGCTGTTTTTAGCTCATTATTATTTAAACTCATTATTGCAGAGGACACTGACTTGTAGAAGTAGGGAGATTCTTGTTACATTGTATAAGGCTATGATTAGGCCAAACATGGACTATTGTGCCCAGATTTGGTCACCTGGTTTTCAGAAGGACGAAGAGATGTTGGAAAAGGTCCAGAGGTGCTGACTAAGGTAGTTTCTAATCTCTGGAATGTTGAGTATGAGGAAAGATTGAGGAGATGCAACTTGAAGAGTCTAGTGGACAGGAGGAAGAGCAGAGAGGTTCTACAGAAAATAGTGAGAGATCAGGGGAAAACCAGAGGTCATCCCTGGAAACTGTATAAAGAGGATTTCAACTTCCACTTGCATTGCTCCATCTTTAAGCTCTTTTAAAGAATTCTCCTTCAAAGAATTTCACCACTCATCAAAAGAGCACTACCAAATGAACAAGTTGTCTTCAAGCTGAGAAGTTGCTGTGACCAGTTCCTGGCCCCTGTATAAAGAGGATGTGAGTAGGGAGGTGAGAAGCAGGGTTTTTTTCATGTAGAGTTGTGAATGATTGGAAGGCCTTGCTTAAGAGTGTGGTGTTTGCAGAGAATTTGAGTGTGTTTAAAGCATGGTATGATGAGCTGTGTGTATGATAAAAGGACCTCCCAGATGGGGGTCTTGGGTAATAATATTAATAATAATAATAATAATAGTTTACTGGAATGAATACAGCTTAGAAAAACAATTAAACACAAGTTTAATGGATCCTAAAACTGAGAAAATAATAATAATTTATGTTTTCTAGATATCCAATTTAATTCTCAAACATGACTGGTTGCCTTTTTCTCAAAAATTATAACAACTGGAAAACTACCAAAACTGTGGCAGGAAGCCAAAATAATTGCTGTGCCCAAACGAAGGAAAGATCTCAATAATGTCAAAAATCTATGACCTATCTGCTTGCATTGCTCCATCTTTAAGCTCTTTTAAAGAATTCTCCTTCAAAGAATTTCACCACTCATCAAAAGAGCACTACCAAATAAACAAGTTGTCTTCAAGCTGATTAGTTGCTGTGACCAGTTCCTGGCCCCTGATAACACAGATTGAAGCAGGCTTTCAGAAGAAACTTAAATCTGGGGTCACTTTCATTGACCTAACATCAGCTTATCACACAGTCTGGATCAGGAGCCACCTCCTCCTAAAGCTAGGCAATATCATAAGGTGCAAAACAACTTTCCAGCCTTTTGAATCCATTCTCTCCAACAGAACGATATGGGTCCATATTGGTAGAAAAGAGAGTAGGCCCAGATTCCACCACTTCAGTCTCCCACAGGGCTCTGTGTTAGCCCCTTTTCTCTTAAACATCTACATGTCTGACTTACCAGTTCAAGCATATATATATATATATATATATATATACACACATATATATATATATATATACACTGGGGGGGGGGGGGTATGCTCCCCTGGTGCCTGTGCCAACCCCCCTGTGTTCTGGACTGGTAGGGCGCTTCTCCTTGAATTCTGATGACTCAAATTTTGAAGACTCGACACTTAGGGACTACCCTGAGTGTCAAGTCTTCAAAAGGGGACTCCTCCCCCTGGTGGCTACGGCCCAACCCCCCCCCCAAGTTCCAGACTGGTAGGCTGGTTCTCCTTGAATTCTGATGACTCGAATTTTGAAGACTCGAAAAGGAGGTTTCGCCCCCTGGTGCCCAACATCACAAGTTCTGAACTGGTAGGCTATTTCTCCTTGAATTATGAAGACTGGAATTTTGAAGAGTCGAAAGGGGGCTCTTCCCCTTGGTGCCCAACACCCCGAGTTCCGGACTGGTAGGTCAGTTCTCCTTGAATTCTGATGACTCAAATTTTGAAGACTCAACAATCAGGGTAGCCCCTGAGTTTCAAAACGTTTCAAAAAACGTGACATAAAAAAATTTCAAATTTAGGCTTATCTTTTTATATATAAAGAGTATGATATATGTAATTAATTTTTTAACTTGGGGATATTGTATATTAGGGTTACCAAGTAATTTTATAAGCTTGGTTATTTAACTCCTAATGTCAAGTATGCAAACAATTAAGTTTGCGCCTAAAACATAGTTCAAGTCTAAAGATGGTACAACACCTCGGCAACTCATTGTAAAGGTGTGTAAAGCTCTGATCACTATTCTTAGTATTTTCCCATAATGTAAAGCACATCTCACTAAAAGATGTATACTGCAATACATTATGGGTGGGGTCATTACCCCACCTTGGTATTTAGGGTCTAGCTACTCACTGAGGAGACCTCAAAAAAGGTTGAAACCGGTCTGGGTAGTGACCCCACCCATAACGTATTCCAGTAAACATCTTTTAGTGAGATGTGCTTTACATTATGGGAAAATACTAAGAATAGTGATCAGATCTTTACCCACCTTTACAATGAGTTGCCGAGGTGTTGTACCATCTTTAGACTTGAACTATGTTTCAAACTTCTTAATTGTTTGCATACTTGGGATTAGGAGTTAAATAACCAAGCTTATAAAATTACTTGGTAACCCTAGTATGATATATATATATGCACTGATGATCTAGCGATCCTACACCAATCTACCTCCTTTGCCAACCTGGAAACAGCCTTGAACACAGACCTGAACAATGCAGAGGCATATTGACACCTCAACCTCTCTTTCTGTTGCAAAATGGAAGAACATGAGCCTCACCCGAAATACCTTGGAGTGAGCTGAATAGAAGCCTAACCTATAAAAGGCACATCACCAACCTGTCCAATAAAATTAAAGCATGAAATAATATCATTTCAAGGCTTGCTGGAAGAACCAGGGGTTGTACTGCAGATGTCCTACGGTCGTATATAGCCCTCACATTCTCTGTAGCAGAATACTGTGCCCCATTCTGGGAAAGAAGTGTGCATACTAACATTATAGACACCCAGCTAAACTCTGCCATGCGCAAAAATAGTGGGACACTGAGAAACATCCCTCATGAGGTGAGAGACACATGCATGCTCTCACCCCCTCTTGGAGCATCCACCTTTCTCATGCTGTATACCCCTGTCCACCCTGAGCCTCCCCGTTTCCCTGCTCCTCTTGCACACCCATTCTCTCATTTTCTATACTCATACCACTCACTTCCCCAGTCATTTCCACTTCTTCAATCTCTCCTGTCTTACTCTCCTGCTCTTCCACATCACTCCCCCTCTCGATCTGATTCATTATCTCTATTCACTTCTCTACCTTCCAGCAGCAGTCTCTCCAAGCGACTCACACCATAACCACTGAAATGCACATTCTCTCTATCATTAAATCTTTCTAACTTTCTAATTCTTGACCCCCTCTTCTCACTTTCCCTCTCATTCATCTTTGTTTCCGTACTTTCGGTCCATCATACGTTCAACTTTCACTATCATTCTTCTCACTTTCACTCTCATTTATCTTCCTTTGTTTCCGTACTTTCGGACTGACATGCGTCCAACTTTCGCTATCATTCATTCTTTTTTCGCTATCATTTATTCTTTCGATTTTTTTCACTTGCGATTTCTGCGTCACGCCATTTCTACTTTCATTCGTTCTCTCAATTTCATTTCTTTCCAACACTCTCGCCTCATTTTCGTCCCTTTTAACATCCGTTATGGTTTTCAAATCGCTCTTTTTCTTTTTTCCTGATTTTTTTAACATTTTTTCACCTCTCTTACTCACCATCCTTCTCTTTCAAACGTTCACTTGCGACACAATCGTTACTAACACTTTCTGTCATCAATTTCATATTTGCATTCATTTTGAGGCAGTATGGTGTGAGATAGAGGTGAATGGAATCAAATACTTGGTTGGATGTTGTTATAGACCAGGTAATGTGGATGGCGGTGATAATGAAATGTATAATCAAGGCTGCTAGAGGGACTCGTGGTGTGTAGTGTTTGTTGAGAGCTCCTGATAAGATAAATGTTATTTTAAGTTATCATTGACAATTTTTCTTGAATATTACGTAGTTTTGTTTGCTTTTCATATCTGAGTGTGTCTGTTTGTATGTTTTTGGTGTTATTTAAATTATTAATTTGATAAGATACGATAGAAGCATGCACATAGCTCTGGTAAGAAGGAAAACGGCAGCTAGTAATAATGGTTTGCCATCTTTCTTCAATAACTAAAGGAGATTATTCAATGTACTATCTGTGAAATGTATGCATTGCAGAGAGCGGTTGGAGTATGGTTAGATGATGATAGTGGGGTGAATGTGTGCAGAAAATGTAAGGAAAATGAGGAATTAAAGTGTGTTTCAGGTCGTGAGTGTGATATTTTTGTCAAATAGCAATATGATAAGAAATTGCGAGGTTGTACCAGAGAGCTGTAAGGGTGGCATAGAAAGTGAGAATGAAGGTATTAATATAGAGCAAATGAATGGTTAACAGATAATAAAAAAGATGAGATAGATGCAATGAGTGAGATTGAATGGTTGAGTGGAGCAATACACAGGGCAAAGCGGCAGCTGGAGCATATGCACAAATTTCTCTGTGTACCAGCCAATAAAAAAAAGTATGATGGGAAAAATAAGAGTATGATTGTGAACATAAACAAAATGAAGTAGCAAGTGCTGCATGGAAATTCATTAGTACGAGGTGTGATAGTACAGAATTTGACAAAATCGTACCAACCTGGTGCTACCATTAAGGACGTAAGTGGGTCTATTAGGGAGCAAAAGCAAAGGGTGAAAGAAATGATAGTGGTGACAGGTACAAATGATTTGAAAGAAGATAAAATGGAAATGATAGGGGACCTTAAGGAATTGTTTGAGGTAGCAAAAGAGAAGAGTGAGAGAGTTAGGATAGGATGATTAGTCTTTTGTCACGGTATGATAGTGAAGAGTTTTGAAGGAGGGCCATAATTGCAAATGACCTTATGCGTGAATTATGCAGGATGAGTGGTGTGGAATTTGCGGACATGTGGAGTGAGTTCAATGGGCGAAAGGATCTATATAAGATAGATGGTTTGCATTTGAATGGATTTCATGTAAGGAGACTTGAAAAAGTGTTGTTGAATGAAGTGGATATGCAGAATCAGGGAATCTAGATTTATTAGGGGGGGTGAAGATATACAGACCTTAGGGAGGCAGTTGAGTGTATTAATGAGTATAATATGCCCGAGCAAATAAGGACAACAAACCAGAATGGGATAGTTAGTATAAGGCATCAAAATAGGGATGTGACAAATGGCTTCCGCAATTCATGTATACTAATGCCAGAAGTATTAGGAGCAAGAAGGAAGAATTTGTGGCCTTGTTTGGCACTTCCAGCCCACAGGTTATTGGCATTAGTGAAACATGGCTGACAGAAGATGATATAGCTGATATAGTGGGATTGAATGTGAGGGGTATGGTGTGTTCAGGAATGACAGGGAGAATAAAATGGCAGGGTGAGGAGTGTTATTGATGATAGCTGATGTGCTGCAGCCAAGGAGAATAGAAGTGGAACTGCAGGATAAAGAAAAAAGCACATTTGAGGCTATTTGGTGTGAGATTGAGACTAGCAGAAGAAAATATACAGTTGGGTGCTGCTATAGACCAGGTGATGGAATAGATGGGAGATAGTACGCATAAGCAAATAGAAGAAATGAGTGGAAGAAGGGTAATTATTATGGGAGATTTCAACTATGGTAGCATTGATTGGAGGGAGGAGAGGACACATGAGAGGAAGAAATTGGATTTTATGTGGTTATTAAGGGATAACTATCTGCAACAGCATGTAATGGAAAATACTAGGGGTCAGAGATTGCTTGACCTAGTAATTGCATCTGAGGATTTGACTGTAATGAATAGGACCACATTGCCACCAATTGGTGAGAGTGAGCATAGGGTCTTGACTTGGGAGGTGGATAAAGTTGTGGAATTTACAAATAGACAGGGAACAGGTGGAATTATCGGGCTGGTAAGTATGACAAGCTTAGGAATTTGATTGGTTCAGGGCCATGGCATGTAAAATTACAAGGGCTGGATGTTGATAGTGCATGGGAAAATAAATAGTGCAGGCAGTTAAGAAGTGTTTGCAGGAGGCAATGGCTGGCTGTATACCTAGAGTCCAAATAATAAATCAAGTAGGGATTAAATGGATGAATAACACCATTAAGCTTGAGCTGCAAAAAAAAAAAAAGAAACAACTGTAGAGGGAATTTAAGGAGAAAGGTGACCTGCAGGCACATGAACGGTATAAAGCCCAGGCCACAAGGGTAACAAGTGTGGTAAGAAAAGCAAAAGCAGATTATGAAAGAACATTAGCTGCAGGCTAAAGAGAATCCCAAACAGTTTTTTCGATATGTTGCAAGTAAAAGAAAAAATGTATACGACAGATTGATTTTAAAGAATGCTGATAGTAGGGACGTAACCAAATCAGTTGATATAATAGAATTACTGAGTGAGCACTTTGCAAGAGTATATCATCCAGGTGGTGACATTGCAGAAATGGAAGAACCAACAGCTTATACGGGAATTGTGATGAATGAAGTGGAGGTGAATAGTCTATTACAAATCCTCAATGTCAATTCATCTGGGAGATTGGATGGTATGCTAGCTCGTGTCGTATGAGAAGCGGCTAAAGAATTGTCAGTGCCTTTAAACATTTCGTTTAATTTGATTCTTGGGTCTGGGTTAGTCCCAAGGGGGGTTGGAAAGAGGGAAAAATAGTTCCACTGCATAAAGGAGGTTCCAAGATTGCTGTTGAAAATTACCGGCTGATCAGCATATCAGGAATTCTTGTCAAGATCTTGGAGAAAATAGTCAAGAGTAAAATACAAGATTGGATAGATGAAAATGGGATACTGTATGGGGAACAGCATGGTTTTGTTATGGGTAGATCATGCCTCAGTAACTTGCTCACGTTCTATAACACAGCTGAACTGGATAAGGGTAACGGGTTTAAAGTGATTCCACTGCTGGACCTTGCTAAGGCCTTTGACAGGATACCACATGGAATTCTAATCAGTAAACTGCAGCATATGGAGATGGATATAGGATTGGTGAGATGGATAGGAGGGTGGTTGATTAAGAGATATCAGAGAGTGGTTTATTCAGGAGTAGTGTCCAAAAGATGGCCTGTGACTAGTGGTGTGCTGCAGGGTTCTGTTCTTGGACCACTGTTGTTTAATTTGTTCATTAAAGATATAGGAAAGAATCTCAGAGGAACTATGCATCTGTTTGCAGATGATGCAATGTTAATTAGAGCAATAGTGAATGCTCAGGATGTCAAAATTTTGCAGGATGATTTGGATAGTTTGATGGACTGGGCTAAGGAGAATGGATGTTAGTTTAATGTGGAAAAATGTAATGACTGTACGTGAGCAAGAAGTGTATGGGGAGTTGAGTAAACTAGATGTTAATAAGGCTGTGGGACTTGACAATACATCACCACATATTCTAAAGGAATGTGCCAGGGAGTTGATGCTGGCCTTGACATATTTTTTTAACACAAGTCTTGCACTCAGTCAAGTTCCTAAGGGGTGGAAGGAAGGCAAGATTTTGCCACTTCAAAAAGGAGGTGATCGAACTCAAGCATTAAACTATAGGCCTATCTGTGTAAGCCTATCTATCAAAGGTGTGTTGGGGTTAAGTTGTTGGAGAAGCTTGTGAGAACTAGGATCCAGAGTTGGGTTGATAACAATGGTATTATCTTTGAAGGACAGCATGGATTTGCTAAACGGAGGTCATGTTTTAGTAATCTACTTACTTATTAGAATGAAGTGACTACTTACTTGGATTTCAAAAAAGCTTTTGATAGAGTACCTCATGATAAGTTGACAGTCAAACTAGAGCAGATGGGATTGAATATTAGACTAATGGATTGGATTGGAGACTGGCTATCTGATAGGTATCAACAAGTTGTGTATGGGGAAGCGATATCCAGGATAAGGAGAGTCACTATTGGAGTGCCTCAGGGGTCTGTTTTAGGGCCATTACTGTTTAACTTGTATATTAATGATATTGGTGAAGATTTGGATGGAGATATTCAGTTGTTTGCAGATGATACAAAGTTGGGATAAACCATGAAGAGTAGTGAAGATGTTGTGACCTTACAAGAAGACTTGAATAAATTGTGTGATTGAGCACAGAAACGGGGATATGAGTTCAATGGTGCAAAATGTAAGGTTTTAAAATTTGGAAAACAAAGATGGGATGCAGAATTTATGCTTGGTGAGAATATATTGCTGGAGGTAGAGGAAATAAGAGATCTTGGGGGTGTTAGTGGATAGGGATCTAAAATTTAGGGGACACATCACCAAAATTGTGAAGACAACACAAACGTTTCTGGGAATGATGCTGAGGACACTGACTTGAAGAAGTAGGGAGATTCTTGTTCCATTGTATAAGGCTTTCATTAGACCACACATGGACTATTGTGCCCAGATTTGGTCACCTGATTTTCAGAAGGATGAAGAGATGTTCGAAATGGTCGAAAGGCTACTGACTAAGTTTCTGCCCTCTGGAATGTTGAGTATGAGGAAAGATTGAGAAGATGTAATTTGCAGAGTCTGGTGGACACGAAGAAGAGGGGGAGATATGATAGAGACCTAAAATTGGTAAAGGGTTTGTTATAGGATCAATGCTGGAGAAGTTCTACATAAAATAGTGGGAGATCAGGGGAAAAGCAGAGGTCATCCCTGGAAACTGTATAAAGAGGGTGTGAGTAGGGATGTGAGAGAGGAAGGTTTTTTTCGTGCAGAGTTGTGAAAAATTGGAATGCCTTGTCTGAGAGTGTGCCGTCTGAAAGGAGTTTGAGTGTATTTAAGACACGATATGATATGCTGTATGTGTGTAAAAAGCACCTCCCAGATGAGTCTTTCACTCCATGAGATCTTGGAGTAATAATAATAATAATAATAATAAATGGATATTTACCTTCCCTTTTACTTGTTAATGATATCACCAATATCATTAACAAGTAAACTGGTAGTAATAGAGATATTCAGTTGTTTGTAGATGATGCAAAGTTGGAACGAACCATAAAGAGTAGTGAAGAAGTTGTGGCCTTGCAAGAAGACTTAAATAAATTGAGTGATTGGGCACAAAAATAGTGATGTGAGTTCAATGTTGCAAAATATAAGGTTTTGAAATTTGGAAAACAAAGATGGGATGCAGAATTTATGCTTGGTGAGAATATATTTTTGGAAGTAGAGGAAATAAGAGATCTGGGGGTGATAGTGGATAAGGATCTAAAATTTAGGGGACACATCGCCAAAATTATGAAGACAACACAAAGACTTCTGGGATGTGGAGGACACTGACGTGTAGAAGTAGGGAGATTCCTGTTTCATTGTATAAGGCTTTGATTAGGCCACACATGGACTATTGTGCCCAGATTTGGTCACCAGGTTTTCAGAAGGATGAAGAGATTTGGAAAGGGTTCAAAGGCGACTGCCTAAGGTTGTTTCTGACCTCTGGAATGTCGAGTATGAGGAAAGATTGAGAAGATGTAATTTGCAGAGTCTGGTCGAGAGAAGGAAGAGGGGAGATATGATAGAGACCTACAAGTTGGTAAGGGGTCGTTATAAGATCAATGGTGGAGAAGTTCTACAGAGAATAGTGGGAGATCAGGGGAAAACCAGAAGTCATCCCTGGAAAATGTATAAAGAGGGTGTGAGTAGGGGAGTGAGAGGCAGGTTTTTTTCGTGCAGAGTTGTGAATGATTGGAATGCCTTGCCTGAGAGTGTGGTGTCCGCAAGGAGTTTGAATGTGTTTAAGACACGGTTAAATGAGATGTGTGTGTGTGATAAAAGGACCTCCCAGATGAGTCTTTGACTCCATGAGGTCTTGTTTAATAATAATAATAATAATAATAATAATAATAATAACAGTTTGGACAGAGCCCTGTGATATTCTTTCAAGTCACACCTGATTTCTTTAATTGTAGCTAGCTTGCCACACATTATATTTTAATATCTGTCTGAGACCTAGGAACACTCAGTCATTACTTTATTATCAAGATACATTATAGAAGATTATTTTTTGTTTTTTTGAATCACATATTTGATTGTCAGGGTTGTTTTCTTGGGTTTTTAGTATGTATTTTTGTTATACTGTGTACTGAATAGTACATCATGTCATCAATGCATACAGCAACAGTGGGCAATTTTAACATGAATTATAATGTTCACTGCAGTGTGGCTAATTATATTATAATTAGCCCACTGCTAATTATAATATTTGCCATATTTGCTAATTACAATATCTGCTAACAATATATTTGCTTCACAGAATTAATGATTTGTGGAAAGACAATGAAATCAGTGTAACAGGAGAGCTCAATGAGGAAATGCGAGTAAATTCAAAATGAAGAGAATAAAAAAGAATAGAAAATTAATAAATTAATAATAGAATGAAGAGATGATGAGAGAGAAATAGCGTGCAGGCTAGAAAGGTGATGAGCATCGTAAAGAAAGAAATGGGGCAATTTGAGAGGAGATTGTTTGGTCTGACCAAGGTTAATTCGAGGAGATTTTTTTGCTATATGGCAAGTAAGAGAAAGAATAATTATGGAAAGTTGACACTGGTGGGTAGACATGGTAGCAGAATAATACTTGAAAAGGATGTAGTGGAATTATTGAACAAACACTTTATCAGCATACATCATACTGGTGTTAATGATGTGGTGCAATATATAGAGGAGAAACAAGTATTAGGAGAATTGGAAGTGAAAGAATCAGAGGTGTATCAGGAGTTGATTGGGTAAGATGTTAATAAGGCTGTGGCAATGGATCACATATTATTAAAGAATGTACACAACAGTTGACTATGCCCTTGCTCTAGTTATTTAATGAAAGTCATGCGGGTAGGGTTTCTAAGGAATGAAAAGAAAGCAAAATAGAACCATTTCACAAGCATGGTGCTAGGACAGAAGTTTATAATTATAGACAAGTCAGTATAACTGCAGTTGTGGTCAAGATGTTGGAAGGATTACTTTTGAATAGAATACAGGATTGGATTGGTGGGTATAGCATTCTTTTTATGATGGTCAGCATGGATTTATAAAGGGTAGCTCCCGTTTTAGCAATTTATTTGCATTTTATGATAGGGTGATGGGTGTGTTAGATAAGGGAGAATCATATACAGTGATATTCTTGGACTTTGCAAAAGCATTTGATAAATTATCACATGATAAGTTGCTGCAAGCTGCAGATAATGGGGATAGATAGTATATTGATAGGATGGACTGGAGATTGGCTCACTGGTCAGATCACACTTATATTATTTGATCAAATTTGGTCACCTGATTTTCAATGTAATGTGGAGATAATGGAGAAGGTCCAGAGGTGAGTGACTAAGACAATATCAGGACTTTGGACTGCTGGCTAAGGGGAGAGGTCGAAAAAGTGTGTATTGCAGAGTTTGGTGGATAGGGGGAAAAGAGGTGATAGGATAGAGACATTTAAGTCTGAAAGGATTTTATTAGATAATCCAGATAGGATTATAAAAAGAGCAGAAGGCAACAGAGGAAAAACCAAAGGTCATTCCTGGAAGTTGTGCAAGAGTACGGTGAAGATTGTTGTGAGGAGTAATGCAAGGAGTGTTAAAGATTTTAAGATTTGGTATGATAAATATGTTATCAGTTGAATGAACCTCCAACGAAGAGTCTACCAACTAAATGGAGGGTGCATTAATAATAATAATAATAATAATAATAATAATAATAATAATAATAATAATAATAATAATAATAATGCTTTTCAAGGGTTTAGGCATAGTTCAGGGTTTAGAAGTCATCATTGAATCTTTTTAGAGGACGTCCTGGTTTTCTTTTTCCTAATGGTTTGTAATTCAAAACTTGTTTTGGTAATCTTTCTGTTTTCATTCTTTCAATGTGTTCCATCCATTTATGTTTATATTCTTTTATTTTTTTTTATTACCGATTCCTGGTTTAATTCTTTCATAATGTCTTCATTTCTTTTGTGATCAAATAGAGTATACTTTGCAGTTTTTCTCATAAACTTCATTTCAAGCGTTATTAATCTTTGTTTGTTTAATGTTCTATTGTTCAGATTTCACTTCCATCCAATAGGACTGGCTAATGAATTGTACACTTTTATTATTATTATTATTATTATTATTATTATTATTATTATTATTATTATTATTATTATATGACACCTCCAGGGAGTCCAAAGACTCATTGAGGGAGGGCACCTACTCTACAACCCTCCATCTCCACCACTTAATCCACCAACTTCAACTACTTTCATCATCACAGCATCTATCGCTGACCACTAGTATTTTCACAGACTGTCACAAACATCCATGCCCACGGCAAGATTCAAACTCACAGCCTTTTGGCTGGAGAGTGAATACAATAACCACTCGGCCAACCAGGCTGGCAAAATTATTATTATTATTATTTGACACCTCCAGAGAGTCCAAGACTCATCAAGGGAGGGCACCTACTATAAAACTCTCCGTCTTCACCACACAACCTCATCCACCAACGGCATCATCTACACCAACGCCATCTACTGTCCACCACCACCACCACCACCACTAGTATTTTTACAAGCATCAATGCCCATGGCTGGATTTGAACTCGCAGCCTTTTAGCCGGAGAGTGGATACACTAACCACTTGGCCAACCAGGCTGGCAAAAATTATTATTATTTAACACTTCCAGGTAGTCTCTAAGACTCGTCGAGGGAGGGCAACTACTATACAACTCTCCATCTCCACCACACAACCTCATCCACCCGTCATCCACCAACCGCATCATCTACACCAATACCATCTACTGTCCACCACCACTAGTATTTTCACAGACATTCAAAAGCATCCATGCCCATGGCGGGATTTGAACCTGCAGCCTTTTGGTTGGAGAGTGGATCACTACACTAACCACTTGACCAACCAGGCCAGAAAAAATTATTATTATTTAACACCTCCAGGGACCCCAAGATTCATCGAGGGGAGGGCACCTACTATACAACTTTTCATCTCCACCACACAACCTCATCCACCCATCATCCACCAACTGCATCATCTCCACCAACGGCATCTACTGTCCATCACCACCACTAGTATTTTCATAGACAATCACAAACATCCATGTCCATGATGGAATTCTAACCCACAACCTTTTTGCTGGAGAGCAGATACGCTAACCACTCGGCCTAGCAGGCTGGCTTTTTTAGTCTAGTTTGTTTTTAAACTAGGTTAGGTTTAAATATAGAGTTAATTACACCTGTTATTTTTAAATATTTTTATAATTTTTAAGTTTATATCTTTTTCATTTTCATATGTAATCATACATCCCATGTGGATGAATAAATTCATCTGTTCTAAATTCTTGTTATCTATTACTATTTTAGTTATTATTGGATTTTGTCCTTTGAATTTTCTGTTGATATAATCATTCCATAATAATAAATTTAGTTTAATCCTTCATCTAAGAGGTGTGAAAGTGTAAGCAAACAAAGTTTGCCCCTGATAATATCTTCAGGACTGAGGTAAGGTAGTGCAACACCAGGCAACTCCAAGCAAAGGTGGACCAAGCTCTCACCATTCCTTGTCTCAGTATCTCCCATAATGCAAAACACATTTCCTTGCGGATATGTATACCGCTATGCATTAAGGGAAAAGCCACTACCCAGACTGGTTTCAACCTTTATTGAAGTGTATTTAAGTAAAGACCTCTCTAAAAATTAGACGATCCCGAAAGATCGCCCAACTCAGCTTTGTCCCACTGAGTGACAGGCTCACCCAATCACCAAGAAGAACTCAGCATTGGCTCTACCCAGTGGCAGGCTCACCCCACCACCAGACAGAGCCATAATCTCAGCAGTGGCTCTACTCTGAGACAGGCAAAAACCTACCCCAAGCAGAGCCTCTCATATATATCCAGCATGGGAGGCAGACCCAAACGTGGAGATACTAAGGCAGAATCAACAGGAGTGGTCATATTTACCTATAAGAGTTGCCAACAGGTGTACCACCTTATTATTGAATTACTTTGGATTTAGAGAAAGATGTTGGAAGTTTATTTTTCACTTGGTTAGACTATAATAAATTTAGTTTAATCCTTTATCCAAGTGTAAGCAAACAAAGTTTGCACCTGAAAATATCTTCAGGATTAAGGTAAGGTAGCACAACACCAGGCAACTCCGAGCAGTGGTGGACCAAGCTCTCATCATTTCCTTGTCTCAGTATCTCCCATAATGCAAAGCACATCTCCTTGCAGACATGTATACTGCTATGCATTAAGGGAAGGGCCACTACCCAGACTGGTTTCAACCTTTATTAAGGGCTCGTCAGTGGGATTACTTTTGCCTTAGTATCTCCACATTTGGGTCTGCCTCCCACTGACGAGACCTCAATAAAGATTGAAACCGGTCTGGGTAGTGGCCCTTCCCTTAATGCATAGCAGTATACATGTCTGCAAGGAGATGTGTTTTACATTATGGGAGATACTGAGACAAGGAATGATGAGAGCTTGGTCCACCTTTGCTCAGAGTTGCCTGGTGATGCACTACCTTACCTCAGTCCTGATGATATTTTCAGGCGCAAACTTTGTTTGCTTACACTTGGATAAAGGATTAAACTAAATTTATTATAGTCTAACCAAGTGAAAAATAAACTTCCATCATTCCATAATCTTTAGCTATTTCATTTAAATTTAAAATATCTTTCTGTAAGTTATCTTCAGAATTTGTAATTATTATTTAATCATCAGCAAAAAAGGAGAGTGTTTAAGTTTACAGTAAGAGAAAGTTTAATACCTTGATGGAAATTTTTATTCCATTTTATTATAATTTCACTTAACTAAATATTAAAAAGAGTTGCTGAAAGGGGACATCATTGTCAGACTCTTTTTGATTATCTCTCTCAGACATGATAGTTCATAATTTAATCTTATTTGTATTTGATTGTTATCATATGTACTTATGATAGCTTTTAGAATAGTATTTGATATTTGTCTTTCTATTAATGTGTTGAATAAAATAGTTCCTTTAAATTTATCAAAGCTTTTTCAAACTCAATAAATGTAATATGTGTGTGTATCTAAATTGTACTCTCTTCTTTTGTCTGTTATTAATTTTAGGCAAAAGGCCAGGTCTATACATGATCATCTGTTTCTAAATCCATTTTGTACTTCTAAAATAAAGCCTTCAGAATATTTTATTGGTTTGTTATTTAATATTCTGTTATACATTTCATAACATGAATTTAGAATGCTTCTACCTCTATAATTTTTAGGATCATCTCTACTATCTTTTTTAAAGATAGGGGGTCACTATTGCTTTTTTTAATTGTATTGGTGAGTTACTTGTTGAATAGAATTTATTTAAAAATAAGCGGAGTCTTTCTTTAACCTTATTCCTGCATATTTATATAATTTAGAACCTAATTTATCTTTTGCAAATGATTTTCCATTTCTTGTTTCTTTCAGGCTGATTTCTAATTCTTCTTTAGTAATTTCCTTTTAATTTTCATAAAATGTTTGCCAGTTATTTTTTTTTAATATTTATGTCAACAATTCTGTATAGAATCCTTCTGTATAGAAAGTTAGAAATTCCTCTAATTTCAATTTGGTGTTTAATTTTACACTTTCTTTAGTATCTGTACTTAAATGTTTCAAAATCTTATATTCATTGGGTCTTGTTTTATATAAATCATGTTCTAAATTAGAAACAAATTATTTATTATTATTATTATTATTATTATCCAGGCCTCCATGGAGTCAAAAGATTCATTGTGGGAGGTCGTTTTTAGGAAACAAAGATTATCATACCATCCTTGAACCCATTGACTGTTCTTACTCTAACCACTCTCTCAGGCATTGCATTCCACTTCCACGGTTTAACAACCTTCCATGCAAAGAAACCACTCCTCACCATCTTGCTCACAGCCTCCTTTTGTAACTTCAAGGGATGGCCCTTTGTCATCACTCCTTCCCGCTTCGACCAAGTGAAAGAACATTCCAACGTCTACCCTGTAACTGACTCTCTCAACATTTTAAGTCTTGATCATATCACCTCTCCTTCTTTTATCCACCAAACTCTGCAGTCCACATTCCCTCAGTTGATCCTCGTAACTGACCTTGT
The DNA here is from genome assembly GCF_054136105.1 of Typopeltis vanoorti. Classification (NCBI taxonomy): domain Eukaryota; kingdom Metazoa; phylum Arthropoda; class Arachnida; order Uropygi; family Thelyphonidae; genus Typopeltis; species Typopeltis vanoorti. The sequence goes on along the minus strand of NC_143549.1, from coordinate 14,896,911 downwards.
AAAGTAATGACACCATCTTTAGACTATTGATATTTGGTCTTTATATACTGAAATAAACACAAAAACTTATTCTGATTATAAGACCATCGGTTCAATACACATATGTACAAGAATGTCGACTAGTTTTGCTAGCATACAGTCTAGCTTTGTCAAGACTAAAAAGGTGAAAGAAAATAATAAATGCAAAAAAAAGAATGAATACAGTAAACCGTTAACAAGGTTAGACAGCCAAATTTGACAGCTCGCGTGACAATGTATGCATGAAGCGAGATGCTTCAGTCATTATTATGAATACGCGTTACATAGTTTTTGGCATACTGTAGTTTTGCTATACTTAATGAATTAATCAGATTTTTCCATGTATCTTTCAATACTGCTCCTTGATTTCTGTTCAGGTTATTACCTGTTCATAGGACCACTGCTGCTTCTTTGAAAATTTGGCATCTGTAATCATCTATATATGGCATTGAGCTGTTTTCCCAATCTATTGTGTGGTTAGAAGTTGAGAAGTGATGCGTCAAACCTGAGATATCTGACCTATTGTGATTTACATCTCCAACATGTTCTTTCTGTCTAATGTGAGGCTTCTTGAAGTTTGGCCTATGTACGAAAGTCCACAAGTGCATGGTATTTTATAAACCCCTGCATATTTGAAAAAAGGAACGCTGTCTTTAGGGGACCTTAAAAACTGTCTAATGGATGCAGTTGGTCTAAACACAACTCTGATGTTGTAAGGATTCAACATTCTAGCAATTTTAATGGAGACTGAACCAACATAGGGGATGACAGCGGATGAAATGTACTAAGTAGCTATCCTTTGTTGTTGGAGGTTATTTTTATAAAGCAATTTGTTGATTATTTTTAGAGGATACCCATTTTGAGAAAGCGATTTCAATATTTGAGAAAGTTCTGTAAATACATCTTGTTCGTCTGTGACTATGTTTTGGGCTCTATTTCGTAACATATGGATGATGCTGTATTTTTGTGTATGATGATGATTGGAAGTAAAATGCAGATACCATCCAGCATCTGTTGTTTTTCTATATATAGTAAGTTTAATATTATCATTCTCTTGTCTTTTGACCAGTATATCTAAAAAAGGAAGTTCTTGATTGTTTTCCAATTCTAAAGTGAATTTGATTTTGTTATGAAACGAGTTGATTTTATTTAGGAACACATGTAAGCTTTCTACTTTTTCTTGCCAAATGATAAAAACATCATCTACGTATCTCCACCAGACTGATGGTTTTGGAACAATGTTGGTTAGAATTTCCTTTTTTAATTTCTCCACGAATAAGTCTGCACATGGTGGTGACAGGGGACTGCCCATGGCTAGACCTTCCAATTGTTGATAAACGATGTTGTTGACTTTAAAGAAATTGAAATTCAGGCAGTGTTGGAAAAGTTGTGGATATCCCTAGGAAAGAAATCTTTTATAATGTCTATGACCTCCTCAACTGGAATGTTCGTGAATAAGGAGACCACATCCAGACTGCCATTATGTCTGTTTTTGATAGTTTAATGTTCTTGAGTTTCTCAACAAAGTGTTGAGAGTTTGTTCCTTAAATAAGACTCTGATTGTCTGATTTTTCCTTTTAGTAGGTTGGCAAGATGTTTGGCTAGTTTGGCGTTGGATATGTATAATGTTATGCATTAAGGGAAGGACCACTACCCAGACTAGTTTCGACCTTTATTGAGGTCTCTTCAGTGGGATCAGCAGAAGCATTAGCAAGACCTTGCTAATGCTTCTGCCTTGGTATCTCCACTTGGGCCTGGCTCCCACTGAAGAGACCTCAATAAAGGTCGAAACTAGTCTGGGTAGTGGCCCTTCCCTTAATGCATAACATTATACATATCCGCAAGGAGATGTGTTTTGCATTATGGGAGATACTGAGATAGGAGTGTTGGTATCTTGCTCCACCTTTGCAAGGAGTTGTCCAGTGTTGTACCACTTTACCCCAGTCCTGAAGATACTTTCAGATGCAAACTTTGTTTGCACACACTTGGATAAAGGATTAAACTAAATTTATTAAACCAATTACTGTTAATAATCTCTATCTATTTTTATTCTAGCTTCTATTATTCTGTCACAGTTATAGTCAATTTAAAATCTTTGGGGTCTGTGACACACCACCTTACTAATGCCGGGTTAATAATAATAATTATTTGTTTTCCCAGTGTTAGTAAGGTGGACTGTCACAGACCCCAAAGATTTTAAAGTGACTACAACTGAGATGATAATATAGCAGATTCGACAGAGACCAAAGAGCACATGCAGGTGTTGTGATTTGGATTCGTAATTCCCTTTCAAAATAGCGAATCCAAATCACAACACCTGCATGTGCTCTTTGGTCTCTGTTGAATTTGCTATATATTACATTAAAATTTTCAGTTATCATGGTTCCTTTTCATTTCTTTTTTTGTTTCAGTGATTAGTGCTATTTGCAAATTTCTTTCATTTAATGTTTGATCTAATTCTATTTCTTTATATGCTATTCCTTTTACGTTCTAGTTTGCTATGTGTATTATATTTTGTCATTTCCATTTTACCTTTTCCATTCCAAGATCATTTTCCATAGATTTATTTTGAATACCTTTCTCTATTAGCTTAGAAGTAAATTAGTGTTCTCCATGTCAAGTTACTATACTGTAGAAGAGTAGATGGGACATAAATATAACCCAGAAATGGAAAGACCCTATAGCCCTCAAGTACTCTCATAGCATAAGGATCATAAAGCAAGAAGAGTTGGTTGATAAGTTGATATTACGTGACACCTCCAAGGAGTTCAAAGACTCATCATGGGAGGGCATCTACTCTACAGCTCCATCTCCACCACTCAATGCACTAACTACAGTGAACTGCAACTATCATCATCATCACCATCTACTGCCCATCACAACTACTAGTATTTTCACAGACAATCACAAACATCCATGACCACGGCAGGATTTGAACCCACAGCCTTTTGGCTGGAAAGCAGATACACTAACCACTCAGCCAACCAGGCTGGCAAAGTAAGTGGATCTTCCTCAAAGTAGAGGAAGATGAAGATAGATCCAGCTAGGTCAATATATTTGGACCACCCCACCATTTCTAGTGGGCTCCCCTATCTGCCACCTAGGGGATGTACTTCTCTTGAGGTTACAGGATCCCCTGAAAGCCACTGTATGACAGAGGAGAACTGAGACAAAAATCTATTATTATGAATGATCCAGTGCATAGGCTTTGCAGGAGAAATGGCAATAATAATAATAATAATAATAATAATAATAATAATAATAATAATAATAATAATAATAATAATAATAATAATAAATGATTCTTTTGGTTGGTGCTAATGATCTAGCAGATGACAAGTCAGGTATGCAAGATAATATATAACAGTTGCTGGTACAAGCAAATAAAAAAAAATAAAAATAAATAAAAAATCAGCCAACGCCTTTTTATTCCCATATACGGGGAGTAGGCGAGGCCATTTAGCCCTATCTAACTTTTGGAGACTGAGTGGGCAGTTCAATCTCCACTGGTACCAATCAGAGATAGATGGCCCAAGGCTATCACTAATTAAGCGGTACTCAGTGAAGAGAGACGGCTCAAATGTGCCGCCATCTCGTGGTCCCTAACCCTAACACAGTATATTTAATGTCTGAAAATAATGTGGGTTCGACGGTCAATTTTCTTGAGTTTACAGGACGAAAAACCCGAGTTTCCAGGAGGAAAAACCTGCTTGCCCGTGCCAGAGATCGACTAACTCGGGAACCGGTCGAAAAAAGGCTTAGCAAAATTTCCTCTAGTCGCCGACTAGACTCGAAACCAAGTCTTCCTTCGTGCGGCCAAGCGCCATGGTTGGCAAATGCCACATCCACTGAGCTACACAGGCTCTTCCACATTACAGCATTATTAAGCAAGAGTTGCAGAAAATTAAATTGTTCTGGAAGGAAAATAAACAAAAACGTGATCAACATGCCCAGGAAAGCCAAAGTTAATTATGAGAGAAAGTAGCTAATGAGTCCAAATGACATCCCAAAGATGTATGCTCTATCTCATAATGTTTTAATCATGCTTATCTTTTGTAACGAATGATGGTGTGAAGAGACGTAAAAACCTTCCAGATGTGATAGGTTTTGTCTAAACTAAAAAAGTCAATCTGATTTCTTTCTTCTTCATTTCTTTCAAGAAGGATATCAAGGAAAGGTAATTTTTTTGTGATCTTCCAGTTCAAAAGTGAATTTTATGTTAGAATGCAAGCTATTCCAGATAATTGTTAAATTGAATTAAGTCATCCATTGTTCCTGACCAAACAATGAAAATTAAAATATCGTCAATATAACATGATTCCATGATAATTCATCGAAAAAAAATTAATCAAATGGCAACTTACCGAATGGCAATTCCTCGAACAACAATTTATTGAAAAAGCAATTCACTGAATAAAAAATTCATCAAATGATAATTTAACGAATGGAAATTCATCGAATAAATAGTTCATCACACGACAATTCATCAAAAATGCAATTAATCAAAAAAACAATTCCTCATAATTTTTCAATCAATTCTTTCATAATTTGTCAAAAGATCAATTTTCTTGCAAACTATTGTTCAAAATTGTTCAGACACAATACTTCAAGATATACACAATATACATAAGTGGTCACTGGAACATAATAATTATTTTGTTTCATTTTAGAACATTATAATGTAAGTGTATGTACTGATTCATTGTACAGATAGTGATTTATCTCTATAATATAAATTTCATTCTACCTAATATTGTCACAACAAAAATAGTCAGATTGAAATTAAAACTGAAAATTTTTAATACATCTCTTTACTGCAAAATTTCATTCAGCCAGAGCAGAATTAATAATATCATTTTGAAACTTCTTTACAAAAATGTTATAATAAAAGTGATCCAGTTGGCACTACAACTGAATGCCACTGACAGTTTCTTGTACAGACAACATACTAATTCCACTAGGCCAGAGAGCAGTTTGACAAATTTTTGTAAGTTGCAAATACTGCATCAGAGTAAAATTCATCCCATAATAATTACTGTACTCATTTTACATGATACTACTAGTAATAATAATGATGGAGCCTTCATTGTTCAGTCATTATGAATGAAGCCCTTTAATTAGAAAGATCTGGGTTCAAACCATCTACGATGCAAATAATTTTTATCAAACTCTTCAACTGAACGTAATTTAGAAGGCCTAATATGGAGATGGCAGTTTTCCTCTCTGGGAAATATACAAATTGGTCCTATGAAAACATATCTACAGACAGGAAACATTTATTGGACAAGAAAGAGAATAGGAAACTATATTAGTATTAGTATTAGTATTATTATTCAGGCCTCCATGGAGTCAAAAGACTGATCATGGGAGGTCCTTTTTAAGAAACACAAGTCTATTAAGACTCATCGAGGGAGGTCCCTCCTAGGAAACACAAAGTCTATCATACCACTCCTTAAACGCATTGACCATTGATAGACATGTGAATGAGAGTTCATTTGAGGCAGTCTGGTGCGAAATAGTGACCAACGCAACCAAATATACAGTTGGATGCTGCTATAGGCCAGGGAGTACAGGGGGAGATATTGAATTCATGCATCAGCAACTTAGTGCAATGAGTGAAGGCTTAGTGATTATTATGGGGGATTTTAATTATGGTGATATCAATTGGAAGGAGGAAATATCACGTAGCAAAAAGGAAATGGAGTTCATACATCTGCTACGAGATAATTACTTGAAACAGCACGTAACTGAAGGGACACGTGGTGTGAGAGTGTTGGACCTGGTTATTGGTTCAGAGGTTATGTGCATAAGTAAGGTGACCTCGTTACCTCCAGTTGGTGAAAGCGATCATGTGGTATTGACTTGGGAGGTTGCAAAATCTGTGGATTTTTCTATTAAGAAGGGGTATGTACGAAACTACAGGTTAGGCAATTATAACAAGCTTCGGAGTGAGCTTGCAGCCATCCCATGGCAGAACATATTGCAAGGGAAAGATGTTAGCAGTGCTTGGGATAAAATCAGTGGGTATCTGAGGAAAGCAATATCAGATTGTGTCCCCATGGTCAGGAGGTCAAACAAGGCAGGCATTAGATGGATGAGCAGTAGTATCAAGCTTGAACTACAAAAAAAGAAAATGTTATGGAGAATTTACAAGGAGAAGGGCGATCAGGACACCCATGAGCAGTACAAGGCTCAAGCTAGGAAGGTTACCAGCATAGTAAGAAAAGCTAAATCAGATTATGAGAAGACCTTAGCCAAAGAGATCAAGGGTAATCCCAAAGAGTTCTTCCGCTATGTGGCAAGTAAGAGGAAGAATGACTTCGGAAGGATAACCTTAGTGGGTGCTGATGGTATTGAGGTGACAAAATCAGATGTAATAGTCGAGTTACTGAGTGATCACTTCTCAAAAGTCTATCACCCAAGTGAGGATATCTCTATACCTATAGCAATACCTAATGTGAGAATTGAAGCTAAAGAATCAGAGGTATTAAATATATTGCGAAACTTAAATGCAAACACTGCGGTAGGCTTAGATGGAATATCAGCTCGGGTGTTGCGTGAATGTGCAAATGAATTGTCAACCCCTCTTACCTGGATATTTAATTTAAGTTTGAACTCTGGTATGGTCCCTAGGGAGTGGAAATTAGGCAAAGTGGTTCCTTTGCATAAGGGTGGCTCTAAAACTGCAGTATTGAATTACAGACCAATCACCATCTCAGGAGTAGTGGTAAAAGTATTGGAAAAGTTGGTTAAAGACAAAATTCAAGAATGGGTGGATCAGGATATGATACTCTATAGAGGCCAACATGGTTTTGTTAAAGGTAGATCCTGCCTTAGCAATCTATTAACTATCCATAATAGAATAACATCAGAGTTGGACAAAGGAACTGGCTACACAGTGGTACTTCTGGATTTTGCTAAGGCTTTTGACAGGATACCCCATAGAACACTGTTACGCAAATTGGAGCAGATGGGAATGGATATTAAATTGGTGATATGGATAGGAGAATGGCTCAGGGAGAGATACCATAAGGTGGTGTATGGAGGAGCCGAGTCCAGAATGAGGCAGGTGACCAGTGGTGTGCCTCAGGGCTCTGTGCTTGGGCCAATGTTGTTTAATTTGTATATAAATGATATAGGAAACGGCTTAAAGGGAGATATTCAGTTGTTTGCTGATGATGCAAAGTTGTATAGTGCAATAAAAAATCAAGCTGATGTTGAAAGTTTGCAGGAGGATTTAAATAAGCTGGTAAAATGGGCAAAAGAAAATGGATGTCAGTTCAATGTGGAAAAGTGTAAAGTCTTGCATTTTGGGATTAAAAGATTACCAGCTGTGTACTACATAGATGGAAAGGTACTCCAAGAGATTGATGAGGCTAGGGACTTAGGGGTATTGGTAGATAAGGAGATGAAGTTCAGAGGACACATTGCTAAGGTGTCCAAGATTGCACATAGGATTACTTGGTTGTTGAGGAACACACTGACATCCAGAGATAAAGAGGTTATTATTCCCCTTTATAAAGCATTGATACTTCCACATTTGGAATTACTGTGCTCAGGTCTGGTCACCTGGATTCCTTGGAGATGAGGAGGCTGTGGAGAGGGTTCAGAGAAGAGTGACCAAGTTGGTGAGTGATATAAAAAATGCTCCCTACATTGATAGATTGAGAGCTTGTGGATTGCAGAGATTGGCTGATAGGCGAAGAAGAGGGGATATGATAGAAACATTCAAATTACTAAAAGGTTTTTATAGGATTGATGCAGGGGAAATGTTTCAGCTGTGTGATAGTGATGGAAGAACAAGAGGTCATCTCTGGAAATTAAAGAAGAGTGTGGTTAACAAAGGTGTCAGAACAAGGTTTTTTGCCTGGAGGGTGGTGAATGAGTGGAATTCATTGCCTGACTTTGTTGTGAGCTCTTCATCTGTAAATGAATTCAAGAAGAGATATGACAGATATTGTTTTGCTAGTTTGGGTCTCCCGCGATGAGTCTACTGACTCCATGGAGATACCCGTAATAATAATAATAATAATAATAATAATAATTCTCGCTCTCACCATTTCATCAGGCAATGCATTCCATGGCTCAACCACCCTCCATGCAAAGAAACCACTCCTCACCCTCTTGCTCACAGTTTTCTTTCGTAACTTCCAGGGATGGCCTCTTGTTCATGACTCCTTCCTGCTGTTCATTCAAGCGAAAGAACTCCCAGTGTCAACCCTGCAACCACCTCTCAACAGTTTAAACGTCTCAATCATATCACCTATTCTTCTTCTATCCACCAAACTCTGCAGTCCACACTCCCTCAGCCAATCCTCATAACTAACATTGTACAGTCCTGACACCATCTTTGTTATCTGCCTCTGTACCCCTTCCACAGTTAATTTATCCCCTTCAAATCCTGGGGACCAGATCTGAGAACAATAGTCTAAGTGTGGTCTGATCAGAGTCTTATACAACAGAATGATAACCATTTTATCTCTGCAGGTCAGTGTCCTTCTCATTATTGCAGCAATCCTCTGTATTACCTTCACTACTTTTGCAATATATCCTCTAAATTTTAGGTTTCTATCAATCATCAATCTCAGATCTTTTGTCTCCCCTACTTCTTCCAGTTTAACTTCTCCCATAGAGTATGCAACGTCCCATCGATGTGTCCCAAACCTCAAGACCTTACATTTTGTTGTTAAACTTATACCCTCATTCATTTGTTCATCTCTCTATCTCTAGCTTATTTGTTCTATGATTATTCCCTAGTAAAGCAACACTGCTATTCTACCAATCATTAGGTTGAAGAGGGGGGGGGGAGAGAGAGAGAGAGAGAGAGAGAGAGAGAGAGAGGGGAAGATGAGGGAGAATAGCATTCATCATTATTATTATCACAACTACAATTAATAATAATAATGCACCTACTATTAATAATGAGAATAGTTAGTAATAGTAATAGGTGTGTTTAATTAGGAACGTAAGGATTCCATGTGATGAATTATCCATGTTAATATATTGTTGCCAGGGAACGAACCATCCGGAATGATCATTATTAATGCATTGCACTGTAATTGTAATACATTAAAATGCTGATATTCTGATGTGAAGGAAAACAGAAAATTGATAAACATGCCATGATGATAATCCCTCATGAATTTCATGAACACTATATTTTGGGAACACTTGCAAGGCACTACATAACAAAAGTGTACTGTTTTTTGCAATAAATTATTTTCCATATTAGTTTCCTATGGTTAACTTTTGTATTTAAAATGTGCATATAAACTACAAATTGCCGGCCTGGTTGGTGGAGTGGTTAGTGTATCAGCTCTCCAGCCAAAAGGCTGTGGGTTCTAATCCCACCATGGGGATGGATGTTTGTAACTGCCTGTGAAAGTGGTGGTGGTGGTGGTGGTGGGCGGTAGATGGCATTGGTGTAGTTGTGGTTCATTGTAGTTCATAAATTATGTGAGTGATATTGTATGACAGAGAGTTGTAGAGTAGATATCCTCCCTCGATGAGTCTTTGGACTCCCTGGAGGTGTCACATAATAATAATAATAATAATAATAATATTCATTAATAATATTTCTTGAAATACATGAAAGAAAATGTAGTATCGTTGCTTAAATTCTATATCATATGTATGCAATTTATCGGAAACAAAATAAAGTATTATTAAAAAAAAAAGTGATGATGATAATAATAATAATAATAATAATAATAATAATAATAATATTGTTATTATTATTATTATTATTATTTTCTTATTATTATTATTAAGTGAGATCATACTATTCTCACCAGTTGTCATACCTGTTATTGAATTCATTCACACAACTTGCACACACATTAATAATTCAATGGCAATCCATTCCGATCACACACTACTCTATGAGAGAAAAATATAGTGCTAATCCCCTTCTTGACATCATTCATTCTCAACTTCCATTAAAGCCCTCATCCTTTCCAAACAATCAATAAAATCAAAAATTCCATCTACTGAAATTCTATATAAAGATTATGAAGAGCTCAGGAGATAACTTGCAGGTGTAGCGTGGAATGAGGAGTTAGCTGGAAAAGAGATCAAGGCAGCTTGGTCTCTAAACAGAAAAACTGTTTAGTAGATGCAATGTCTAAATGTATTCCAAGGGTGAGAAGGTTAAATAAGGTGGGTGTGAGATGGATGAATAAAGAGATTAAGCATGCGATACTGAGAAAAAGGGCATTGTGAAGGTAGCATAAGAGAAGTGGAAATAACCAATTCCATGAGCTCTACAAAGACCAAGCAAGGAGGGGTGACTTGGTTAGTGAGGATAGCTAAAGAGAGGTATGAACAGCAGTTGGCTAATGAAGCAAAAAGAATCCTAAGCAGTTCTTTAAATATGTAGCCAGCAAAATAAAGAATAATTATGGAAGGATGACATTAATTGGAGAAAATGGTATAAAGACAGCTGATGCAGAATGTGTTGTGGAGATACTTAATGAGCAGTTCATAAAGATCTTTCAATCTTGTGAATGTGACTTAATGGAGGGATTGAGAGCAGTTGATGATGGGGAGGAGAGACTGACTGTAGGTGAGCAAGAGGTGTATGGGGAGTTGAGTAAACTAGATGTTAATAAGGCTGTGGGACTTGATAATATATTGCCACGTATTCTGAAAGAATGTGCCAGTGAGTTGACACCTGCCTTGGCATATTTTTTTAATATGAGTCTTGCACTCTGTCAAGTTCCTAAGAAGTGGAAGGAGGGCAAGATTGTACCACTTCATAAAGCAGGTGATCAAACTATAGGCCTATCTGTGTGTCAGGTGTTGTGGTTAAGTTGCTGGAGAAGCTTGTGAGAACTAGGATCCAGAGTTGGGTTGATAACAATGGTATTATCTTTGATGATACTATTATATGATATTATATGATATTATCTTTGATAAATTCTCAATCTGTTTTCATAATCTGTATTCCACAATCCCGATATCATTTTTAAACACTCTTTTGCACACACTCCACTGTATCAGAATCACCACAGAAACCAAGGCACCAGACCTCTGCACAATAGTCCAAGTGAGGAATTATAGGAATTATCAAGGTTTTGAAAAGAGGTAAAATGACTTCCTTATTTTTATATGTCAAGGTTCTTTCAGCATTGTCATTATTCTTTGAGTTGTATTTGCAATTTTTGCTGTATGACCCTTGAGCTCAACTTCCTGTCTACTCAAACTCCATGATCTCTAGCCTCATAGATTTATTCAAGCATAATCCCACAATTTTAATATGACATTAGATATCTAATCACATCAAAGTGCATGACTTTACATTTGCGAAAATGAACTGATATCCATTTCCCCATGTTCTGCAAGTACTGAATATTACTGCAAAATCAAATCCTTCTGAATGTCCTTAATATACAGATTGAATAACGGTGGACCACGGATTGATCATTGTAGAACACCACTGGTTACCTTAAATTTTGCAGATTCACACCACCCATATACCACTTTTTGATATGTAAGTCAGCCATCCTTTTACCCATGCTAATATTTTATAATCCAAACCCGTATTCTCTAATTTATGCAACAGTCTTCCATGCTGCATTCTGTTAAAAGCCTTAGCAAAATCCCAAAATATTATGATGTATCCATTCCCATTGTCTAAATCAGTAAAGGTTGGTCGATTGGTAGAGGCTCTGTTACTAATGGCTCAGTAAAGTAAATTTGAGCATGGTTACTAATTGGAAGGGGACCAATCGTTCGATGCTGTTGGCACACTCTCCCTCGATGAGTCTTTGGACTCCCTGGAGGTGTCAAATAAAAATAATAATAACAATAATAATAATAAACCCATATACTGTTTGTTGCAAAGTTGCAAAGAGATTCACTGTCAACCCATTTCTGATGTGAGCTCTAATCAACTTTTCCAAAATCTTGAGCACCACTCCTGAGATATTGATTGGCAGATAGTTGGATATATCTGTTGGACCTCTTTGAGAAAAGGTATATGTGGAACTACAAGGGAGGTGATTATGAAGAGCTCAGAAGACAGCTTGCGGGTGTAGCGTGGAATGAGGAGTTAGCTGGAAAAGAGATCAATGCAGCTTGGGGGATTTTCAAAAACTGTTTAGTAGATAATGTATATTCCAAGGGTAAGAAGATTAAATAAGGTAGGTGTGAGATGAATGAATAAAGAGATTAAGCATGTGATACAGAGAAAAAGGGCACTGTGGAGGCAGCATAAGAGAAGTGCAAATAACCGATTCCATGAGGTCTACAAAGACCAAGCAAGGAGGGTGACCTGGTTAGTGAGGGTAGCAAAAGAGAGGAATGAACAGCAGTTGGCTAATGAAGCCAAAAAAAAGAATCCTAGGGAGTTCTTTTGATATGTAGCCAGCAAAAGAAAGAATAATTATGGAAGGATGACATTGATTAGAGAAAATGGTATAAAGACAGCTGATGCAGAATATGTGGTGGAGATACTTAATGAGCAGTTCATAAAGATCTTTCAGTCTTGTGAATGAGACTTCATGGAGGGATTGAGAGCAGTTGATGATGAGGAGGAGAGACTGACTGTAGGTGAGCAAGAGGTGTATGGGGAGTTGAGTAAACTAGATGTTAATGATAGATCTGGGGGTGATAGTGGATAAGGATCTAAAATTTAGGGGACACATTGCCAAAATTGTGAAAGTAACACAAAGACTTCTGGGAATGATGCTTTGGACACTGACGTGTAGAAGTTGGGAAATTCTTATTCTGCTCTATAAGGCTTTGATTAAGCCACACATGGACTATTGTGCCCAGATTTGTCGAACGGGTTTTCAGAAGGATGAAGAGATGTTGGAAAGGGTCCACAGGGGACTGACTAAGGTAGTTTCTGACCTCTGGAATGTTAAGTATGAGGAAAGATTGAGAAGATGTAATTTGCAGAGTCTGGTGGACAGGAGGAAGAGGGAAGATATGATAGAGACCTACAAGTTGGTAAGTGGTTGTTATAAGATCAGTGATGGAGAAGTTCTACAGAGAATAGTGGGAGATCAGGGGAGAACCAGAGGTCATCTCTGGAAACTGTATAAAGAGGGTGTGAGTAGGGGATTGAGAGGCAGGTTTTTTTCATGCAGAGTTGTGAATGATTGGAATTCCTTGCCTGAGAATGTAGTGTCTGCAAAGAGTTTGAATGTGTTTGAAACACGGTATGATGTGCTGTGTGTGTGATAAAAGGACCTCCCAGATGAGTCTTTGACTGGTAATGGTAATTACCAGTCAAATGACTGGTAATCTTGGGGTGGTAATAATAATAATAATAATATATCGATCTTCACACCACCCTTGTGCAATGGAATTACCATACATTCTTTCCATTGTGTGGAATTGTCTGTGTTCTGAGACTTAAATTATATAGCCTGGTCAAGGGAATAGCTAATTCACCTGAACACTCTTTTAGCATCCTTGATGATATCCCATCAGTTCCTATTACAGAATTCTTATTCAGTTTATGCAACAGCTCTAGCTTCCTTCTCATCCACATGAGTTTCCTCATATGGTGAAGAGGTAGCGTTCAGTTCAATGTTGCATATACCAGGTTGACGGCTTTTAGCAAAATAGCTACTCATTAGTTGAACAATCAGTTCTACATTAGTTCCCCGTATAACATCTGCATTCACTAGAGTTATTCTTTCTTTTACTTGCAGCATAATGATAGAATTCTTTTGGGTTGTCTTAAACTTGCAGAGTAGTTTCTTTTCATAGTCGGACTTAGCTATCCATACAACATTTGTGACTCTTCTGGCCTGCTGCTTATAATTATGCGCATATGTATGGGTGAGTCTTTGGTTAATGATGCAGTAATATATAGTATGGGAGTGATTGGGAGTTTACAAAATAAAACCACAAGAGGTCTAGAAGAAACGAGATGTTATGAGAGTGGGGGTAAGTAAAAGAGCACTGAGTAATGAAACTGGGAGAGTCATGCTGAATAGCATAGAAAATGAGTCCATTAGTGAGGCTTGTGTGGATTTGAATGAAGTTAAGAGTGGTAAGATATATGGTGATTCTATGATTAAGGGTATGGAGAGTGGTATGCGTGAGGAGTGCTTGGCTGGTGGGATAATAGAAAGAGTGGCTTTAGCAATAAAGAGTGGGCACAAAGCAGACAAGATGATAGTTATGGTGGGTACAAATAACCTGAGTGGTGGTATAAATCAGGTAGCAAAAGATTTAAGAACATTGTTAGATATCGTGAAGAGGAAAAGTGTCAATGGGAGGATAGTGTGTGCTGCCTCATTTTGACAATTACGAGTTAAGTAGATGAGCGATGATAATGAATGATATGATTGCAAGAATGTGCAAAAAAAGAGGTCTGGAATTTGTTGATGTTTGGAGTATGTTTGAAGGAAAAAGACAGTTGTATGCTAGAGATGGGCTGCATCTGAACATGGAAGGACAAAAGCGATTGAAGAAGTTACTGTTTTCTGAACAAGTTGAAATAATTGGGCAGGGAAACTAATATTGAAAAGGTTGAGTGTAAGAGAGAGAAACTTTAGCAGTGATTGTATATTTATTGATCCTCATTCGCAGAATAAATTGCAGAAGAGAGGAGATAAAAATCGGCATAGGAGTACTGAAATTAGTGACTTATATATCAGTTCTAAGGCCGGTACAAGAACTAGAGGGAATCTACAATTTTTGTATACCAATGCAAGAATCGTTCAAAATAAGAGAGAAGAATTTTTGGCATTAGCGAGTGCAATCTCACCAAAAGTTGTAGGCATTAGTGAAACTTGGCTGTTAGCGGAAGATGTGGTCATTGGAATTGAATGTGATGGTTACAGTATTTCCAGGGAGGATAGAGAAGAGAGAGAGAACAGGGGGAGGCGTGCTGTTGATGATAGCTGATGTGTTGCAGCCAAAGAAAGTAGTATATCAAGATGATAGACATGTGAATGAGAGCTCATTTGAGGAGGTCTGATGTGAAATAATGATCAATGCAACCAAATATACAGTTGGATGCTGCTATAGGCCAGTTGGTACAGAGGGAGATATTGAATTCATGCATCAGCAAATTAGAGCAATGAGTGCAGGTTTAATTATTATTATGGGGAATTTTAATTATGGTGATATCAACTGAAGGGAGGAAATATCACATAGCAAAAAGGAAATGGAGTTCATATATCTTCTATGAGATAATTACTTGAAACAGCACATAACTGAAGGGACATGTAGTGTGAGAGTGTTGAACCTGGTTATTGGTTCAGAGGATATACGTATAAGTAAGGTGTCCTCGTTACCTCCAATTGGCGAAAGCGATCATGTGGTATTGACTTGGGAAGTTGCAAAATCTGTGGATTTTTCTGTTAAGAAGGGATATATATGGAACTACAGGTTAGGCAATTATAACAAGCTTCGGAGTGAGCTTGCAGCCATCCCATGGCAGAACATATTGCAGGGGAAAGATGTTAGCAGTGCATGGGATAAAATCAATGGGTATCTGATGAAAGCAATATCAGATCGTGTCCCCATGGTCAGAAAGTCAAACAAGGCAGGCGTTAGATGAATGAGCAGTAGTATCAAGCTTGATCTGCAAAAAAAAGAAAATGTTATGGAGAATTATTACAAGGAGAAAGGCAATCAGTACAAGGCTCAAGCTAGGAAGATTATCATCATTGTAAGAAAAGCTAAATCAGATTATGAGAAGACCTTAGCCAAAGAGATCAAGGGTAATCCCAAAGAGTTCTTCCGCTATATGGCAAGTAAAAGGAAGAATGATTTCGGAATGATAACTTCAGTGGGTGCTGATGGTATTGAGGTGACAAAATCAGATGTTATAGTCGAGTTACTGAGTGATCACTTATCAAAAGTCTATCACCCAAATGATGATATCTCTGTACCTGTAGCAATAACTAATGTGAGAATTGAAGCTAAGAAATCAGAGGTATTTAATATATTGCAAAATTTAAATGCAAACACTGCTGTAGGTTTGGATGGAATATCAGCTCGGGTGTTGCGTCAATGTGCAAATGAATAGTCAACCCCTCTTACTTGGATATTTAATTTGAACTCTGGTATGGTCACTAGGGAGTGGAAGTTTGGCAAAGTGGTTCCTTTTCATAAGGGTGGCTCTAAAACTGCGGTAGTTAATTACAGACCAATCACCCTCTCAGGAGTAGTGGTAAAAGTATTGGAAAAGTTGGTTAAAGACAAAATTCCAGAATGGGTGGATCAGGATATGATACTCTATAGAGGCCAACATGGTTTTGTTAAAGGTAGATCCTGCCTTAGCAATCTATTAACTTTTCATAATAGAATGACATCTGAGTTGGACAGAGGAATTTGTTCTACACAGTGGTACTTCTGAATTTTGCTAAGGCTTTTGACAGGATACCCCATTGAACACTGTTATGCAAATTGGAGCAGATGGAAATGGATACTAAATTGGTGATATGGATAGGAGAATGGCTAAGGGAGAGATACCAGAAGGTGGTGTATGGAGGAGCCGAGTCCAGGATGAGGCAGGTGACCAGTGGTGTGCCTCAGGGCTCTGCGCTTCAGCCATTGTTGTTTAATTTGTATATAAATGATATAGGAAATGGCTTAAAGGGAGATATTCAGTTGTTCGCTGATGATACAAAGTTGGGTAGCGCAATAAAAAATTAAGCTGATGTTGAAAGTTTGCAGGCTGATTTAAATAAACTGGTAGAATGGGCAAAAGGTAATGGATGTCAGTTCAATGTGGAAAAGTGTAAAGTCATGCATTTTGATGAGGCTAGAGACTTAGAGATTGATGAGCTAGGGACTTAGGGGTGTTGGTAGATAGGGAGATGAAGTTCAGGGGACACATTGCACATAGGATTACTTGGTTGTTGAGGAACACACTGACATCCAGAGATAAAAATGTTATTATTCTGCTTTATAAAGCGGTTGATACTTCCACAGTTTGATTACTGTGCTCAGGTCTGGTCACCTGGATTCCTTGGAGATGAGGAGGCTGTGGAGAGGGTTCAGAGAAGAATGACTAAGTTCATGAGCGATGTAAAAAATGCTTCCTACATTGATAGATTGAGAGCTTGTGGATTGCATAGGTTGGTTGATAGGCAGAGAAGAGGGGATATGATAGAAACATTTAAATTACTGAAAGGTGTTTATAGGATTGATGCAGCGGAAATGTTTCAGCTGTGTGATAGTGATGGAAGAAGAAGAGGTCATCCCTGGAAATTAAAGAAGAGTGTGGTTAACGAAAGTGTCAGAATAAGGTTTTTTTGCCTGGAGGGTGGTGAATGAGTGGAATTCATTGCCTGACTTAGTTGTGAGCTCTTCATCTGTAAATGAATTCAAGAAGAGATATGACAGATATTGTTTTGCTAGTTTGGGTCTCCCACCACGAGTCTACTGACTCCATGGAGATACCCGTAATAATAATAATAATTATTATTATTATAGCTGACATCATCCTCATGCATATGATATTCCTTCCACATCACCTTTTACTTATGAATCTCTTGCTTAATTAGATTATTTCCTGCTTTGTAGTTCAGCATGTAACCTTTCCCAAATGGAACATTCGTAAACTTAGCAAGAATCTACTATTCAGTATCGCTAATCCAGATCTTGCATATGATTGTGGTGGTATTAACGAAGGGAAGCCAACAATGGTTGAGTTAAAATGCTGATTCTCTTCAACCGAATTCCAAAATATCGGAAACTGCCATAACAACATTCACTATCTATTTCTTAATGTTTTATACTTTTTTCATCTGCCAGGTATATGCAAAACTTTCCTTTTTTCATAAAGTAAAAATAGGGGTGCAAAATATATGTGATGATGAGTTATATTCGAGTAAATACGGTATTTGTTGATGCATTTCTTTGTCACTCGCAACTGATCCACCAGGTCTGTAACAGCACCTCACTGTGTATTTAATCTTGTTAGACTCCACCAAACACTAAATGCCTTCAAACTCACTGCCACATGAAAAATTGTACTAGTATTGCAATCATAGGTCTCAACTCTAACTGTATTCAAGACATTTGATATCGTTATCAGCATGCCCCCCCCCCCTTCTCTATCATGTTCTTATCTAGTTCCTTACTTATGCAGACATTGTTACACATGCTTGATAGGTCTGAACTGGACAAACACAGAATCATTCTCTCTCTCTCTTCATAATCATTTTCATAATAATAACCATTCCCAACATTAACACAGTTACCTAATATTGTCACTCTTACACACAGATGCTCACAATTTGTACCATCAGAATTCAGTTTCCTTGAGTGATTGGGCACGGAAATGGGGATGTGAGTTCAATGTTGCAAAATGTAAGGTTTTAAAATTTGGAAAACAAAGATGGGATGCAGAATTTATGCTTGGCGAGAATATATTGTTGGAGGTAGAGGAAATAAGAGATCCGGGGGGTGATAGTGGATAAGGATTTAAAATTTAGGCGACACATCACCAAAATTGTGAAGACAACACAAAGGCATCTGGGAAGGATGCGGAGGACACTGACGTGTAGAAGTAGGGAGATGCTTGTTCCATTGTATAAGACTTTGATTAGGCCACACATGGACTATTGTGCCCAGATTTGGTTACTGGGTTTTCAGAAGGATGAAGAGATGTTGGAAAAGGTCCAAAGGCGACTGACTAAGGTAGTTTCTGACCTCTGGAATGTTGAGTATGAGGAAAGATTGAGAAGATGTAATTTGCAGAGTCTGGTGGACAGGAGGAAGAGGGGAGATATGATAGAAACCTACAAGTTGGTAAGGGGTTGTTATAAGATCAATGGTGGAGAAGTTCTACAGAGAATAGTGGGAGATCAGGGGAGAACCAGAGGTCACTGGAAACTGTATAAAGAGGGTGTGAGTAGGGTAGTGAGAGGAAGGTTTTTTTTTGTGCAGAGTTGTGAATGATTGGAATGCCTTGCCTGAGAGTATGGTGTCTGCAAGAAGTTTGAGTGTGTTTAAGACATGGTATGATGAGATGTGTGTGATAAAGGGACTTCCCAGATGAGTCTTTGACTCCATGAGGTCTTGGGGTAATAATAATAATAATAATAATAATAATAATAATAATAATAATAATAATGTCTATCCTTCCTAAAAATACTGTATTTTTTGCATTCAATACCAGTTGGTACATCTGTTTCTGATAGCTAAGTCTTACTAATGCGAATAACATGAGGTCCAAATATATAAAACAAGGCAACAAACTCTAGACCCTTGTTTCTGATACTCCTAGCATTCGTGTAGAGATATAATAAATTAACTGCATGCTATTTTGCATATGCTTTTCTGTGGTCTGCATGTTCAACACAGTTCAAGAACTTGCAGATCTCTGTTCTTATCTAGTTCCTTACTTATGCAGACATTGTTACACATGCTTGATAGGTCTGAACTAGACAAATACAGAATCATTTTCATAATGATAACTATTCCCACCATTAACACAGTTACTTAATATTGTCACTCTTACACACAGATGCTCACAATTTGTACCATCAGAATTCAGTTTCCTTGACTCTCTGTGTTAGGCCTTATATTAATTAATAATTTTTCAAGACTACTGATTTGTGATTGTCTGTGAAAATATTAGTGGTGGTGGACAGTAGATAGCATTGGTGTAGATGATGAGGTTCACTGTAGTTAGTAGATTGAGTAGTGGACATGGAGAATTTTATAGTAGGTGCCCCTCCTTCAATGAGTCTTTGGACTCCTTGGAGGTGTCACATAATAATAATAACAATAATCCTTGATCTCTGCCTCATCATCTCACTGCCAAAAGAGGATAATACACTGACTACCTTTCCTGTTATACAATTATCTTTTATCCTTCTCACCAATCTTCTGTTATCCAGTCTTACAATCTCCTTTTACCCAGTCAAGTCAATTGTTCCTGCTACCACTACCAACTTTTTTGTTCACTTATTTGTCATATCCAACCTCTCAATCAATCCATTAATTTTACCTCCTGGAAAACAAACTTTGTGCATCTTCTCATTTACCATACTTTTAATAATCAAATCCACATAGAATGCCACTTGCGAGTCTTTCATTACCTCTTCCTTACTGACATCATTTGTTTGTGTCTTGTTCACTCTTCCACACATATCTACAATTCCTTCATTTCACTAAGAATTCACTTCATCGCTTGCCATGTCTTCAACTCAGCTTTCGAATCTTGCAAAATTTTTTTTATCATTTACTCTCACTACTTTATCATTAATCACACAAGCTTGTTTGCCATCAATCCCATCACCATTAACTGCATTTCATTTCTCAGTGTCATTATCATATGCTTTTCCTTGAAACTCTTTTCCTCACTATTACTTCCATACATGTTCTGAACATTCACACAATCTTCCTCAACTACTGTTTCAGTTATGACACTATATTTTCTACTCATATTTAAACAAGCTTCATGGTCCATCAGAATATTGCACTTCCTACATACCCAACTCACTCCTTTCTCTTATTCAGGTTCTCTATATAAACATTCACGGCATCTTTCTAATATATACATACTACATTTTCAAGGCACCATACCATTAATGAAAAATCCATGCCATTTATTCTAGTCTTTCATACCAACCTATGCAATGATCTGTCTTTCACCACCATATTGCATCAGAGCTATAAAAAAAAAATAAAAAAAAATGATTATTTTAAAGTAATACTGCATTAAAAATTTAAACAAACACCACAATCCGCATCCAAATATCTCAGAGTTACATTCAATCTACAAATTATTTACCACTGTGCTTGGAAGAAGTCCTTGACTGATTGGAGGAGTCTGTATAATATTAATAGCAAGACTTATATCATAGGTTGTAACAAGATAAATTGTAGAACTATAAAAACACTGCACAGTTATGAAAACAACTAACTGAGATATAATTTATGAGAAACACTTACCATATCATTTGGATATTTAATACACACAGGCTGGATGGGAACTCCTGGATAAAATGCACCTTTAGAAATATTTTAATAACTATTAATTGGTTAAATAAAAATCGCGAAGGTTTATTAATTGGTTTTAGATAACACAGTAAAGTGTTCATTTATATCCAAGGGTTTTATTAATCTCTTCTGTTTAATGATAGAGATGTTCAATTGGACAACATTAATATACTGAGTTTTGTTATTTATAAAACTTTCTATTGCAAATATACACAGAAACACAAGGTGAAAGTATTATTTATTGAATATACTGGCATGTATTTCAGTCTGAAATAAACAGACCATAGTCAGTAGCTTAAAAAATAGTTGTTACAAGGCGGAATGCAAACAAATGATTTATTCGAAACAAAATGAGTCATGTGATGTTAAATAGCCAATAGCATTATGCTTTAACTGAAGAAAAGGTTAATCATAACAGTGTCAAAATAAATTGCATATATTATTATTATTAAGATAGACTTCTAGGATATCAGAGTCTCATCGAGGAAGGCCACATACTACACACACCAGATATCATACTTATTATTAAATTCATTCACATTGCTTGCACACACAACATCCGACGGCAAACCACCACTTCTTAGTGGCCTTCATTCTCAGCTTTTAAGGATGCCTTCTTGTCCTCTCCCAACCATCCATAAATTGAAAAATTCCATCAATTGAAATCTTGAATGACCTTTTCAGAAGTTTGTAAGTCTCAATCATATCACCCCCTCTTTCTCATGTTTGTTAGTGTCATCAGTCTACAAATTCTCAATCTGTCTTCATAATCCACCACAATCCTGATATCATTTTTAACACTCTCCTTTGTACTTTCTCCAATATATCAGAATCATAATGGAAACCAGGAGACCAGACCTGCACACAGTAGTCCAAGTGAGGTCTTATCAAGGCCTTATAAAGAGGCAAAATGACATCCTTATATTTACATGTAAACATCCGTTTCAGCATTGCAATTATCTTTTGAGTTGTATTTGCAATCTTTCCTGCTTGGCTCCTGAACTTCAACTTCCAATCTAATAACACTCGTGAGCTGATCGTAGCGACATGCATAAGAAGTGATCCTGATTGAGATAAGTATTCTTGGAATAATTAAATATATATGAGTATTTGTTTGAATAAGAGCTGCTGTAAACGTTGTGCACTATCAGTATTATTATTGTGGTGGATTTTGTTTTGCTTAAATGCATTTACGAAATCGTTATTATTAGACCTCAGAATAGTAACCAGCACATCAAATGCAAACATGGCGGCGGCGTTGTCATTCCATGACTTTAATTTTGATTTCAGTCGTTTTGTTAAGTGTGAGGTGCGTTATATGTATTCTTTCGATTATGTAAATGATTTGCAGATGTTTAGGGCAGATGGAAGAAGAGTGTGTTCAAAGTGTGACCTTAACGAGGAATTGATGAATGCAAATATGAAATTGACAACAGAAAGTGTTAGTAGTGAGATTGTCGCAGAGTAAATGAGTGCATGTTCGAAGGAGAAGGATGGTGAGTAAGATAGCGAAAAAATGTTAAAAAATCAGAAAAAAATAAAAAGAGTGATTTAAAAAACGTAATGTGAGGTGAGAGTAGCAGAAAGAAACGAAATTGAGAAATGAATGAAACTGGAAATGGCGTGACACAGGAATCGAAAGTGGAAAAAATCGAAAGAATGAATGATAGTGAAAGTTAGACGCATGTTGGACCAAAAGTACGGAAACAAAGAAGGATGAATGAGAGTGAAAGTGAGAAGATGGGGTCATTAGAAACTTAGAAAGATTGAAGGATAGAGAGAATGGGTTGCGATATTCGGAAGTTGAATTGGATTCAATGAGGAAAGAGATGAAATAGATGTGGAATGAAATTAAGAAAATTCGGGCAAAAGCTATTAAAACAAATCAGGATGGCATGAAGTTAACAAAAGATGAGCGAGTGGCATTGTATGGTGACTCCATTATTAAAGGTGTGCTGGATGATAAGACACACAAGGTATTTTTTCCACACGGTACAATGAGTAGAGTGATTGAGGCATTAGATATGAGGCGGGAGCAAGCAAAAAAGTTAATAGCTTTAATATGATTAAAGCTATTAACAAAAAAGTTTTACCTTCTTAGCAGCCTCTGAGAGGCTGCTAAGAAGGTAAAAAGAGAACAGTGTGACAGGAAGGGTAGTCAGCATGTTGCCTAGTTATCACTGTGGTTAAATGAGGCGGAGAGCAAGGATTATGAATGATATGCTGGCTGAAATGTGTGATGAGACACGAGTACAGTTTGTTAATGTGTGAAATGAGTTTGAGGGACGAAGTGAGCTGTATGGGAGTGATGAACTGCATTTGAATGGTTATGGTGTGAGTCGCTTGGAGAGATTGCTGCTGAAAGGCAGAAAAGCGAGTAGAGAGAATGAATCAGAGCAAGCACAAAGTGATGTGGAAGAGCAGAGAGTAAGACAGGAGAGATTGAAGAAGTGGTTATGAATGGGGAAGTGAGTGGAATGAGTATAGAAAATGAGAGAATTAGTGTGCAAGAGGAGCATGGAAATGAGGAGGCTCAGGATGGAACAGGGGTACACAGTGTGAGAAAGGTGGATGCTCCAAGAGTAGACGAGAGCATGTGTAGAAAGGAACGGGATGACCTGGGATCAAGAGGAAACAGTTGGAATTGAAAAGGGTTCTAAAATGAAGAAGGAGAAAGGGAAATGGCTCCAGCCGAGCATGGAGAGATCACATCGAGTGAGTTGTATCAGTGGAACTAGCTGTAGATCCAGAAATAAGCTGTTCTGTTTGCATACAAATGCTAGAAGTATAAGTAACAAGGCAGATGAAATGGTTGCGCTAATTGCGTCTGTTCACCCAAAGATTGTCAGAATAAGTGAGACATGGTTGGAAGAGGATGACATCCTAAGAGGAATTGAGATGGAAGGGTATGATATGTTTCGCGAGGATAGAAATGGTAAAAAGGGAGGGGAGTACTACTGATGATAGAGAAAGAGTTATGTCCATATAAAGTAGAGATGCAAGAGGGAAATAGTGCCAGTGGTTTTGATGCAGTATGGTGTGAGATAGAGGTGAATGGAATCAAATACTTGGTGGGATGTTTTTATAGACCAGGTAATGTGGATGGTGGTGATAATGAAATGTATAAGCAAATTAGCCAAGCAAATAAGAAAAGGGTGATCATTATGGATGATTTTAATTATGACAATATAGACTGGAATGATGAAATAGCAACTGGAAGTAAAGAAAATGAGTTTCTTGAGTTTTTGAGGGATAACTACCTCAGACAGTATGTAACAGAGGGACCACGAGGATTGAGGATTTGGATTTGGTCATCTCATCAGAGGATATAATCATAAATGAGGTGTCAAATCATCCACCAATTGGTAAGAGTGACCATGAGGTGATTACCTGGGTGGTTGCCAGCAGTGTGAGGACCTCTGTGAGAAGAGGTTATGTGGAATTACAAGGGGGGTGAAGAGCTCAGGAGACAGCTTGCGGGTTTATCATGAAACGACGAGTTATCTGGAAAACAGATCAATGCAGCTAGGAGGATTTTCAAAAACTGTCTAGTAGATGCATTGTCTAAATGTATTCTAAAGGTGAGAAGGTTAAATAAGATAGGTGTGAGATGGATGAATAAAGACATTAAGCATGCGATACAAAGAAAAAGGGCATTGCGGAAGCAGCATAAGAGAAGGGGAAATAACCGAGTCCTACAAATACCAGGCAAGGAGGCTGATTTGGTTGGTGAGGGTAGCTGAAGAGAGGTATGAACAGCAGTTAGCAAATGATTCAAAAAAGAATCCTAAGGAGTTCTTTCGATATGTAGCCAGCAAAAGAAAGAATGATTATGGAAGGATGACATTGATTGGAGAAAATGGTATAAAGGC
This sequence comes from Typopeltis vanoorti, assembly GCF_054136105.1. Lineage (NCBI taxonomy): Eukaryota > Metazoa > Arthropoda > Arachnida > Uropygi > Thelyphonidae > Typopeltis > Typopeltis vanoorti. The sequence continues at coordinate 14,872,093 of NC_143549.1, read as the reverse complement.
AGCTGTTGCAGAATGTGTGGTGGAGATGCTTAATGAGCAGTTCGTAAAGGTCTTCCAATCTTGTAAATGTGACTTCATGCAGAGATTGAGAGCAATTGATGATGGGGAAGAGAGACCGACTGTAAGTGAGCAAGAGTTGTATGGGGAGTTAAGTAAACTAGATGTTAATAAGGCTGTGGGACTTGATAATATATCACCACGTATACTGAAGGAATGTGCCAGGGAGTTGACACCTGCCTTGACATATTTTTTTAATATGAGTCTTGCACTTGGTCAAGTTCCTAAGGAGTGGAAGGAGCGGAAGATTGTGCCACTTCATAAAGGAGGTGATCGAACTCAAGCATCAAACTATAGGCCTATCTGTGTGTCAGGTGTTGTGGTTAAGTTGTTTGAGAAGCTTGTGAGAACTAGAATCCAGAGTTCGGTTGACTACAATGGTATTATCTTTGATGGGCAGCATGGATTTGCTAAAGGGAGATCATGTTTTAGTAATCTACTTACTTATTATAATAAAGTGACTGTTTCCTAGGACCGAGGAGAAGGATACACAGTAATATACTTGGATTTTGCAAAGGCTTTTGATAGAGTACCTCATGATAAGTTAACAGTCAAACTAGAGCAGATGGGGTTGGATATTACATTAGTGCATTGGATTGGAGACTGGCTAACTAATATGGGGGAGCAATATCAAGGATAAGGAAAGTCACTAGCGGAGTGCCTCACGGGTCTGTTTTAGGGCCATTACTGTTTAACTTGTATATTAATGATATTGGTGAAGATTTGGATGGAGATATGGTGTGTGCAAGGAGTTGAGTGTGTTTAAGACATGATATGATGAGCTGTGTGTGTGATAAATTGCAAAACTGTTGAGAGTGATCTGGAAGGTGGCTAAATATGAATTATTTTCAGTTAAGATGGGATATATGTGGAATTACAACAATCCTAGGAGATTGCTTGGATCGGTGCCATGGCATGTAAAACTGCAAGGGCTGGATGTTGATCCATGGGAAGTGGTAAATGAGTGTTTGAGGGAGGTTGTGGCAGACTGCATACCTAGACTCAGGAGAGCAAATTAAGTGGGAGTTAAATGGATGAATATCATCATCAAGCTGGTGCTGCAAAAAAAAAAAGAAAGAAAGAAACAATTGTGGAGGGAATTTAAGGAGAAAGGTGACCTGTAAACACAGTACCAGGCCCAGGCCCAGAAGGGTAACTAGTGTGGTAAGAAAAGAAAAAGCAGATTATGAAAGGAAGTCAGCAATGTAGACAAAACAGAATTCCAAACAGTTGTTTCAATATGCTGAAAGTAAAAGAAAGAACGTATATGGCAGAATGATTTTAAGGAATGCCGATGGTAGGGAGGTAACTGAATCAGTCAAAATGGCAGAATTACTAAGTGAACACTTTGCAAGAGTATACCATCCAGGTGGTGATATTGCAGGAATGAGAGTGCCAAATGGATTTTTACAACACTCAAAAAGAATTAAAATAGAATTTAATACTTCCTATATTTCGTCCTAGTCACTAGGACATCTACAGGGATTACAAAAACAATTAATGTAACATGCACACAAAAACTTACAATACTAAGCCCAACCACGTGGGTGACACTAAAGTCCTATCTAAGTGGAGCACCCTCTAAGGGTGGTAGTAGGTGGCCTGGAATGTAAGGTGGGACCTCTGGTGACGAGTGTTTCCCAAATCTTCGGAAGCTTAATGCAACTGTATTTATTAAGATTTGGTTGGTTTCTGAGAGCTGCTGCTGCCTCTAAGAAAAGTCTCTCTTTCTTGAATTTGCTGTGGTGGAGCATGGTGGTTTTCTTCCATGATACTCTGTGGGTGGTGTCCAAAACATGGTCAGCCAAGCCTGAATGGCCATAGTTGTGTTTAACGATGTACATTCCTCCCCCATTCCCCGTCCCTCTCGTCAACAAGATTTTAAAAATGCCATCACCATACCCTACATCCGTGGCACTTCGGAAAAAATAGCCAAGATAATAAAAAAAGTATAACCTACACACAGCATATAAGCCCTACCGCAAACTTGCTACTCTTATACGTTCTTCGAAAGATCAGCTCCATCCTCTCTCTCTGCCTGGAGTTTACAAAGTACCCTGTTCCTGTAAGCTTGCATACTTTGGACAGACAGGCAGATCAGCATCCATCCGCCTGGAGGAACACAAGTCGTACATCGTTAAACACAACTATGGCCATTCAGGCTTGGCTGACCATGTTTTGGACACCACCCACAGAGTATCATGGAAGAAAACCACCATGCTCCACCACAGCAATTCAAGAAAGAGAGACTTTTCTTAGAAGCAGCAGCAGCTCTCAGAAACCAACCAAATCTTAATAAATACGGTTGCATTAAGCTTCCGAAGATTTGGGAAACACTCATCACCAGAGGTCCCACCTTACATTCCAAGCCACCTACTACTGCCCTTAGAGGGCGTTCCACCTAGATAGGACTTTAGTGTCACCCACGTGGTTGGGCTTAGTATTGTAAGTTTTTGTGTGCATGTTACATTAATTGTTTTTGTAATCCCCGTAGATGTCCTAGTGACTAGGATGAAATATAGGAAGTATTAAATTCTATTTTAATTCTTTTTGAGTGTTGTAAAAAATCCATTAAACCTCCAACATAATGTCCTCACAGCACTTAAGCCTCTACACAAGAGAGTGCCAAAGGCTTGTACGGGAACTGAGGTAAATGAAATGGAGATGCATAGCATATTACAGAACTTTAATGTGAATACAGCTGTGGAATTGGATGGTATACCAGTTCAAGTTTTATGTGAAGCAGTGAGGGAATTGTCAGTGTTACAGACCATATAGTTTAATCTAAGTGTCAGCTCTGAGTTAGTTCTGAGCGGCAGAAAGAGGGGGAAAAGAGCTCCATTACATAAAGGAGGCTCCAATAATGATGTAGCAAATTAATGACTGATCAGCATGGTTTTGTGAAAGGTAGGTCATGCCTCAGTAACTTGCTCACATTTTATAATACAGTGATGGCCGAACTGGATAAGGGTAATGGGTTTACAGTGACTGCTGGACTTTGCTAAGGCCTTTGACAGGGTACCACATGGAATTCTAATCAGTAAACTGCAACACATGGGGATGATGGATATAGGGCTGTGAGATGGATAGGAGAGTGTTTGATGGGGAGATATCAGAAAGTAGTTTATTCAGGAGTAGATGCCAAAAGAAAGCCTCTGACTAGTGGCATGTGCTGCAGGATTCTGTTCTTGGACCTACTGTTTAATTTCTTCATTAAAAATATAGGAAAAGATCTGAGAGGAATCATTAATATATAGATTGATCAACAATGGTAAGAAATTGTTCAGTTATTTGCCAATGAAGAAAAGTTGGGTAGAGCAATAGTTAATACAGATGATGTCAAAATTTTGCAGGTTGATTTGGATAGATTGACAGACTGGGCAAAGGAGAATGGATGTAAGTTTAATGTGGCAAAATGTCAGGCTATGTGTTTTGGGGTGAAAAGATTACTGAACTGTATACCACATTGGTGGAACTGAACTCCAGGAAATTGATGAAGCCAGAGACTTGGGAGTGTTAGTGGATATTTTAGGGCACATGCATAGCAAAATTGGCTAAATCAGCTCATCAGATCACTTGGTTACCGAAGAATACTTTGACAAGTAGACAATCAGGTTATTGTTTCTCTTTATTGAGGTTTGATAAGATCCCATCTTGACTACTGCATGCAGATCTGGGTGCCAAGGTTTCTTGGTGAGGAGGAGCTGGGGAGGATCCAGAGGCAAGTGACCAAGATGGTAGCAGGTCTATGGAATGAACCTTATGAGAACAGGCTGAGGATTTGTTGGTAACAGAAACTCGTTGATAGGCGAAAAAGGAGCGATATGATTGAGACATACAAGCTGAGAGGGAATTTTACAAGATTAATACAGAGAAATTTTCAGAACAGGTGTGGTGGTGGTGGGAGAGCTAGGGCCATCGATGGCTACTGAGTAAGAGTGTAGTTAGCAAGAGCTTTAGAAATAGGTTTTTTGCTTGGAGATAGTGAATGAGTGGAATAGGTTGCAAGAGTCTGTTGTGAGTGCCAAGACTATGAATGAGTTCAAAACAAAGTATGATGTCGGATAGTTCTTGACATGATGTTTAGGACCTCCCTCGATGAGTCTAAGCACTCCTTGGAGTTGCCAATAATAATAATAATAATAATAATAATAATAATAATAATAATAATAATAATAATAATAATAATAATGATTGCTCCAAAATGGCCAGTATTGTGTCATACTGCTGACTTATCATGGATTTTTACTTTTTTTTTAATTTTCTTATCCTTTTCTTTTTAAATTCATATTTTCAAAGTCATTATATTTTATAATTTTCATTTATTTGTATTTCATTCTTGCCATTTCATCTTACATATTGATTTTATGTTTCAGTTATTTCAAATATAATAACTTTTTTTTGTCACCATTATCAAATTGAATATGATATGTAACATCATCATCTTCATATCCAAAAATATCCAGGTATGTCTATCTTAAACTTCATACTTTTTTTTGGTAATTTATGCTTATTAAACTGCATTAAAACAAAGCTTACCATTTTGATATATAGGTGGGACTGCTCCACTCCACATCAGCTCCAGTTAAATAACTTTTGCTCTTTTACTTTACTTAAGATGAACAAAAAAAGGACCAAGTACAAATTTGCAGTACACCAAATGCAGTACTCTGAGTTGTATATGGAGGAACAGTAGCTGATAAATTAAAGATACCAAGAAATTATATACTTGGTTTAATCCTTTATCCAAGTGTAAGCAAACAAGTTTGTGTCTGAACCATTTTCGGGACTGGGGCAACTCATATAAAGAAACTAAGACTTCACATTACTTGCCTTAGTATCCCATAATGCAAAGCACATCTCCTTGCAGACATATATAATGCTATGCATTATGGGAAGGGATGTGAAGTCATGCCACCTTTACCACGAGTTGTCCCAGTCCTGAAAAATACTTCAGGTGCAAACTTTGTTTGCTTACACTTGTATAAAGGATTAAACCAAGTATATAATTTCTTGGTATCTTTAATTATAGTATAACCAAGTGAAAAAACTTCCAACAACTATCTATCTCTAATCCAGAGTATTTTAATAATAAGATGTAACACCTTTTGGTAACTCGTATATGGAAATATGACTTCTGCATTACTTCAACCTTGGCATCACATCTAGGTCTGGCTCCCACGGATGAGACCTCAATAAAGGTCAAAACTGGTCTGATTGGCTTTCCCATAATGCATAGCATTATACATGTCTGCAAGAAGATGTGCTTTGCATTATGGGATACTAAGGCAAGTGATGTGAAGTCATAGCTTCTTTATACAAGTTGCCCAGTCCTGAAAATAGTTCAGGCATAAACTTGTTTGCTTACACTTGGATAAAGGATTAAGCCAAGTATATAATATGATTTCTTAGTATCTTTAATTTGTAGTATAACCGAGTGGAAAAACTTCCAACAGTAGCTGATGTTCCATATAAAATTCTGATATCTATCTTTCAGCCATTCCTGTAATTAATAATATAAGCCTAAAATGTAGTTTTGGTTGGAATGACAATCAAGAACACAGCACATTCGGTTTTTTTTTTTTTTTTTTTTTTGTTTGTTGGTTGGTTGGTTGTTTGGTAAATATGAGTTTTTATGTGTTTATAAAGAAGTTTTATTTATGTAGTGATAGTATTTATAACGAGTGCTGTTCACAATGTGTACAAATAGGCATTGAAAACAAGTCATCAGCTACTTTGTCTCTTAATGAATTAAATTTCATTAAAAGAAAAAGCAGCTACCATCTGATGCATAATCCTACATATACTTATTGGAGTATGTGAATAATTTGTGGATTTTTAAAGTGAATGGAAGAAGAATGTGCATAGTTTGTGACTTCAATGTGGAGTTTATAGGCATTGATATATCAGTAATAAAGGAATTAAAGTAGTGAGAATATTACAACAAAAATGAGTGCTCATCTGATAACAAAGAGGGATAACTTCCTTTCATAATTATGAAAAAGTGAGTAAAGTATTAGGTGGAAGAATCATTCAATGGTAGCATGATGACATAAATGATATGGGCATAGTGAAAGTTAGGAATAACAAATGTAAGATAAATGAGGTAAATAACAAAGTAGAGACCAGATAGACAAAAGATACATGAAAGACAGTGAAACAGCAGAACAAAGGAATATAGGAGTATTAGGAATAAGAGTTTGTCGTCGAGCCTCAGTAGCTTAGTCAGTATAGACAAAGCCCTTTGGTCGGAAAGACCTCGGTCCGATTCCCATCAGTGACGTGAGGAACCTTTATCTGGTCTCTTTCGTCTTTCGACTAAAGGTGAGTTAGCTGGTCTCATACGGAAGTAGGGGGTTTTTTTCAGCCGGAAACTCGGATTTTTCATCCCCCAGAACAGGCAAACCGGCCTAGTGAACATACATGGATTACAGTCATGAATCCTTCCCAGTCATATGCCGGTCCTGAGACTGGAAAAAAATTGGGTGTGGGGGGGGGGGGGGGGAAGCAATGCTGAACTACCCTGTAAAAATCTCACCAGGAATACTTTGTGGGCAATGCCCACAGAGTCACCTATTGTTGGAGATGACTGAAAAGGGAAAATCAGATCAGATCAGATCAGTTTGTGGTCAAGTAACAGTTAGTCAGTCCACAAACCATTGTTGTCAAGGAGATGGGGTTAACAGAGGATGACGAACTAAGCTCGTGCAAATAGAATATGACAGTTAGCATATTTCAAAAAAGAAAGGGAAAAGAAAAGAAGAGGAGGTGAAATATTATTGAAGATCACAGAAAAATTGCATCTTCTCCATGTGTAGCTTGATGGAAGCAGCAATGATAATGAATCAGAGCCATTTGTAGTGAGGGTGAGGTAAGCACAAATTTTAGATATTAATAATAATAATAATTATTATTATTATTATCATCATCATCATCATCATCATTACCCTAACAACCCATTGAGTCAAAGACTAATCTAGGAGGTCCCTTTGTGAAATACACACAGCTTCATACTGTGCCTTAAACACATTCAAACACTGCTTGCAAAACTCTGTATATTGCATTTTCTCAACCTTTTCTCATAATCAGCATTCCAGAGGTCAGAAACTACCTTAGTCAGTCGCATCTCAACACTTTCCAACATCTCTTCATCTTTTGAAAATCATGTGACCAAATCTGTGCACATTAGTCCATGAGTGGCCTAATCAAAGCCCTATACAATGGAACAAGAATCTCCTTACTTCTACAAGTCAGTGTCCTCTGCATCATTTCCAGAATTTGTTGTGTTGTTCTTACAATTTTGGAAATGTGTCCTCTAAATTTTAGATTCTTATCCACTATCACTTCAAGTTCTCTTATTTCCTCCACCTCCAACAATATATCGTCAACCATGCGCAAATTCTACATCCCATCTTTGTTTCCTTAATTTTAAAACCTTACATTTTACAACATTGAACTGGCATCCCCACTCTCATGTCCATTAGTCAATTTATCCGCATCTTCTTGTAAGGCCACAACACCTTCTCTATTCCTCATAGTTTGTTCCACCTTTGCAACATCTGCAAACAACTCAATATCCCCATGCCTATCATCCCCAATATCATTAACATACAGGTTAAATGGCAATGGCCCAAATAACAGATTCCCCATACACAACTTGCTGATACCTATCAGATAGCCAATGTCCGATCCAATGCACCAGTATAATATCCAACTCCATTCACTCTAGTTTGACTATTAATTTATCATGTGGTAATCTATCAAAAGCTTTGCAAAATCTAAATATACTACTCTGTATCCATTCCCTTCGCCCAATGAATCCATCACCTTATTGTAATAAGTAAGTACATTACTTTAACATCTTGGAGCAGAGCTACTGCAACAGCAGGTTGCTAGGAGAATGGCCCATCAGAAATGATGATGGTGGTTAGCTGCAAATAACCAATAAGCAGTCCTAGATCAAAGTAGGCATATCCTGGAGGCCCTAAGATGGCAGCCCCCATCAGCAGACTAGGCTGTGAATAGTTGGTAACCAGCCAAGCTGTCAAATTCTTATACTCCCAAATTTCAAGGGAATAAAACCCAGACAGCCCAAATGAATAATGAAACGGAATTAAAAAAAAAAGGATTATGAACTGGATATGGAATGGAACAGTAAACATAAGAGGCATCAATCACAAGATTGAAGAAATCATAACAGAAATGAAAATAGAAATGGCAGTAATTTCAGAAACAAAAACCAAAAATTAAAAGGCTCTACAGAAGTTCAGGACTACAGTTTAATATACAGTGGAGTACCCAATGAAAAAACTAGCAGCTGCCAGTATAGCCATTCATGAACAGTAATAAATGGAAAGACAAAATTGAATCACATATAACTGGATCAAAAGTATACATTTTTGGTCGTTTTATAATAGGAATACAATTTTATTAATACAGACCAGTATTTTACAATAAAAAACATTTATTAAAACCTACCAGTTTCGCCAGCAAACTGTCTGGCCTTTTCAAGGCATTTCGGAGATATGAAAGTTAGTAAATGCAAATAAAAGGAACATAAAAAACGTTGTAAACCAAACTAGTATCTATGGTTACACGTTTCACGTGACAGAGATGACTTATTGTTCTTATTCATTATCACGCATGCGTGTTTGTTGTAGACTTGTAATGTGATTACTGGCTAGCTGTAGTTCAGATTGATTGAGAGAGAGGATCAAGTTTTTCCACGAACTGTTTAGAATTACACCCTGATTTCTGTTGAGGTTTCCGCCGGTTATTAGTACTATTGTGGCTTCCTTAAATACACGATGTCTGTAGTCGTCATCGAGATATGGCATGGAGCTGTTTTGCCAATCTATCGTGTGGTTAGACGTGCAGAAATGATGTGCTAAGCCGGAAGAGATGCTTCTGTTGTGGTTTACATCACCAACATGTTCTTTTTGTCTAATTTCTAAACTTCGTGAAGTTTGTCCGATGTAGGCAAGACCACAGGAGCAGGGAATGTAATATACAATTGTAACAATTGGCCAGAAGAAGTGAAGAGAACACTAAAATCCTCACATCCTATCACTCCAAGACTATATGGAACCTAAAATACATAAACAGGATATACCTCTCCGTCCAATAGTTGATGGAAGATCATCACCAACCTACCTTTTGGCAAAGCATCTTGCAAACTTATTAAATAATAAAATAAGATCAACAGAATCCTATATCAAGAATAGTCAACATTTTGTAAATAAACTCCAAGCCATTAAGATTGCACCAACTGACATGCTAGCCAGCCTAGATGTTGTATCCCCTTTTCACCAATGTTCCAGTAGAAGAGGTAATAAACATCATCCAAGACCTCTTTCCTCTAGACATCACACAGATATTTAGACACTGCCTTCAATCTAATTTCTTCAAGGTTAACAACACCATATACCAACAATTAGAAGGCCTAGAAATGGGAAGCCCACTATCACCATCTTGTGCAGACCTTTTCATGGAAAAACTTGAAAAAGAAATTCTCTCTGCAATCTCTCCGAGACCATCTACATGGTGGAGATATGTGGATGATATATTCATCATATGGCAAGACAGCTTAGACAACCTTAAATCGTTTGTGGATAAAATCAACTCAATACATAGCAAAATAAAATTCACTCTGGAAGTAGAAAACAACAACCAATTGCATTTTTTAGATATTTTGTTAAAAAACAACCTAACAGTGTCAAATTATCCATTTACAGAAAGCCCACAGATACTGGAAGATATCTTCGCTATACTTCAAACCATCACAAGTCACACAAACTGAGTATTATCCACATGTTGAAACATAGAGCCAAAAAGTTTATATCAGAAGAGGAGGATACACAGAATGAACTCTCACTAATAGCCAACACATTATCACAAAATGGATATCCTCAAAACATCATCAAAAAATATCTATACAATGACAACCCCAGACAAGAAGAATCCCACCGTCAGCACGTTTCTACTGTAGTGATACCTTTCATCAAGTCAATTTCTTATCAAATAGCAAGAATACTAAGAGCCCACAACATCAGAGTGGTCTTCAAACCAACCACCAACATCAGACAAGTTTTAGGATCTCCAAAAGATAAAGTTCCGTTCTACAAATATCCAGGAGTATATTACATTCCCTGCTCCTGTGGTCTTGCCTACATCGGACAAACTTCACAAAGTTTAGAAATTAGACAAAAAGAACATGTTGGTGATGTAAACCACAACAGAAGCATCTCTTCCGGCTTAGCACATCATTTCTGCACGTCTAACCACACGATAGATTGGCAAAACAGCTCCATGCCATATCTCGATGACGACTACAGACATCGTGTATTTAAGGAAGCCACAATAGTACTAATAACCGGCGGAAACCTCAACAGAAATCAGGGTGTAATTCTAAACAGTTCGTGGAAAAACTTGATCCTCTCTCTCAATCAATCTGAACTACAGCTAGCCAGTAATCACATTACAAGTCTACAACAAACATGCATGCGTGATAATGAATAAGAACAATAAGTCATCTCTGTCACGTGAAACGTGTAACCATAGATACTAGTTTGGTTTACAACATTTTTTATGTTCCTTTTATTTGCATTTACTAACTTTCATATCTCCGAAATGCCTTGAAAAAGCCAGACAGTTTGCTGGCGAAACTGGTAGGTTTTAATAAATGTTTTTTATTGTAAAATACTGGTCTGTATTAATAAAATTGTATTCCTATATAATTGGATCTCTGAAAGAATAATAATGGCTATACTTAAATTAAATAAGAAATTTATTACAATCATAGGAATATATGCACACGAAGAAGGAAAAAAAAACTAAAATCAGAGCAGAAAAACTCCAAAACGTAATTCAAAACGCAAACAAACAAGATTATTTAATCATTGCAGGCAATTTAGATGCTAGAATTTTGTCAAATACATTTAAAAATTTAATAGGTAATCAAGGATAAAACACCATAAATAATAATGAAAGAGAACTCAGGGAATTTGTGGCCTATAATAGTTTGAAAATCACCAACAGCTTCTTTAAACATGAAGATATACATAAATATACATGGGAAGCCAGAGGATATAAAAGCATCGACTATATAATAATGGTGATAAACTAAAAAAGATATTAAGAAATTGCACAGTATACAAAGGATGCGATATTGACTCAGACCATTAATCAGTACTACTTAGTTCCTGAACCAGAGATGAATCTTTGATTCCATGGGTTCTTGGGTAATAATAATAATAATAATTATTATTCAACTTGGGGAAGTTTCGTGGAGGGAGAAATTTGAAGGCCGGGATACCACTAGTGCTCGGGAAATTGTGAAGGAATATTTGTTAGCAGCAATGGTAAGCTGTATTCCACGAGTAAAGAAGAGAAAACAATTTGCTGTAAAGTGGATTACAAACAATATTAAACAGGAACTGAATGCAAAAAACAGGCTATGGAAGAGATATAAGGAGACAGGTGAAGAGAAGATGCATGAAGAATATAAGACACAGGCAAGGAGAGTGACTAGTATGGTAAGGAAGGCAAAACTGGTATATGAGAAAAGATTGGCCCTAAGATTCAAGGAAAATCCTAGAGAATTTTTTAGCTATGTGACCAGTAGGAGGTGAAATGACTGTGGAAAAACAACATTGAGAGATAAAAATGGGAATAGAGTGATTGATGAAGAGGACATAGTGGAATTGTTCAATGAACACTTTATTGGAGTATTTCATCCTGGAGGAGTCAATTTGAATACTAGAGGGACAGGGCAGGTTCGAGTACTCAGTATGTTAGTAAAGCTGTGGGACTGGATGGTATTTCACCACGAGTTTTGAGAGAATGTGCTAAGGAACTGACAGTGCCTTTCACCTGTCTTTTCAATGAAAGCTGGCTGTGGGAAAGGTGCCCAGGGAATGGAAGGAAGGTATGATAGTGCCATTGCATAAGGGCGGTAGCAGACTGGAAGTATCTAATTATAGGCCAGTTTGTGTGTCATCAGTAGTTAATAAGATCTTGGAGAAAGTAGTGAGGAACCATACACAGCATTGGGCAGATGAGAATAATGTTATCTGTGAGCATCAACATGGATTTGTGAAGGGGAGCTCTGCTTTTAGCAATATGCTAACCTTTTATGATAAAGTTACAAGAGCATTAGATGAGGGAAAGGCATATACTGCCATTTTTCTAGACTTAGCAAAGGCATTTCAAAGGATGCCACACGATAAGCTGATATTCAAATTGCAGTAAATGGGTCTGAATGTCAGATTAGTTAACTGGATTCAGGATTGGCTGTCTGATATGTATCACAGAGTTGTGTATGGTGGAGCAATATCAAAGAGGCAGAAGGTTACAAGTAGGGTTCCACAGGGCACAGTACTGGGACCTATATTGTTTAACCTTTATATCAATGACATTGTCCATGGATTGCAAGGGGATATTCAGTTGTTTGCAGATGATGCGAAGCTGGGAAGGATTATTAGTAATAGTGCAGATGTGGTAGCCCTGCAAGAGGATTTGAATAAGCTAGATAGATGGGCAAATGAATGGGGGAAGTCAGTTTAATGCAGCAAAATGTAAGGTCTTGAGTTTTGGGACACATCGATGTGATGCTGCATACTCTATGGGAGGAGTTTAAATGGAGGAAGTAGGAGAGACAAGAGATCTGGGTTTGATTCATAGAAACCTGAAATTTAGGGGACATATTGCAAAGGTAGTGAAGCTAACACAGCGGATTGCTGCAATAATGAGAAGGACACTGACCTGAAGAGATAAAATGATTATCATTCTGTTGTAATGACTCTGATCAGGATACAATTAGACTATTGTTCTCAGATCTGGTCCCCAGGATTTGAAGGGGATAAATTACCTTCAAAAAAATCCACCTTTGTACCCTGGAAAAGGTACAAAGGTGGATAACAAATATGGTGTCGGGACTGTACAATGTTAGATATGAGGATCGGCTGAGGGAATGTGGACTGCAGAGTTTGGCAGATAGAAGAAGAATAGGTGATATGATTGAGACATTTAAACTGTTGAGAGGTTTTTACAGGGTTAACACTGGGGAGTTCTTTGGCTTGGTTGAACAGCAGGAAGGAGTCATGACAAGAGACCATCCCTGGAAGTTACGAAAGGAAACTGTGAGAAAGAGGGTGAGGAGTGGTTTCTTCGCATGGAGGGTGGTTGAACCATAAAATGCATTGCCCTCCCTCAATGAATCTTGATAGACTTGTGTTTCTTAGAAAGGACCTCCCACGATGACTCTTTTGACTCCATGGAGGCCTGAATAATAATAATAATAATAATAATATTATTATTATTTTATTTTATTTTTTTATTTTTTTTAGCGTTTTATTATTTCTCAGATAAATTACATAAATTATATGAACACAATTATGCGTAACAAATAGCTTCTCGTACATAAAGTTTTTTTAAATAATAATAATAGCGATAACTGTTTACAACGTATATTATTATTATTATTCAGGCCTCCATGGAGTCAGAAGACTCGTCGTGGGAAGTCCTTCCTAAGAAACACAAAGTCTATCATACCACTCCTTGAACTCATTGACCGTTCTTGCTCTCACCACTCCACCAGGCAATACTTTCCATGGTTCAACCACCCTCCATGCAAAGAAACCACTCCTCACCCTCTTGCTCACAGTTTCCTTTCGTAACTTCCAGGGATGGTCTCTTTTCATCACACATTCCTGCTGTTCAACCAAGCGAAAGAACTTCCCAGTGTCAACCCTGTAACCACCTCTCAACAGTTTAAAAGTCTCAATCATATCATCTCTCCTTCTTCTATCCACCAAACTCTGCAGTCCACATTCCCTCAGCCGATCCTCATAACTATCATGGTACAGTTCTGAAACCATCTTTGTTATCTACCTTTGTACCCTTTCCACAGTTAATTTATCCCCTTCAAATCCTGGGGACAAAATCTGAGAACAATAGTCCAAGTGTGGTCTGATCAGGGTCTTATACAATGGAATGATAACTGTTTTATCTCTGCAGGTCAGTGTCCTTCTCATTATTGCAGCAATCCTCTGTGTTACCTTCACCACCATTGCAATATGTCTCCTAAATTTCAGATTTCTATTAATCATCAATCCCAGATCTCTTGTCCCCCTACTTCCTCTAGTATAACTCCTCATCTAGAATATGCAGTGTCCCATCGATGTTTCCCAAACCTCAAGACCTTACATTTTGCTGTATTAAACTGAAACCCCTATTCATTTGCTCATCTATCTAGCTTATTCAAATCCTCTTGCAGGGCTGCCGTACCTGCACTAATATTAATAATCCTTCCCAGCTTTGCATCATCTGCAAACAACTGAACATCCCCCTGCGATCCACTGACAATGTGATTGATATAAAGGTTAAACAATATAGGTCCCAGTGCTCAGCCCTGTGGGACCCCACTTGTAACCCTCTGCTTCCTTGAAACTGCCCCACCATACACAACTCTCTGATACCTATTGGACAGCCAATCCTGAAACCAGGTGACCAAACTGTCATCCAGAACCATGTGCTGCAACTTAGATATCAGCTTATCATGTAGCACCCTGTCAAATGCCTTCGCTAAGTCTAAGAAAATGGCAGTATGACATCATTATGAATATTATTATAATATTCATAATTATGATTATTAGAGATGTTTCTTTGCAATTTTACACTCTATATATACAATATCAATGGATATAATCACTCTCTATTGCATACTTTTGTTAGAATTATTACATACATTACATACATTTGATTACATATGATACATTACTTACATTTGTTTACATATGATACATTTCATACGTTTGTTTACATATAATATATACATTACATACAAGGTGGCCATAAATTAACTTTCCCTCTTTGGAGGTATCTGTAGCTAAAACTAATACATGGAATGAGACTACATTTTATATAATTAAACTTTCAAAGGCATGGGGAAATGAATTCCACAAAAAAAAGATTTTGTACCAAAAATCGCCGCTATAGGAAATTTTGGCAATGGCAGAGCAGAAAGCAGTCAAATATTTGCAGTAAACGCAGGTAAAAAGGATTATGCAAATTTACTGTGTGTACGTACAGCAGCACAACCAATTCCACTTAAAATGGGATTGGGAATGTTTAGGCAGTTATTCGAATGACTGACGAATTGTGCTCAATATGCATCCTACCTTGCCTCAACGTGCTTTACTTGTTAAGTTGTTTTTACCCTTTAACAGTGCAATGCCGTAGCAACCCTTCGGGAATTTAGAAGGTTTCATAACCTACATACAGGTCCTATGTCAGCTGTAGCACTGAGAGTTATGATTAAGAAGGTTGAAGAAACTGGATCACCAGGAGTTAGACCTGGCAGAGGATGGAAAGCAGTGCAAGAAGAGTCAGTAACAGATGTTTTTACTGCGGATTGAAAATCATGTATGTGGTCCAGGGTACCCTGATTCTGATGAATAAAACGTTATTTCCTGTGAGTTCAATCACTACATTAATTTCTGTCTCTCTTGCAAGTTGTTGTTTTAGTTTATTATTATTCTTATTATCATTGTAATGCGCCACATATCCAGCTGGAATGAGTGATGCGGCTGTCGCTTACACTGTCAAAATGTTATTATTTAATTTTATTTGCTTTAATTTAATTATCTGCTTGTTTTCTGATTCACCAGCACCAACATTTCCCCTATCGGAGACTTTTGGTACTAAATCTTTCCTTCAAAAGTCTCAATATAAAATTTGGTCTCATTCCGTTTATTGGTTTTAGGTACAAGTGTCTCCAAAGAGGGAAAGTTATTTTATGGCCACCCTGTACATTGCTTTACATGTGATACGTACATTACATGAATTTGGTTACATATGATACATCTTGGATGAGATCTAATTTCTTTGCTTTCATCCTTGAAGCTTATCTGAGGATGACACCAGTTGGTTATTATTTATTGGTTTTTTTTGCTGTGTTGGGAAGCTACGAAATCTATGATTAAGAAATTCGTGCACACGCTTGATTGCACGCACGCACGCACGCACGCACGCACACGCACACGCGCGCGCACACACACACACACACACACACACACACACACACACACACACACACACACACACACACACACACACACACACACACACACAATAACTTGGAATGTATTGATGCGTCGCTGAATTGGAAGCCTGAGCGAATATATTGTGTTTCATTAAGTTTGTAAGGCATTTTGGGTGCGTGTTTCTTGTTCATAGTAAGTCCTTAGATCTCTTTTCAGGCTATTATATTTGTAAGGTTTCTGTTTTCAGAAGGTAATGTGTTTATCATGTTTGGGATGTAGAAGTTTCGCATGGCCTTTCCATAGTGATTATTGTATTTATATATGATATAATTAGTTGTCTCGGGTCTTGTTATACAGTATATATTTCTGACTGTCCTGTAGTTGGCATCAAAATAATGTTTTAGCAAAGCTGCATAGTGACATAAATGTTTTGCTGTCAGTATTTTATGCTCTGACATTGCAATGTATATAAGGTCGTTATTTTCTCTTTGTTCCCAAAAGATCAGTTTTATCATTTTGTACTGTAGTGACATTAATCTATTTAATTTGTAGGGTGCACAGAAAGCATACATTGTTATAGCATATCTTAGTATATTTTGGCATAGTGCTTTGTATATTAGTGTTTTTAGGCATGTGAGATCTATGTCTTTTAACCTGCAGAGTTTGCCACGTATTGTGGCAAACTCTACAGGTTAAAAGACATAGGCTATTCCAGTTCATATCTGCATCGAAGTAAATTCCAAGGTATCGTATTGTTTCAACCTGAGTGATTGTAGTGGTTTTGCTGTTCTGTGTGTTTTTTATGTTGGAAAGTGGATGTTCGATGGTTATATATTTGCTATCAACTTTTCGAGTGAGTGGATTTCTGAATATCATTAATTTTGTCTTTTCTGAGTTTAGGTGTATGGAGTTTTTCGTGAGCCAGTCTATGATCAGATTTATGTCATGCTGCATATTTGTTAGGGCTATGCTTGCATTATTATGAATGGATATTATTGCTGTATCGTCTGTGGGTTGTAAGTTTTCTTTGATATAGTTCTCTGATACTGTCTTGCTGTAACAGTTCTATCTCCTGCTTTTGTTTTTGTGTTCTTGTATTATTATTATTATTATTATTAATCATAATATTAACAATACACAGACAATACATCAGACAAATAGTAAAACAAGAAGCATATGAAGCCATAGGAAAAAACTGCAAAGAAAAAGGAAAGGACTCAGAACCTGGAACCCAGAAATAGAATCTTTAATAAGAAAAAAAAAAAAAAGAAATGTACCTTAAATGGTTAAACAACAGAATCACAGGAAATGAAATAGAATATAAAAGAATCAGAGCAATAACAAGAAGAGAAACCAGGAAAATCAGAAGACAAGACTGGAAAAATTTGTATTAAGATTAGAACATGACATAAATGGATTTCAATTAAAGAGCTACAAAATCATAAAAAAATGACTCAAGAAACAAAGGATAATCTACAATTAGAAAGTCCCTCCCCAAAAGAATGGACCAATCACTACACCCAGCTTCTAAACAATAATAATCAAATTGAAATAATACAAGCAATAAGTCAAGAAACAAAGAAAGAGCCAATATAGTTTAATGATATAAAGGAAATATTGGAAAAACTTAAAAATAGAAAAGCTACAGGAGAAGACGGAATAAATTCAGAACTATACAAATACAGCTCTAACCATTTCAGTTACAATCAATTAAATTCCTGACGAGAATATGGGAAGAAGAAAACATCCCAGAAGTATGGAAGACAGCAATAGTCATGAAAAAAAGGAAACAGAAAAAAAAAGTCAAAAAAGGAAACAGTACGGATTGCAGAAACTACAGAGGAATACCTGTATTAAATACATTCTATAAAATATATCTAGATATAATTAAAAGTAAATTAACACCATGGGCTGAGGAAATTATTGGAGAAATTATTATTATTATTATTATTACATGACACCTCCAGGGAGTCCAAAAACTCATCGAGGAAGGGCACCTATTCTACAACTCTGTCTCCACCACTCAACTACCATCATCTAACATCATCAAAGAACAATGCGGCTTTAGGAAAGGAAGATCCTGAACAGATCTCACATTTACACTCAAAAAAATTATAGAAAAAAGAATAGAATTTAGCCTGCCAACATATATGACCTTCCTGGATTATGAGAAAGCATATGATCAAATAAATTAACATATCAAAATTAATTAATATACTGTGGAGCTTTCGCTCCACTTCAAACCACCAAAGCAATAGCAAATATAATGGAAGAAAGCTATATTAAAATTAAAATTAATAATGAAACAACCAAAAATAAATAAAAACCAATAGAGGTCTCATCCAATAGAGGACCAATACTCCTCAATATATATATATATATATATATATATATATATATATGTAGAAAGTATTTTTAACTTGGGTATAATTATGTTAAAGATACCAAGCAATTTTAAACCTGGTTTTACTCCATTTTTTCCAAGTAAGCAAACAGACAAAATGTCAAGTTTGCGCCTGCAATTGATGCAAGACTAGCTGATCCCACAGGTAGTGCAAGACCAAGGCAACTCATGGTAAAAGTGGAGCAAGCTCTGTGTGATCAGCTAGTCTTGCCTCAATTGCAGGTGCAAACTTGACATTTTGTCTGTTTGCTTACTTGGAAAAAATGGAGTAAAACCAGGTTTAAAATTGCTTGGTATCTTTAACATAATTATATCCAAGTTAAAAATACTTTCTACATTTATATCTCCTCCTGAGATTTTTATTTAATAAGGTTATAACACCTTATGGTAACTTGTTTTGGTAAAATACTTACAAGCTCTGCATTACTAAATCTTGGTATTTCTAGCCTGGCTCCCACTAAAGAGACCTCGATTGCCGCAGGACAGTATTGTATTTATTCATTGTTAAATTTGTTACTTACTAATAATAATTTGTTATTTATACTTGTTATTTAGTTCGTTGTACTAACCTTTTGTATTCTTAGTACTAACTCTACTAACTTGCTGGTAGTGCGTTTATACGCACTACGGGATTTCCTTACAGAGTCTTAGGACTCTTTATTTTTCTCTTTTTTTTAGAACGCAGAGATCAACCATGAGCAGAGTAATCCCCGTCCCCCCCCCAGGACCCGGACATTAGGAGTGGAGATTCCAGGAATGGAGGATCCTAGAGCACTTACTACAGCCCTTAAGGAGATAATAGGAGTTTCTAACATCTACTCCTTCACCCCGTATGGAGGAGGACGATTTCTTATAGTAGTCAAGAATTTAGCTTCGAGAGATCAACTTCTGAAGGGTTTCCCCGTCCAAGGGAAGCAGGTGACCCCTACCATGGTGGGGTCACAAGTACGTCAAATTAAGATCGACCGCTTCCCTATGGAATATCTAGAAGCCGGAGAAGACGTGCTTGTACAAACTTTTAGTAAGTGGGGGAAAGTGAGTAATATAAAGAAGAGCGTCTCTAAGGAGGACCCCGCCTGGTACTCCGGCGAAGTCACCTTTACCATGGACATGCAACAGCCAGTGCCAAATCTCGTTACCATCAGCACGTCGCGCGTCATGGTTAATTATCCCGTGGTACAAAGACAGTGTCTGCGATGTGGCTCGACTGAACATCTGGGTAGTGACTGCCCCCGAGCCAAGTGTTTCAACTGCATCGGAGTCGGGCACATCTCCAGCCAGTGCCCACACCCCTGCCGAAAGTGCTCCAATACAGAGCACAAAATAACATCGTGTCCTCTGCGCACATTTGCAGAGCGGGCAGGGGCACCGATTGAACTGTTGAACCCGCAGCCTGCTCAAGACGCCGGTGAATTTCCGGTACTCCCCAACACCATCGGGGAGAAAACATTCTCTCAAACAGTTCTAGGGAAAATTACGAAACGTCCTGCACCATCAACAGCAGAAGGTACTGTTTCCCCCCCCCCCAGCAACAACATCAGCTGAGGAAACAGTCCCCCCCTCGGTCGTTTCAACCGTACCACTACCAGCACGGAGGAACAACAAACAACTGAGGGTACAGAAGAAGCTATGGATAACACTTCACCAGTTATCCCCCCCTCAACAACATCGGAGGAAGCTTCGTCTGTAGACGCTTCTAATACTTCCCCTATAGTAGCTAGCGTCCACCCTGCAGAAGAACAGAAGACAGAGGAAGGGAAACATCAACTTCCACCCCCCAAAGAACCTCCTAAGAAGAGGAAGGAGCAGGCTTCCCCTAAAATGGGGAAAAAACATCAAAGCCGCTCCAGCAAAAGCACGGACGCAACAACATCTGAGTTCAAAATGGAGGTGGAAACCCCTTCCCGCCATCAAGAGAGCATTAACTCTAAAATTAGTAGACACACCGGCTCCCAATTCAACTGCTTTGATCATCAAATAGTGGACAATAAATTAGCAAGTTTTAAGATTAAGAACAGTCGTCACGAGTTCGAGGTCCTCTCGAGCTCGTATGCAGAACTGGCAGCCGGTCTGCAGGGTGAGGAATATACTACCTCCCCCCCACAAATTAAAGCCTTAATAAAATATGTCAAGCAATTGCGAATCAAAGACCTAGGCCGGGTATAACAACGTAAAAACATCATAATGCCGCCACCCCCTTTTTGCGTTGCCTCGCTCAACATCAGAGGGCTCCGCTCACCATCAAAACAAGAGGAGGTGTGGAAGCTCATGCTAGCGTTCAACATCTGGCTTTTGTTCCTGCAGGAAACACACTTTTTCCACTACAAGGACATGCAGGAACTAAACCATAAGTACCACGTAACATCGTTTTGGAGTTTCGGCAACAGAAACAGCGCCGGGGTCGGGGTACTTATGCTAGCCCCCCTCCTCGGAGCCTTCTATAACATCCAGAGGGACGCAGAAGGGAGAGTTCTCGCCATTGACTAGAAGTACCAGGGCTGTACCACCAGGTACATTAACATCTACGCCCCGGCAGATCCAACATCAAGATCGACTTTCTTCCAGTCACTTTACACTTACTTATATGGCACCCATCACGTGATTCTGATGGGGGACTTTAACTGCGTGGCAGACCCGGCCTACGATAAAGTGGGGGGTAATCCCAATACAGGCACTGCTGGCTACAGGCAACTGGGAATTCACCTCAAGAATCTCCAGCTAATGGATATCTGGAGGGCTCACAACCCCTACTGTCGGGATTATACGTGGACAGGCCAAGGTATCGGCACACGGCTCGACCGGTTCTACCTATCACCCTCCCTTGTCTCCAGATCCGAAGCCATAAGGCACGTTCAAATTAATTATACCATCTCGGACCACAAAATGGTTGTGCTCACGTATCATCCACTAGAAGCAGTAGAAGTTGGTCCGGGCCCCTGGAAGGTACCACCAGACTTCCTGTCCTTGTTCTCGGCTAAGCTTAACCAACTGTGCTCCACTTGGAGCACCGCTGGCTGGGACTGGGATGCGTGGGCACAAATAAAAATTAACATCAAAGAAAACATGATAAAATGGGGCATAGAACATGCCTTCCTCAGAAGATCTCGGCTTCGTGATCTATACAAGGAAAGAAGCTGGTTCGTGGCCAGCCAACGCCAAGGCTTTCCATGTCACAACGGCATCCGTGACATTAATCTCGACATTGAAGTGGAGAGACAGAAGCAAGTGGAAGACAAGAACACCAAGATCCGACTCCACCTCTACTCGGAAGACAGGCAATCGGCTGCTTTCTACAACAGGCGCTATGTCAATTTTCGACAGGAGAGAACCATCACCACCATCACTGAAGGCGGGTGTACTTGCACCACAACACCCGACATCCTGAAGGCCTTCTGGGGGTACTACAACACCCTCTACCAGGTCAACAGTACCCCCCAAGATTACTCCTGTTGGAATATTGACCCCTTCCCTGTGCACATCCAAGCAGGGTTGGATGCACCAATTACAGCGGCCGAAATAACATCAGCCTTCAAGCAGTGCCATATGAAGAAAGCGCCTGGGCCAGACGGACTAAGCACTGAACTCTATCGAGAAGCCTGGGACTACATCCTCCCCATTCTCGTGGCACTATTCAACAACTTTCTCAACACAGCGAACGTGCCGCGAGAATTCGTGGAATACCATACAGTGTTCATCCCCAAAACCAACAGGGATCCATCCAACATCAAAAACTGAAGGCCCATCAGTCTGTCGAACACGGACTACAAGATCCTCGCCCGTGTTCTCAATGACAGACTGAAGCTGGGGATGAGATACGTCATCAATAGCACACAATATGGTGTTCCTGGCCGATCGATGGAGTTTAATCTCATCCTCATCCGAGAACTGCTACGTCTGGTCAACCTTAAGATGTACTCAATGGCACTGTTGACCATCGATCTCAACCGAGCGTTCGACAGCGTCCGGCACTCCTTTCTGTTTAACATCCTGCAGAAAGTTGGGGTCAGCAGCGGACTGCTTTCCATCATCAGAGGAAGCTACATGAACAGCTCCACCCGCCTCGTCATCAACGGACACCTTTCGGACCCCATTAACATCCAGAAAGGGGTCAAACAAGGGTGTCCCCTCAGTCCACTGCAATTTGCACTAGCCCTTGAGCCATTTCTACAGGCAGTCAACAGCTCACGTGCTGTGAGAGGGATTCCACTACCACTCACCACGGATGACTCCAAAGTAATTGCATATGCGGACAATGTGGTGGGCACCCTCAGGGACAACGACTCCATACAGAGCTTCTGCAACATCTTAGAGAGGTTCAAAGTGTCGGGGTTAACACCCAGCCCCGACAAAACTAAGATCAAGACGTATGGAGTCTGGGACCTAAACAACATCCCCATGGGTCTCGTCCCTACAGGAAACCCCCTCACCATCCTGGGGGTCCCATTTGCAGCAGAGCCCGTTCTCGACGTTCAACAACTTATCAACACCACAGTCAAGCATCTCAAGGACTGGACAAACGGACAGCTGTCGCTCTCCCCTAGGGCTATTATCATCAAGACCATCTTGTGCCCTATGTAACAGCACATCGTGAATATAACAAACATCAGCGAAGATCAAGAACTTCGGCTTTACAGGAAACTCTTGAAGTTCTTCTGGGGCAGTCTACGCCAGGAGGTTGACATGAAGATCCTTCAACTTCCGGAGAAGCTGGGAGGCTTTGGCCTCCCCGTCCTTAACATCAAATACCTGAGCAATACCGCCTTCCATCTTAGCAGGATACTACAGACCGACCATCCCTGCAGCTATCCTGTGCGGTATTTCTTAGGCTTTAAGCTTTCCCTTTTTGGGATCCCAGCCCACCAGGATCCCAAGGCGGATATTGTTCCAGAGGATTGCAATAGACTTTGCCAGCTAGTACAACAACTCCGCTCGTCGGGTGTCAACACTGCCGGGATCCGGAACAGCAAGATGTGGTATGATCATCTCCTTAACATCCTTCATACTGAAGTTCCGGATCTAGGAATCAACAACAATGACATCCTCTTCAGCCACCTCTCTAAACATCGAGGCTACCCGTCGAGAAAGGACCTGGCCTGGAGGATAGCCTATGGACACCTTCCAGTCAATGCGAATAAGTGGTGGTTCAACAACAACCGGAACCCATTATGTAGCTTCTGCCGGAGCCCGGACACCGTAGAGCACGCTTTCTACGGGTGTCCCATTTCCACCTTCATCTGGAGGAGGCTAAGCGATGTGCTCTGCATCCCCCTCCTACTGCAGGAGCAAGTGATCTTCCTGCAGTTCCCTCCACCAGCCAACAACAGGCAGAAGTTACTAGTATTTATCATCAATGAACTCAAATATCACATCTGGAAGGTTAGGAAAAAATTTTCCAAATATACTAATCCTCCCAGTCTGTTGGATCTCTCTCGGATCGTCCTCTACATGTTCTATGGCTCCTTAAGGAGGTTTTTACATTTTTACATTAAATTACATTTGGTGTCACCCAGAGAGAGAGGCTCTGGGTGACACCAAATTTAATAACAAGTGGTGTTCACCTCCAATCCTGTGTACTGTCAGAAACAACACAATCAAGTTCTGCCTGCTGCTGCTTTAAGATCTCCATCTGCAGCAGCAGTTCAACTCCGAGTCATCTTCTTGGTCTCTGCATCCCCTCCCGAGGTCTGTTTTGTTTCCTGGTCTCCCACGGAGGTAGTTCGGAGGAAAAACCCAGGCAGCGCAGGCCAACTCGAGGCGGGCTGCCCTGAAGGGGCGGGTCACCTGGGCACCGGCTACCTCCGTAGTCCTTTTGATTTCTTGAGGCAGATCTCTGAGGAGGGTGAGGAAATATCACTTGATAGCTTTAAGCTAGCAAGATGAGAATAATGAGCTGAGGCCTATTTTTCTTCTTTTTCCCTACCCCCCACCTCCCCACCCGCCCTTCCCATCCTATTCCGCTTCCTCTCCTCTTCGCTTCCCCTCCCCCCCAGCACCCCACCTTGACCTCTCTGTCACTTCCTTACCCCTCTTTTACTTCTCTTCGGGGGCACTCTGACCCCTTTATTTTTCAATAGGCCGATGATGGGTTTATTCTTTACTCTCACCTACCTCAATAAAGGTCGAAACCGGTCTGGGTAGTGGCCCCTTGCCTTTAATACAAAACATCATACATCCCCTTCTTGGAGATGATGTGTTTTGGCATTAAGGGTAAATAAGGGTAAATATTAAGATTAGTGATCAGAACTTGCTCCACTTTTACCACAAGTTGCCTTGGTCTTGCACTACCTGTGGGATCAGCTAGTCTTGCATCAATTGCAGGTGCAAACTTGACATTTTGTCTGTTTGCTTACTTGGGAAAAATGGAGTAAAACCAGGTTTAAAATTGCTTGGTATCTTTAACATATATATGTTATATGTTAAAGATATGTTAAAGGGATGACTGTATGTATATATATATATATATATATATATATATATATATATATATATATATATATATATATATATATATATATATATATATATATATATATATATACATAGTCATCCCTTGACTTACGTCTGTTCGAGTTACATCCTTTCAAAGATATGTCCGTGATCCCATAAGGGAATAAATAACATTTTTGGCTATATATACAGGACCTGAACCAAAAGTGCATACCCCTTAGCATTATGACTGTAACCGCTAAGACACTAAGTCTCTTCAACATGTTGAAGGAGAAAGCAGAACCAGATTACGACTATGAATTCAACGCTTCTTCTTCTGGTTGTTCATGAGATTCAAGCAGAGTTTTGCACTGCATAATGTGAAAATGTTTGGGAATCTGCAAATGCCAAGAAGGCTGGCAAGGAGTTTGTGGAAAAAAATGGATAAAATTATTATGGAAGAAAATTATTTGCCACAGCAATTATTTAATATGGACGAGACGTCCTTGTTTCGGAAAAAAATGCCCAAGCAGACATTCATCCACAAAAAGTTGAAATCTATAGTTTCAAAGCTCTTAATGTCCATATTATGATTCTGTTACCGGTAATGTGGCTGGATATAAACTGAAACCATTTGTGATATGGCACAGTGAGAATCCATGAATCTTCAAAAACATTAGGAAGCATACTACCAGTTCATTATCAGAGTAATAAGAAGTTATGGATGACTCAAAAATTGTTTGAGGATGCCTTAATCAACTGTTATGTGAGTGAAATAAAAAGCTATTGTGTGAAAGAAAATGTAGATTTAAAATTTTATTAATTCTAGATAACGCTTCAGGTCATCCGTCTTGTAAGTCTTATAGCAGTGATCTCACCAAGTTCAAAGTGATGTTTCTCTCTCTCTCTCTCTCCAAACACTACTTCATTGATTGAACTGATGGATCAGGGAGTTCTTGCAGTGTTTAAGGCTTCTTATCTACAGACAACTTTTTCACAAGCCATTTCTGCCACTGAAGGAAACGATCAGACTCTCATGCAATTCTGAAAAACATTCAGTATTTATCATGCTATTAAAAATACTGCTGTGGCTTGGAATGAAGTGACCTCTCTATGTATGAGTGGCATATGGAAAAAGACATTAAAAATGTTTGTGCACGATTTTGGAAGTTTGTAATAGTGGGCCTAGCAAACAATCTGAATCTCGAAGTGAATGATGACGACATGATTCAACTTATAGAAAGTTCCCCTGAAGAGTTGACCAACGAAGAATTGGTCGAATGGAGGAACAACTGTTGCAGAAGAGGAAAAACTAGAAAAGGAAGAGGGAAAAGAGAAACAAGGTGAAGTAGTTAAGCAATTCACAGTGGAGGGTCTTGCAGAAATGTTCTCTGCAGTTAGCGATGTTCTCAAAATGGTTGAAGACATGGACCCCAATGTTGAATGCTACTTATTAGTAGAAACGAAAATACATGGCATGTTTGCTTGCTATAGAGAAATTTATTATTATTATTATTATTATTATTATTATTATTATTATTATTATTATTATTATTATTCAGACCTCCATGGAGTCAAAAGACTCATCGAGGGAGGTCCTTCCTAAGAACATAAAGTCTGTCAAGACTCATCAAGGGGAAGTCCCCCCCTAAGAAACACAAAGCATATCATATATCATACCACTCCTTAAACTCATTGCCCATTCTTGCTCCCACCACTCCATCAGGCAATGCATTCCACGGTTCAACCACCCTCCACACAAAGAAACCACAACTTACCCTCTTGCTCACAGTTTCCTTTTGTAACTTCCAGGGATGGCCTCTTGTCATCACTCCTTCCTGCAGTTCAACCAAGCGAAAGAACTCCCCAGTGTCAACTCTGTAACCACCTCTCAACAGTTTAAAAGTCTCAATCATATCAACTCTCCTTCTTCTATCCACCAAACTCTGCAGTCCACATTCCCTCAGCCGATCCTCATAACTGTGCTTGTACAGTCCTGAAACCATCTTTGTCATCTGTCTTTGTATCCTTTCCACAGTTAATTTATTCCCTTCAAATCCTGGGGACCAAATCTGAGAACAATAGTCCAAGTGTGGTCTGATCAGAGACTTATACAACAGAATGATAACCCTCTTATCTCTGCAGGTCAGTGTCCTTCTCATAATTGCAGCAATCCTCTGTGTTACCTTCACCATCTTTGCAATATGCTCCCTGAATTTCAGTTTTCTATCAATCTTCACCCCCCAGATCTCTTGTCTCCCCTACTTCCTCTAGTACAGCTCCTGCAATCGAGTATGCAGCCTCTCATCGATGGATCCCAAACTTCAAGACTTTACATTTGGCTGCATTAAACCAAATCCCAATTCATTTGCCAATCTGTCTGGTTTATTCAAATCCTCTTGCAGGGCTGCCACATCTGCACTATTATTGATAATCCTTCCCAGCTTCACATCATCCACAAACAACTGAATATCCCCTTGAAATCCATTGACAATGTCATTAATATAAAGAATGAACAATACAGGTCCCAGTACTGAGCCCTGTGGAACCCCACTTGTAACCTTCTGCTTCCTTGATATTGCCCCACCATGCACAACTCTCTGGTACCAATTAGACAGCCAATCCTGAATCCAGTTGACTAACCCAAAATTTAAATCCATGTACTGCAACTTAAATATCAGCTTATCATGTGGCATCCTGTCAAATGCCTTCGCAAAATCCCAAAAAATGGCATTGTATGCCTTTCCCTTATCAACTGCTCTTGTTACTTTATTATAAAAGGCAATCATACTACTAAAGCAAGAGTGACCCTTAATAAATCCATGTTGATTCACACAGATAACATTACTCTCGTCTGCCCAACGCTGTATATAGTGTCTGACTAATTTTTCCAAGACCTTAACTACTACTGATGACACACAAACTGGCCTATAATTAGATCCTTTCAGTCTGCAACTGCCCTTATGCAACAACACTATCTTAACTTCCTTCCATTCCTTTGGTACCTTTCCCACAGCCAGACTTTTATAGAAGAGCCAGGTCAACAGAGCTATCAGTTCTTTACCACATTCTCTCAAAACCCATGGTGAAATATCACCCAGAGTACTCAGTTTTTGGAACACTCTCTCCTCTTGCACCTCTAAATGCTGAACCTTCCCTATCCCTCTAGTATTAAAACCTCTTTCTCCAGGATGAAATACTACAATAAAGTGGTCATCGAACAATTCCACTATGTCCTCTGCATCAGTCACACTATTCCCAGTTTTATCCCACAATGTCATTCTTCGACAATAATTTCTCCTCCTACTTGTCACATAGCTAAAAAATTCCATAGGATTTTCTTTGTATCTGAGTGCCAGTCTCTTCTCATATTCCAGTTTTTCCTTCCTCACCATACTAGTCGCTCTCCTGGCCTGTGTCTTATATTCGTCATGCATCTGCTCTCCACTGCCCTCTCCTTATATCTCTTCAATAATCTCTTTTCCACCTGCAGTTCCTGTTTGATATTGTTTGTCATCTGCTTTACACCAAATTGTGCCCTCTTCTTCAATCATGGAATACAGCTTCCTATTGCTGCTAACAAATCCTTCACAATTTTCCAAGCACTAATGATATCCTGACCGTCCAATTCTGCCCTCCATGGAACTATCCCAAGTTGATCTAAGACTATTAAAATCACCTGCCTTATAATTCCACATACATTCACTTTTCTTTGATACAACTGCATGTCTATTCACCTTCCAAGTCAAAACCACATGGTCACTCTCCCCAACTGGTGGGAGAGATGTCAACTCAGTTATTATCAGCTCTTCTGATGCTATGACCAAATCGAAAACTCTTGAACCTCTTGTTCCCTTTATTACATGTTGCCTAAGACATTTGTCCTTCTAGAATTCTAGAACTTCCATTCCCTTATTACTACATGCATTTTCCTCTTCCCAGCTTATACTACTGTAGTTAAAATCTCCCATAACAATCATTCTTCTTGCACTTGCTAAGCTCATCTGCCTAAACATCACTTGCTCCCCACCCTCTGTGCTCCTTGGTTTGTAGCAACACCCTACTAAATATCCTGTCTTGGCCACTTCTACCTCACACCATACCTTCTAAACCATTAGTATCACTGCCTTCCAAAGCCTCCATTCTTAGAGGACATAAGTCATCACTTATCATAAGCAGTACCCCCACCACCATGTTTTCCTTTCCTATCCTGCCGAAAAATGCTGTACCCTGCTACTTCAATTCCTGTTACTATATCATCTTCCGTCAACCATGTCTCCAAGATCCCAATAATCTTTGGACAGGCTGATGCAATCAAGCCACCAATTCATCTCCTTTTTTTCAGAAATTTCTGGCATTGGTATAAAGCATAAAGATGTCACTGCTTCTATACCTATCATTATCCTCTCTAGATCCCACTAAACTCAGTGTTACTAGATGTCGAAAGTATTTTTAACTTGGGTATAATTATGTTAAAGATACCAAGCAATTTTAAACCTGATTTTACTCCATTTTTTCCCAAGTAAGTAAACAAAATGTGAGGTTTGCACCTGCAATTGATGCAAGACTAGCTGATCCCACAGGTAGTGCAAGACCTGTGGGATCAGCTAGTCTTGCATCAATTGCAGGCGCAAACCTGACATTTTGTCTGTTTGCTTACTTGGGAAAAAATGGAGTAAAACCAGGTTTAAAATTGCTTGGTATCGTTACTAGATGTCGTTTCCCTTTCCCCAAGTACCCATTCCCATAAGAGGCCACCCTTGCTACCATCCATCCTGGGAATTCTAGTTTCTCTGCATTTACACACCAACTTGTTCAGAAAACAGCGATCTCTCCAGATGCTTACATCCTTCTTCATTCAAATGCAAATGGTCTCTTGCATACAGTATCTTTCTGTCCTCAAATGCCCTGCAAGCATCCACATATTGCAATCCTCTCTTCTGACACATTCGGGCTATTATGCTATTCAGTACTACTGCTCTTCTGTTCAGCTCGTCACTATCACACATGGGCAACACACACACACACACACACACACACACACACACACACACACACACACACACACACACACACACACACACACACACACACACACACACAGTCTTTCCTCTCTGTGTTTTCTTTTGTACAAACTCAAGCAAGAATCTCTGATCACTCGCTGCCAGATTTACATTGCCTCTCAAGTCATTCATGCCCATCATCACAATCATTTCGTCCATCCTTTCATCTCTCTTAATTGCCATAGCCACACTTTCTATTGTGCCTTCAGGCAAACACTGCTCTGGCATCCTATCTTGCACACCATGGATCACCGAGTCTCCATACCACACACCTCTTACCACTCTGTTCCTTGATTGCTCACCTGCATCCTCACTCTCTCTCCTCTAACCCTTTCTCTCTGTGTTCCCCTGCTTACCTGCTGTCCTGGCATCACTCTATCCCTGGTTCCAGCATTCTCAAATTCTTCTCATTTCCTCTCTCTGATAGTTTCCATTCTCCCCTCTTCTATCATTCCCATAACTCTTTCCCTCTCTTTTACTGTTTCTATTCTCTCCTCTTCTATCATTCCCATACCTCTCTCTCTCATTCCCTCTCTTCTACTACTCCTATTCTATCCTCTACGTTCCGATATTTCTCTCTCATTCCTTCTCTTTTACTGCTCTTATTCTCTACTCTTCTATTATTCTCATACCTCTCTCTCTCATTCCCTCTCTCATTCCCTCTCTCCTACTGTTTCTATTCTCCCCCCCTTCTATCATTCCCATACCTCCCTCATTCCCTCTCTTCTACTGTTTCTATTCTCTCCTCTTCTATCATTCCCATAACTCTCTCTCATGCCTTGCAATCATTTCTTCCATTCTCCTAATCTCATCTTTCATATTTTGGTCGATTGGTAGAGCCTCTGCTACTAATGGCTCATGCAAAAAGTTAAGCAAGTTTGGGCGAGTTAGTAGTTGGAAGGGGTTCAATTGTTCGATGCTTTTGGTACACTCTCCCTTGATGAGTCTTTTGACTCCCTGGAGGTGTCACATAATAATAATAATAAAAATAATACTTCTCATCTCGTTCCGGAGACATTGAACCTCCTCTTTCAGCTCATCTATCTCTCTCTCTCTCTCTCTGCAAGTTAGTTACTCTTACTCGCCATTTATTCATTCATTTTCCCAATTAAGACCATCACTAAAAACTTCACAGTCATTCAAGTCTTCCACACGCCCGATTGTTATTTTTTTCATTCATATTTTGCTTGTCATTTTCTCCTATCACACTACTCGTCTCCCGACATTCAGTTCCCATTCCTGATGCAACTAGGTCAGTTATCGAAATATCTAATTCATTAAATTCCTTCCATTGCTTACATTTTGTGCATATACGCACTCCCCTCTCTCTCACCTGCCACATATCCAACTCCCAGGACACATACATACTGCAAGCACTGCATGCCACAAAATCCTTTATTATATCTGAGACCTCCAGGGAGTCAAGGACTCATCCAGGGAGGCTGTAAATTACCCAACCCGGGTATCATACCTTCCCTTAAATTCATTTACACTAGATGCACTCATTACCCATAAGAGCAAATTATTCCACTCACTCACTGCTCTCTGGGATAAAAACCTAGCTCTTAACTGAGAACAACTTTAACTTCCATGGATGCCCCCATCTAGACTACTGTGCTCAGATTTGGTCACCTAGGTTTCTTCTTGATGGGGAGGAGGTGGAGAGGATCCAGAGGCGAGTGACCAAGATGATAGCAGGTCTGTGGAATGAACCGTATGAGAACAGGTTGAGGATTTGTGGGTTGCAAAAATTGGTTGATAGGCGGAGGAGGGGAGATATGATTGAGACATTCAAATTACTGAAGGGTTTCTATAAAATTAATTCAGAAGATATTTTTGAGAACAGGGCTGGTTGTGGGAGGACTAGGGGACATCCATGGAAACTGGGCAAAAGTGTGGTTAGTAAAGGTGTTAGAGCTGGGTTCTTTACTTTTAGAGTAGTGAATGAGTGGAATGCGCTCCCTGAGTCTGTAGTGGATGCTGTGACAGTGAATGAGTTTAAGGCGAGGTATGATAGATACTGTATGAATGTCAAATAGTTGTGATGAATATGATTTGGGGCCTCCCTCGATGAGTCTAATGACTCCCTGGAGTTGCCCGTAATAATAGTAATAATAATAGTAATATTACACAAAATATCATCCTTAAATGGTGGAGGACTTGTTGACACGCCATTTGTATTTGGAGCTGAGGCTGCCATTATTCGCTTACTACTGCCAAGGCACTCCTAAACTAAATGCAAAATATATATAAACTATAAATTCTATATTATTATTATTATTATTATTATCTGAGACCTCCAGGGAGTCAAGGACTCATCCAGGGAGGCTGTAAATTACCCAACCCAGGTATCATACCTTCCCTTAAATTCATTTACACTAGATGCACTCATTACCCATAAGAGCAAATTATTCCACTCACTCACTGCTCTCTGGTGATAAAAACCTAGCTCTTAACTGAGAACAACTTTAACTTCCATGGATGCCCCCATGTTCTCTCCCCACCTTCCATATAATGAAAAATTTCAACAGTTGAAATGCTACAACACCCATTCCAAAGTTTATAGACCTCTATCATATCACCCCTCTTTCTCCTGTTAACCAGAGTCTGTAATCCATATACTTGCAAACTGTCCTCATAATCTAAATCCCATAAGCTGGATATAATCTTTGTAACTCTTCTTTGCAACCTTTCCACAGCTTCTTTATCCCCTTGGAACCTAGGAGACCAAATCTGCACACAGTAATCCAAGTGTGGTCTTATCAAAGCCTTATAAAGAGGCAAAATTACTTCCTTATCCTTACATGTCAAGGTTCACTTCAACATAGCAATTATCCTCTGAGTTGTATTTGCAACTTTTGCTATGTGACCTTTGAACTTTAAATTCTTATCCACCAATACACCAAGATCCCTTGCCTCTTCAGTTTCTTGTAGCATAACCCCGCTAATATAATATGCCGCTGGAACTCTAATCATGCCAAAATGCATAACTTTACACTTACTAATATTAAACTGAGAGCCATTTTCGTTTGCCCAGGTTTCCAGTATATTAAAATCAGGACATCCCTGATTGCCCTGCCTATCTTCGCATCATCAGCAAACAATTGCAAATCTGAAATCTGATGATAGACCCAGCTTGATGTCATTAATGTATAGATTGAACAATAATGGACCAAGGACTGAACCCTGAGGTACGCCACTGGTTACCTTAAATCTGGCAGATTCACATCCACTGTATACATCTTTTTGATATCTGTCTGTCAACCACCCCTGATCCAAGTCAACAGATTATGTTCCAATCCCATATTCTGCAGTTTACACAACAGCCTATCATGTGGTATCCTATCAAATGCCTTAGAAAAATCCAACATTATCATAGTGTATCGATTCCCATTATCCAACTAGACCGTAACATTGTTATAAAATGTGAGCATATTGCTAAAACATGACCTTCCTTTAGTAAACCCATGCTGTTCCCTGCAGAGTATAGAACGCTTATCTACCAATTTCTGTATGTAAGTTCTTACCAACATCTATAAAATCTTCACTACCACACCTGAGATACTAATAGGTCGGTAGTTAGACACATCAGTTTTTGCACCCTTGTGCAATGGAACTATCATACATTCCTTCCATTCCTGTGGTATCATTTCTGAGCTGAGACTCAAGTTATACAAATGTGTGAAAGGCCTAGCCAATTCA
This sequence comes from Typopeltis vanoorti, assembly GCF_054136105.1. Lineage (NCBI taxonomy): Eukaryota > Metazoa > Arthropoda > Arachnida > Uropygi > Thelyphonidae > Typopeltis > Typopeltis vanoorti. The sequence continues at coordinate 14,838,398 of NC_143549.1, read as the reverse complement.
GCTGAACATTTCTTTAACAAACAGGCAGATATTCCATCTGCCTGTTTGTTAAAGGTTATGCAAGAGCTCTTCAACCTTATTTTCATGAACCTTGGGAGTAACCCTTCATCCAACATAGCAGTAGCACCATGCACCATGCTACATACACCTGGTTGATATACCTTAGCAAAGTGAGCACTCATTAACTGAACAATCTCCTTAGCTTCCGACATTTGTGTACCATCTGCATTCAATAAAGTTATTCTTCCACATTCATTCTTTCTTTTGCTTGCGGCATAACGATAAAATTCTTTTGGATTGCCTTTAGCTTGCATGGCCAATTTCTTTTCATACTCCGTTTTAGCTTTTCTCACAATACTCATTATTTTTCTGGCCTGAGCTTTATATATTTCATAACTCCTCTCACTCTTATTCTCAAGATATTCTTTCCACATCATCTTCTTCTTGTGGTTCTCTAGCTTAATAAGACTGCACATCCATTTCACTCCCAAACTATTTATTCTTCGAACACTAGGGATACATTGAGATACCGCCTCATTCAAGCACTTTTTCCAAGATTCCCATGCATTACTGACATTTTTTCCATTCAGTAACTGATACCATGGGACCAAAGATAGTATTCTTCTAAGTTGATCATAATTTCCAGCTTTGTAATTCAGCATGCAGCCTGATTTAATTGGAGCTTCAAGTAGATACTTCCGAAGAAAGAACAGCATAATCGGTGGTAAAATAGCCATATTCTTGACAGAGATCCCTTCTGATGCTATGAGCAAATCCAACACTCTTTGACCTCGAGTTCTTTCTTTGACATGCTGCTTAAGAAAATGCAACAATTCAAAAAAATTCACGTTCTTTCTGATCATGAGATTTCTCTTCTACCCAATCAATTCAAATTTAACATATTTGGTCATTTGAAAGTTAAGCATAAAAAACTTATTGTTTAATACTGACCAAATAAAAATATTTTAACATTCTTTGCCTACCAGTTTCGCTAGCAAACTGTCTAGCTTTTTCAAGGCATTGACGGAAAAGTATAAAAAATACTAGTAAATGCAAATTGAAAGGAACATTAAAAACGTTGTAAACACTCTAGTAGCTAAGGTTGCATGTTCGCATGACAGAAACTGAGAAGACTCATTGTTCTTAATCATCATCATGCATGCATGTTTGTTGTAAACTCATAATGTGATTACTAGTTGGCTGTAGTTCAGATGGATTTAGAGAGAGTATGAGGTTTTTCCATGAACTGTTAAGAATAGTACCCTGGTTTCTGTTGAGATTTCTGCCAGTTTTTAACACTACTGAGGCTTCCTTGAATAAACGATGTCTATAATCGTCGTCTAAATATGGAATGGACCTATCTTGCCACTCTATCGTGTGGTTAGACGTACAGAAATGATGTGCTAAGCCGGAAGAAATACTTCTGTTGTGGTTTACATCACCAGCGTGCTCTCTCTCTGTCTGATTTCCAAACTCCGTGAAGTTTTTCTGATGTAGGCGAGACCACAGGAGCAAGGAATGTAATATACTCCTGGATATTTGTAGAATGGCACCTTGTCTTTTGGTGATCCTAAAAAATGTTTGATGCTGGTGGTTGGTTTGACGATCACTCTGATGTTGTGGGCTTTTGGTATTCTGGCTATTTGATAAGAAATTAACTTGATGAAGGGAATCACTACAGTAGAAATGTGCTGGGAGTTTGGTTCTTCTTGTCTCAGGTTGTCACCATATAGATATTTTTTGCCTAGCGAAACTGGTAGGCAAAGAATGTTAAAATATTTGTATATGGTAGGTATTAAATCTCACTAATAGCCAAAACATTATCACAAAATGGATACCCTTCGAACATCATCAAAAATATCTATATGGTGACAACCAAAGACAAGAAGAACCAAACTCCCAGCACATTTGTACTGTAGTGATTCCCTTCATCAAATCAATTTCTTATCAAATAACCAGAATACTAAAAGCCCACAACATCAGAGTGATCTTCAAACCAACCACCAGCATCAAACATTTTTTAGGATCACCAAAAGAGAAGGTGCCATTCTACAAATATCCAGGCGTATATTACATTCCTTGCTCCTGTGGTCTCGCCTACATCGGAAAAACTTCACGGAGTTTGGAGATCAGACAGAGAGAGCACGTTGGTGATGTAAACCACAACAGAAGTATTTCTTCCAGCTTAGCACATCATTTCTGTACATCTAACCACACGATAGAGAGGCAAAATAGCTCCATGCCATATTTAGATGACGATTATAGACATCGTTTATTCAAGGAAGCCACAGTAGTGTTAAAAACTGATGGAAACTTCAACAGAAACCAGGGTACTATTCTTAACAGTTCATGAGAAAACCTCATACTCTCTCTAAATCCATCAGAACTACAGCTAGCCAGTAATCACATTATGCATTTACAACAAACATGCATGCGTGATAATGATTAAGAACAATAAGTCCACTCAGTTTCTGTCACGCAAATGTGCAACCTTACTACTAGAGTGTTTACAATGTTTTAATGTTCCTTTCAATTTGCATTTACTAGTATTTTTTATACTTTTCCGTCAATGCCTTGAAAAAGCTAGACAGTTTGCTAGCGAAACTGGTAGGCAAAGAATGTTAAAATATTTGTATAGGGTCAGTATTAAACAAAAAGTTTTTATGCTTATCTACCCAATCAATGTTTGGAAAATTAAAGTCACCCATAATGATCATTCACTTGGTACCCATAAGGCTAAATTGGCGATGCATTTCTTCATCTCCTACAACTGAGCTGCCAGGTCTGTAGCAACATCCCACTATATATTTCATTCTGTTAACCTCCACTTCACCAAATAGACTCAAACTCATCACTACATGGGACATTATTACCCTCACTGTTTTCTTGTATTTCTACCCTAACCGGACTTAAGTCATCTGATATCATTAGCAGCACTCCTCCTCCTCTCCTATCTCTCCTCATTCCTAAAAATAGTATATCAGTTACACTCGATCCCACTTACCATATCTGATTCTGATAGCCAGGTTTCACTAATGCCAACAATCTTAGGCCACATCATATTCAATAAAGCAACAAACTCAACCCCTTTGTTCCTAATGCTCCTGGCATTTGTGCATAGACATAATAAATTATGACCTAACCCATTCTTATAATTAGATATGCAAAGTATTTGGTCTTGTTCTAGAATTTTCTCTTTTCCCTCCCCAGATATACTTAAAAGGTCCGAACCCAAAGCATATTTTTCCACTCCTTCGCCCCATACATAACCATGTTCAAAGGCATTTATATCTTTATCATGTTTGCATACCACAGCTGAACTTTCACACACATTTTTCCCATTCCTCCCTTGATGATCTAGTTTCCCTGACTCTCTGCATTAAGTCTCATACCAAGAAGTAATTTCTCCAGGCTTCAGATGCCAAATGAATTCAAGTGCAGGCCATCATTCTTACACAAATCTTTTCTGCTATCAAACACACCCCACACATCTAAAAACTCACATCCATATCTTCTACATAGCCTGCGCATGAAATCATTTGCTATCATTGCCCTCCATCTCAGCTCAGTACTATCATATCTAGGTAGTAATCCTACAATTTTTACACTTTCACATTTCTTTCTCGCTTCTTCCAACAGACCATTCATATCTTCTCTCATACTATGTTTGTCACCACTTAAATTATTAGTACCTACCAGCACTACCATTTCTTTTACATTTCTTTTTTTGATTTTCAATCACGTTTGTCATATTTTTAATTTTCGCTCCCGGGAAACTAGAAGTGGTGACTCCCTCGGCAAGCACAAATTTTAAAATTGACTCACCATACCATATTACCTCTTTTTTCTTAGATATTAACTGACTTACCTTGTTGTTATTAATATTTTGATTTCCATGTTCAGTATTTTCCTGCCTGTTCTTCTTCTCATCCTTTTTATTATCCTGTCGAAGTTTAAACAAATGTTTTTCTATATTTTCCAATTTCCTGGTCGATTTCCTAATAATTTCTTTTAACCAAACTATTTCTAATGTCAATGTATCCTAAGATAAATAATTATCATCATTGCAGCAGTGTTTTTGTTCAGGACAAAAACTCTCCTCAGTAGCAACTTTAGCTTTAGTCAGTGTCTTGTTATGACGATTTTTTGGCGTCATTTTTAAGAGTAATAAAAACTAATAATTTTTCTGATATTATGTTATAAAACTATAATAAATTTAGTTTAATCCTTTATCCAAATGTGTGCAAACAAAGTTTGCACCTGAAGGTATCTTCAGGACTGGGGTAAAGTGGTACAACACCAGGCTAATCCTTGCAAAGGTGGAGCAAGATACCAACACTCCTATCTCAGTATCTCCCATAATGCAAAACACATCTCCTTGTGGATATGTATAATGTTATGCATTAAGGGTTAGGGCCACTACCTAGACTAGTTTCGACCTTTATTGAGGTCTCTTTAATGGGAGCCAGGCCCAAGTGGAGATACCAAGGCAGAAGCATTAGCAGGGTCATCTCCTCCTATAGGAGCTGCCAAACAGTGTGCCACCTTTTTATTAAATTACTCTGGATTTAGAGAAAGATGTTAAAAGTTTATTTTTCACTTGCTAATGCTTCTGCCTTGGTATCTCCACTTGGGCCTGGCTCCCACTGAAGAGACCTCAATAAAGATCAAAACTAGTCTGGGTAGTGGCCCTAACCCTTAATGCATAACATTATACATATCCACAAGGAGATGTGTTTTGCATTATGGGAGATACTGAGATAGGAGTGTTGGTAGCTTGCTCCACCTTTGCAAGGAGTCGCCCAGTGTTGTACCACTTTACCCCAGTCCTGAAGATACTTTCAGGTGCAAACTTTGTTTGCACACACTTGGATAAAGGATTAAACTAAATTTATTATAGTCTGACCAAGTGAAAAATAAACTTTCAACGTCTTTCTCTAAATCCAGAGTAATTTAATAAAAAGGTGGCACACCGTTTGGCAGCCCCTATAGGAGGAGATGACTCTGCTAATGCTTCTGCCTTGGTATCTCCACTTGGGCCTTGCTCCCACTGAAGAGACCTCAATAAAGGTTGAAACTAGTCTGGGTAGTGGCCCTTTCCTTAATGCATAACATTAGACATATCTGCAAGGAGATGTGTTTTGCATTATGGGAGATACTAAGATAGGAGTATTGGTAGCTTGCTCCACCTTTGCAAAAAGTTGCACGGTGTTGTACCACTTTATCCCAGTCCTGAAGATACTTTCAGGTGCAAACTTTGTTTGCACACACTTGGATAAAGGATTAACCTAAATTTATTATGTTATAAAACACTTTAGTACAATAACTACACTAGTAAAATTACAATAATATACTAAAAATACACAATTAAATCTAAGAAAACACTTAATAAATCAACAAAAATTACAAATATTTCAGGAGCCATCTGACAGTACATCTTTTATATATATATATATATATATATTGCTATATTTAATTATACTAAATAGAGCAAACTTATCTTCTGTTGCACTGCAGATGCATCCCACTCTAACCTCGTCTTCTTTTTTGCTTCAATGAAATCTAGGAATCTTGATGGACAAAGAACTGAAGTTCAAGGACACATCACAAAATTTCTAAAAGATATGCAGAAAGCTGTTGCCATAATGTGAAGAATCCTGGTAAGTATGGATAGAGAGTTACCACTGTATTATAGTTCCATTGTATAAGGCTGTAAGCTTGTCTATCTGCGCATAGATCTTGTCTCTTGGTGATATTGGAGATAAGAAAACAATGGAAAGAGTTTAAAGTATGAGGTCAGATTAAGGGAATGTGGTCTGCAGAGCTCGGCAGACGGGAGAGAGATTTTTTTTTTTATTTTTTTTTTTTTATTGTGAACAGAACAATCTTATATACAGGATTAACCAGTTTTTGGTTCTCTGCAATCAGGCAGAGAGGTTACATGTTCATACTCTTGTTGAGGTATGTTACATCGAAGTCACTTATAAGGCGAATTACATTTTTTTTTTTTTTAGATTAAAGCCATTAAGAGTTATTTTAACATGATTCTGTATAAAAACATAAATGTGGAAGAACACAGGAGTTACTATAGCACAATATTATCTATTTACATGAGAGTGCCAGCTGATTAATTTTCGCACTGTTAAGCACAACAATCCTTCTTCCCCCTTCCTTTGGGGGGGGAATGATGATGTCACTTCTATGCTGGAAAGTGGATTATGATGCAGTCGCCCTGCACAGCCAGGAGTTGATTCCGTGGATTCCAGTCTTGGTGGAAAAAGATCTAAGGTGTTGTTTTGCCTATGGTGGTGGTGATGCTCGTGTAGGATCTGACTTCTCACCTTTTGTTGGAAGGCTGCAATGAGTTGGTCAGTTGCCTCTCTCTGTGAAGTTGCTGTGCTGTCTGGTCTTGGATGTCTGAGGTAGAAGCTGTATATTACCGCTTTAGCAGTGATGAAGAGGTAATTGCAGAATGAATGGTTATTTGACTCTGCATGGACTAGATTGAAATACTCCTCTTCTGTATGAAGACTACCACAGGTGAGCGCTGCCGTTTCCCAAGACAATCTGATTAATTTAGTGTTGACTGGGCATTCCAAGTAGATATGCCAGACTGTTCCTAATTGGTAGCAGAACAGGCAGTTATCTGAGACATTTGAGTTAAATTTTCCTAATATAGTTGGAGTGGGTAGTACGTTGTGCCACATTCTCCACTGAATATCTGCATCAGATTTGATGGCTCGTGCGATATGGTAGGTCCCATTGAAATGGTGTTTGATCAGATGATGCAGAATTTTCCAGTAAAGTGCTTTGGTTCGACTGTTGTGTTAGAGAGCTGTAGATTTTGTTGGTGTTGCTGGGTGTAAGTTTCTCCCATGAGTTATTGGTTTTTATCAGAATAGGTGCCGGATCTTCTGAGTTGGGAAGGCTAAGCCCCACTTCTGTTATGCTATCAGGCATAGCAGATAGACACTGTAAAGGCCACTTTTCAAGCCGCTATGCCTGATAGCATAACAGAAGTGGGGCTTAGCCTTCCCAACTCAGAAGATCCTGCACCTATCTTTCTGATAAAAACCACCGTGTTTTTACCAGAAAGATATCATCGTGTTGTGGAAGATGGGTTCCATGAGGATTTCAGGTAGGGATGCTGTCTTCACTGTGTGCTGGAGGTTTAGCTTCTTCCATCATTGAAGGGCATCTTTGTAGAAGTTTGTTAAATTTACTGGCACTTGAGCTGTTGTCATTCTTAAGGCTGTGGAGAGAGAGAGACACCTCTAGTGGCAGAAGTGAAAATATATTCAGTGGTGCATTTGTGTGATATTTCCTGTTATAAGGCATTAAGGAGAAATCAAGCGCGGAACGTTGTTATCCTGTTGTCAATGGAGGCCAAATTTTGTCCTCCATCTTCGAGAGAAGTACATAGCTTGGAGTATGAAAGCCAGTTTGTTTTGTTCCATATGAATCGATAGATGGTTGACTTTATTTGTTTGATGAATTGCACTGGTGGCATGAGAATCGTTAGTGTACGCCAAAGGACACTGGTGGCTATTTGAATAACGATTATTGTTCTCCCTCTTGTGGAGGCAGAGGTTCGTATTGCTGCCCACTTTCCTAGTACTTGCTTGAAATGTTTGTTTAGTGTTTCCCAGTTCTTATCCACATATGAGGGTGTGTTTCCTAGGTAAATCCCCAGGGATTTGTTTCCCTCTGCGGACCAGGTATCAGACATTGGGGAATCGGTTCGGATTTTCCATTTGCCACACCACAGTCCTGTGGTTTTATGTGTTTAGTTTTGCTCCTGGGGCTGCCTGATATTGTTGGTATGCCATTTGTATGTTATGGAAGTCCTCTTCTTTGTGGGCTATGATTGTAACATCATCAGCATATGCTGTCAGGGTTAAGGTTTGGTAGGGAAGTTTAGGGTGGCATGCCCTAAGCAGCATGCTGAGTCTACACAAAAAGGGTTCAATGGCAATTGTGTAAAGAGGACTGGAGAGTGGACAGCCTTGTTTAATACCTCTGCTGTATAGTGCAGTTATGGTAAGCCTGTTGTTTATTTTCATTCAAAACTGTGCCTTGGCATACAACATCTTAATAGAGTGAATGATGCCTGAGCCAAAGCCAAATGCTTTAAAGCAGTTGAAGGTGTTCAATGTGGTCAAAAGCTTTTTCTTGGTCTAGTGTTACAAGACCCATTGTTTCACTGTTGTTGTTTGCTATGCTTATGAGATCTCTTATGAGGTGCAAGTTTTCATGGATAGATCTTCCAGGCATGGAATAGCTCTGATGCCTATTTATTATTTCGCTCAGAGCGGGTTTAAATTTGTTGGCAATGGCTTTTGATATAATTTTGCAGTCGGTGTTTGTGATAGAGATGGGTCTCCAGTTTTCCTAGTTTCATCGCATCTCCTTTCTTTGGAATGAGTTTAATAACTGATGATGTCATATTGAGTGGAAAGCCATTGGTATTCACGTTGACAAAAACTCTTTAGAGGATAGGTCCAAGCTGTTCCCAGAAAGACTGGTAAAATTCAGTGGTGAGCCCGTCTATGCCAGGAGATTTATCTTTAGGTAAGGAGGTGCAGGCAGTTTTCAGATCATGTAATGTGATGGGGAGTTCTGTGTTACTCCTTGTTGTTGGTGAGAGTCTTTTCACATCGGAGAGAATTATATTCGTGGCCTCCATATATGTTGAGTTGGCTTGGTACAAATTTTTGTAGTACTGCAAGGTATATAAGAGGATTTCGTCATGATTTTCTATGATGTTTCCACTATCTGTTTTAATAGCAGATATAGTGATGCACTCTTGGTGGCATTTTTCTAGTGAGAAGAAATACTTTGTGGGGGCATCTGCGAAGTTAATGTGTTTGTGTCGTGCTCTTATTAGGGCTCCTCTTGCAGAGTGCTCTAGGTGTGAGCATATGGTGACTTCTAGGGACTGGTATTCCTCAGATTCTGGATGATGCAATTGCTGTTGTTGTTCCAAATTTTTAAGGACTGAATGCTTATTCAAATTTCTTTGGTGACTATATTTTTGGGTAAATACCCTAACTTTGGATTTAAAAAGTGACCACCAATTGGAAATTGATTGGGAAGTAGGTATATCTCTGATGAGAGTTTCGATATAGATTTTGGAGGCTCTGCGATATTCTGTATCCTTTAGTAGGCTGTTGTTAAATATCCAGTATGCTCCTCCTTTGTGTCTGGTGTGTCCAGGAATGCAAATGCTAAGAAGGATGGAATCATGGTCTGATGCATGAGATGGATGGTACGTGACTCTCCTGATGTAGGGTATTATGTGCATCGATGTGTACTATCTGTCGAGCCGTGTCTGGTATAGGACACTGGTAGGACCACCTTTGGCTCTCCAGGAGAACACTTTCTCATATGGGTGCAAGTATCTGAAGGTGTCAGTCAGCTCGTAGTCATTTATTACATCCTGGAGAAGCTGAGCTAGTGAGTGTCGATGTTCTTGGCATTGCTGTCTGTACATTGCAGGATCCAGAGTGCAGTTGAAATCCCTTGCCAGTATGATGTGGTCATTGACCTTGCTGAGGTGGTTTCGCACAAACTCTAGTACCTCCACTGCAAGCTGTAGATAGATAGATAGATAGATAGATAGATATTTTAATTTTTTTTAATTTTTTTTTATTTAACTTGTTAAAATATACATTAGACGATAGGTAACAAGGACTATTTACATATTATAAGTATATAAGTATATATATTACAGAGAAAGAAAACATTTTCCTTTTGGATATACAATAGAGAATGCAATAAATGAATTCAAAATTTACAGTTCAGTTTCAGTCTGAGTTATCTTTCAGATGAAGCGTATTGTCGTCGTCAATCCAGAAGAGGGTACCAGTTGGATTCCACTCCTCTATGAATTTCGCAACAGTTCTTGTTTCTATGAAGTATTCAAGTTCCAATAAAAGCCTGCTTTTTAGTTTCCGATGGAGGATATACATGAGGGTTTGTGCAGTTTCAGTGATGGATGGGTGCTGGTTATTTCTTGTCTGTTTTAGGTAGAAGCTTAGATGATGGCCTTAGCGCAGATTAAGAGGAAATTGCATCTTCTGTGTCTGTTTTCTTCTGTGTGGACTAAATTCCAGTAGTCTTCTTGGCTATGTGCGTAGTTACAGGTGTTAGAGGCAGTATTCAGGGCATAGGTGATTATCACTTTGTTTACGGGACATGTTAGATATGTGTGTTCCAAGGTACCTGAAACATTACAGACTAGACACAGATCCGTTTCTCTTAGCTGAAATTTGTAGGGCTTAGAAGGAGTTGCAAGATGTTATGCCATAGTCTCCACTGTATGTCGGAATCTGGTTTGGCACACTTTGATTTATATGGCAGATCCCACTGAAAACTGAGTGGCATATGCAGCCTTGTAGATGAGAGCATTAAGGATGAATATAAGAAGGGCGAGGATGGAGATACTGACATGAGGAAGTGGTATATTTTCTTGTAGTTGGAGGGAAGAATTGGAGGTGAGGCTTCAGATTGTACAAGATGAAATATCGGCCCCGAGCAGTTTCTAGAAGGAATACGGATTTCCTGAGGTGTAGCAATATCTGGATAGGCTTTTATAATGGAGGCTTGCAGCTGTTGATATTGCTTTTCAGTTTTTGGGTTCTTCATTGGTAGGCTTGTGAATGCTTTCCACTTTAGGGTGTGGGTTAGGAGGTCCCCTATGACTCTTATTCCTGCCCAGTTCCATGTAGGGAAAAGAAAAGGCTGGCCAGTTGTGAGACGTGATATTTCTGTTCGAAAATAGTGGTTCTGTAAGTACAGCTGACTCTGTTGATCCTGTAAGTGTATGATGAAGTCCTGTGTTTTTCCATCGCTGTAGAGCATCTTTGTAAAAATGAGGTAGTTTAGGAGGAGATGGTGCAGGACTGGCCATTCAGAGGATTGTGGAAAGTGTAAGTCCTCTGGTGGATGATTTTGTGATGTAATCGAAGGTGGTTACATAAGTGTGATTGCATTGAAGTGTCTTTAGGAGGAGGATTATCCTGAAGGATCTAATCTTGTTTTCAAGGGAAATCAGGCCTTGGCCTCCCTTGATGAGTGGCTTGCAGAGTTGAGGGTATGTTGTCCAGTAAGTTTTGTACCAGAGGAAATGTTTGATTTCCTTTTGAATGTGGTAGAGAAATTCTTCAGGAGGTGTGAGTACTTTGAGGGTATGCCATATGACACTCGCAGCCATCTGGTTAACTATTAGTACTCTTCCTCTAAGTGAAGACATGGAACGAACGCTGTTCCATTTACCTAACACCTGCTTAAAAAAGTTGTGCAGCTGTGTCCAGTTCAGTGTGTTATATATTTTGGTGTTGCCAAGGTGCACACCTAAGTATCTTTGTCCTTCGCTTGACCAGGTACATTCAATCAGAGAATCATTTCTAGACTTTCATCTGCCTGACCACAATCCCGTGATTTTTGCAGAATTTAATTTGGCCCCTGAGGCTTGTGCATATAGTCTGTGTGCTTCCTCAGTTACTGCTGTCATTTCTTCTTCATTTCGGACTATTACAGTGACGTCATCGGCATATACTGATAGGGTAATTTTTTGATATGGCTCTATTATGCTGGTTCGTTTGGAGATGATGGTGTCGTGTACTCTTTTTAAGAAGGGTTCTATGGCCAGTGTGTATAATTGACCGGAGAGGGGGACATCCTTGCTTGATCCCTCGAGAGTATGACAAAGTGCGACTGAGCTTGTTGTTGATTTTTAAACAGAAGTGTGCATCTCTGTAAAGCAATTGCACTCTTTCAATGATGAGAAGACCATAGCCAAATGCCTTTAGAACTTCATAAAGGTACTCGTGCTCTACCCTGTTGAAAGCCTTCTCCTGATCAAGGCTGATGAGTGCTAGGTTTTCATGTTGGCTGTTTGCGATGTGGATGAGATCTCTTATTAAATGGAGGTTATCATGTATTGATTTTCCTGGGACAGAGTACGTTTGATGTTGGCCAATAACTTCAGGCAGTGTTGGCTTTATTCGGTTTGCTATAACTTTGGAAATGATTTTGCAATCGGTATTAATTAGGGAGATTGGACGAGTGAGGGAGGTTAGTTATTAAAGCCTGATTGTCTATTATATAAGCTGGATCTTTCAGGAGAGTATTGTTGAAGATCCAATAGGCACTTCCTGATTTGGATGCTTCCAAAGATAATGAAAGTTGCAGTTTGAGATGGTGCAGGACTGGCCATTCAGAGGATTGTGGAAAGTGTAAGTCCTCTGGTGGATGATTTTGTGATGTAATCGAAGGTGGTTACATAAGTGTGATTGCATTGAAGTGTCTTTAGGAGGAGGATTATCCTGAAGGATCTAATCTTGTTTTCAAGGGAAATCAGGCCTTGGCCTCCCTTGATGAGTGGCTTGCAGAGTTGAGGATATGTTGTCCAGTAAGTTTTGTACCAGAGGAAATGTTTGATTTCCTTTTGAATGTGGTAGAGAAATTCTTCAGGAGGTGTGAGTACTTTGAGGGTATGCCATATGACACTCGCAGCCATCTGGTTAACTATTAGTACTCTTCCTCTAAGTGAAGACATGGAACGAACGCTGTTCCATTTACCTAACACCTGCTTAAAAAAGTTGTGCAGCTGTGTCCAGTTCAGTGTGTTATATATTTTGGTGTTGCCAAGGTGCACACCTAAGTATCTTTGTCCTTCGCTTGACCAGGTACATTCAATCAGAGAATCATTTCTAGACTTTCATCTGCCTGACCACAATCCCGTGATTTTTGCAGAATTTAATTTGGCCCCTGAGGCTTGTGCATATAGTCTGTGTGCTTCCTCAGTTACTGCTGTCATTTCTTCTTCATTTCGGACTATTACAGTGACGTCATCGGCATATACTGATAGGGTAATTTTTTGATATGGCTCTATTATGCTGGTTCGTTTGGAGATGATGGTGTCGTGTACTCTTTTTAAGAAGGGTTCTATGGCCAGTGTGTATAATTGACCGGAGAGGGGGACATCCTTGCTTGATCCCTCGAGAGTATGACAAAGTGCGACTGAGCTTGTTGTTGATTTTTAAACAGAAGTGTGCATCTCTGTAAAGCAATTGCACTCTTTCAATGATGAGAAGACCATAGCCAAATGCCTTTAGAACTTCATAAAGGTACTCGTGCTCTACCCTGTTGAAAGCCTTCTCCTGATCAAGGCTGATGAGTGCTAGGTTTTCATGTTGGCTGTTTGCGATGTGGATGAGATCTCTTATTAAATGGAGGTTATCATGTATTGATTTTCCTGGGACAGAGTACGTTTGATGTTGGCCAATAACTTCAGGCAGTGTTGGCTTTATTCGGTTTGCTATAACTTTGGAAATGATTTTGCAATCGGTATTAATTAGGGAGATTGGACGAGTGAGGGAGGTTAGTTATTAAAGCCTGATTGTCTATTATATAAGCTGGATCTTTCAGGAGAGTATTGTTGAAGATCCAATAGGCACTTCCTGATTTGGATGCTTCTAAAGATAATGAAAGTTGCAGTTTGACGAAGCAATGATCTGAAATGCAGGAAGGGATGTGTGAGATGTTTCTAACTAGAGGCAAGGTGTGTTTGGAAATGTAGTATCTGTCCAGTCGTGCTTGATAGAGTGGCCTATTTGTCGCTGTGATTGCTGACCTCCATGTGTAGGATTTCTTATCAGGCTGTTGATGCCGAAAGACGTCAATGAGTTCATTATCGTTTACCAGTGTTTGAAGTTTGTTTATTAATTGGCTACAATGTTCAGCACACTGAAGTCTGTCTTTTTCTTGGTCAAGAGTGCAATTAAAGTCTCCTGCTATTATGATATGTTCTTGGTCTATACTAGAAAGATGGTTTTGAATGAAATCCAGGATTTGTGATGCCAGAGCATCCTACTGTGGTATATAGATGTTGAACACATGCAGGGTATTATGGTTGGATGCTATTATGTGAACATACAAGGCATATCTTGGTATATCAACAATCACTTTTAGTTTGTAGGAAGATCTATGATGTACACCTAAGCTAACTCCTGCTCCATGATGTTGTTGGGTTGCAGAGTGCTGTAAGTCATAAGGCCACTCTCCCCATCTTCTGGATAAATTGGATGAGGAGTTGATGTTTGTTTCTTACAGAAGTATTAGGTCTATATGATATTTTTGTACCTGGTCAAAGACTATTCTGTTGCGTAGAGCAGAGGCACATCCTCTTGCATTGAGAGAGAAAAGGCTTATAAACATTATGATTTATGAAAGTTTGATTGTAAGTTTAATCTAATATTGGTCCTGGTACTGTGTTTGTAGCCCATTAATTAGGTAGTAGATTTGCTTACTCCTGTTAACCTCTGCTCTGCTTTTTTTACATTTCAGTTTCGAGTGTAGGTCCTGAAGTTGAGATAGTAGTTCCAGGATTCTTGTGGTGTATTTAAGGGCTATAGTTAGTTTGTGAGGAGAGCCTCGCGCTTTCTGTATGAAGGAAGACAGCTGCTTCATGGTTAGGGGACCCTCAGTGTGGGGAAGTTCACCCTCAGCTTCCTCTTCTTCTAGGTCGTCATGTGGAAATACAGTTTCCTCATCGTCTGGGAACTCTGTTTCTCCTTGGCTGGCTGCAGGTGATGAAAGGCCATTTTAAGTAGTTTCTTCTATAGGGTGAGGTTTTGAATTTGTGGGAGGCTGGGTTGGTGATTCTGGTTGCTGGGTCTGGGGATTGCTTTTAATTAGTTTGTCCTTGTCATCTCTGTTGGGAGGATCCATGCTTTTGTGCAGTGAGACTTCATTATCAGAGCCTTGGATCTCATTACTTGGCAGGTGTTCAAGAGCGACATGAGCACTGTCTTTTCCAGTTTGGGATTTTCTTTCCTCTGAAGTTCGTGATGGGAAGAGAATTTTTGGTTTACTTTTTCCTATGCTTTCAGTTTCTTCATGTACAATGTTATTCTGTTCAACTGGTTTGCTATTCTGGGCTGGGATGTTTGTTGATGAACTGTTGGTAATATAGGGACATCGTTTCCTAATGTGACCATCTTCATGACAGAAGAAGCACTGTGATGAGGAAGATAAGTAGAAAGTGTAGGTTATTCCATTTATGTCCGTGTTGATCAATTTTGGGGGGGTCATCATGTAGTGCGTCATTGTTTGGAAAGTGCATTAATGCCTGTCTTCGAAAGCTTTTGACACAGGCAAATTCAGGCTTCTTCATGGCTGCTGACAATGTGCATATTTTTCCTATGACAGAACTGTATCTTGATAACATGGATCTGATGAGTTGATGAGGAATTTCAGGGGGAACATTTGATACTGTTACTTTTGTTGGGGCCAGTGCTATTGGGGCTGCTTCGAAGTGATAATCGCCAATATCGATGCCTTTTTGCAGTACCGTTTGTGCCCATGAGATATGGCTAAAATATAGCAGCACAGTTCCAGCTACGTGGGAAGCATCAGTAATATTTTTTGCAGGTACAATTTTGGCGATCGGGGTCAGATAATCTTCTAATGGGATGTGTTTCTTCGGTGGGTGAAAATAACAAGTCCATTTTCTGGGGAAATGACGTTGGTAACAGTGGTATTTATTTTTGTGTTAATTGGTTTACTACTGGCTGATGTGGCATTCGTGTGTGAGATCAGTGTTTTGGGAGACGATAGGATATTTCCATTAGATACAACATTAGCATAAGATTTTGAATTGACTGACCTGTTTTCCATGTACATAGCTCCGGTGAACTTTGCTCTTCCTTCTGAGTCCGAAGTCATAGGGGTCTTTGAATTGCTAAATCCTTGGTAGTACATGAATGTGCAGTTGCCATGGCAGGTAATCCTTCGCTGGCTATAGCCTCAGATGAGGGGTGCAGGTGTCGGAGAAGGAATTATGGCGTTGAAATTGAAGATATATAGGAATTCATACATCAGCAGAAGAACACTGTCATAAATTACTTATCACTATACTTACATGTACACTACCAGTATGAGTAGATAGCGCTCAGCTTGGAGAATATACCTATATAAAAAATTAAGTCCTTCCTTGCGGATAAACATATGAGAGGTGGGGGAAGGCAGGAGCGGTATGAATGCACATGCAAGAGAGAGAGAGAGAGAGAGAGAGGGGTGATGTGGCTGAGACATAAACTAGTGAGAGGAATGTATAAGAAATATATAGGGAATTATTGCACAGAATAATGGGTGATGGGAGAACAACAGATGATTCCTGGAAACTGCACAAAGGTCATGTGAGTAAGGAAGCGAAAAGTCAATTTTTTGCATAGCAAATGTTGAATGAGTGAAATGTATTGCCAGAGTGAGTGAGTGAGTGATGAGCATTCCTAAATGCCTTCAAAGCAAGGCATGATTCAGTTTATGTGATTTATGAGTGTTCACCCTCCCACAATCAACCTTCAAATTTCAATAAGCTTGGCAACAAGACTAATAATAAAAAGAAGCTGTATGGTAACAATCACATTTCCTCTCTAAAGTGATTTATAGAGAACTACTATTTTTATGTAATTTTTAATGAATAAACATCTAAAATACACTACCTGGCTTAAAAGATATTAGGCAAGAACGGTTTGTGCAAGTACCTTCAGGAAAAATTAATATCTGATCCCAGTCTTCCTGTCCCGTTGTTCTTCTCATTATTTCTTGTATAGTATTCTGTCGTGATAGAGGATCACTCCTTTTAACGTATATAGGTTGTGTAAAATTAATGAGAGCTGTAAAAATATCAGCTAATATTACAAATTAATCATTTTCAACATAAAGTTTATTATAATCATATTTAGTAGAAAGTGAAAACATACACAATAAATAATATATAGTGACAAATTAAAGAAACTAATTGGTTTAATCCTTTATCCAAGTGTAAGCCAATAAAAATTTGCACATCAAAAATAACATTATTATTATTATTATTATTATTATTATTCAGGGCCTCCAAGGAGTCAAAAGACTCATCGAGGGAGGTCCTTTCTAAGACATAAAGTCTGTCAAGACTCATCGAGGGGAGGTCCCCCCCTGAGAAACACAAAGTTTATCATACCACTCCTTAAACCCACTGACCGTTCTCGCTCCCACCACTCCATCAGGCAATGCATTCCACGGCTCAACCACCCTCCACACAAAGAAACCACTCCTTACCCTCTTGCTCACAGTTTCCTTTCGTAACTTCCAGGGATGGCCTCTTGTCATCACTCCTTCCCGCTGATCAACCAAGCGAAAGAACTCCCCAGTGTCAACCCTGTAACCACCTCTCAACAGTTTAAAAGTCTCAATCATATCACCTCTCCTTCTTCTATCCACCAAACTCTGCAGTCCACATTCTCTCAGCCGATCCTCATAACTATCCTTGTACAGTCCTGAAACCATCTTTGTCATCCATCTTTGTATCCTTTCCACAGTTAATTTATCCCATTCAAATCCTGGGGACCAAATCTGAAAACAATAGTCCAAGTGTGGTCTGATCAGAGACTTATACAACGGAATGATAACCCTCTTATCTCTGCAGGTCAGTGTCCTTCTCATAATAGCAGCAATCCTCTGTGTTACCTTCACCACCTTTGCAATATGTCCCCTAAACTTCAGGTTTCTATCAATCATCAACCCCAGATCTCTTGTCTCCCCTACTTCCTCCAGTATAACTCCTCCCATAGAGTACGCAGCATCCCATCGATGTTTCCCAAACCTCAAGACCTTACATTTTGCTGCATTAAACTGACACCCCCATTCATTTGCCCATCTATCTAGCTTATTTAAATCCTCTTGCAGGGCTACCACATCTGCACTATTACTAATAATCCTTCCAAGCTTCGCATCATCCGCAAACAACTGAATATCCCCCTACAATCCACTGGCTATGTCATTGATATAAAGGTGAAACAATATAGGTCCTAGTACTGAGCCCTGTGGGACCCCACTTGTAACCCTCTGCCTCCTGGAAACTGCTCCACCATACACAACTCTCTGATACCTATCAGACAGCCAATCCTGAATCCAGTTGACCAATCTGACATCCAGACCCATGTGCTGCAACTTAAATATCAGCTTATCATGTGGCACCCTGTCAAATGCCTTCGCCAAGTCTAAGAAAATTGCAGTATATGCCTTTCCCTCATCTAATGCTCTTGTAACTTTATTATAAAAGGCTAGCATATTGCTAAAACAAGAGCGCCCTTTCACAAATCCATGTTGATTCTCACAGATAACATTACCCTCATCTGCCCAATGCTGTACACGGTCCCTCACTACTTTCTCCAAGATCTTAACAACTACTGATGACACACAGACTGGCCTATAATTAGACACTTCCAGTCTGTTACCACCCTTATGCAATGGCACTATCTTACCTTCCTTCCATTCCCTGGGCACCTTTGCCAAAGCCAGACTTTCATTGAAAAGCCACGTTAAAGGTATTGTCAATTCCCTAGCACATTCTCTCAAAACTCGTGGCGAAATACCATCCAGTCCCACAGCTTTACTGACATCCAGAGTACTCAGTATCTGAAACACACTCTCCTCCTGTACCTCCAGACCTCGTATTAGTCCTATCCCTCTAGCATTAAAACTGACTCCTCTAGGATGAAATACTCCAATAAAGTGTTCATTGAACAATTCCACTATGTCCTCTGCATCAGTCACTCTATTCCCATTTTTATCCCACAATATCATTCTTCCACAGTCATTTCTCCTCCTACTGGCCACATAGCTAAAAAATTCCCTAGGATTTTCTTTGGATCTTAGGGCCAATCTCCTCTCATATTCCAGTTTTGCTTTCCTTACCACACGAGTCACTCTTCTGGCCTGTGTCTTATATTCCTCATGCATCTCTTCACCTGTTTCCTTATATCTCTTCCATAGCCTCTTTTTCGCATGCAATTCCTGTTTAATATTGTTTGTCATCCACTTTACTCCAAATTGCGCCCTCTTCTTCACTCGTGGTATACAACTTAACATTGCTGATAACAAATATTCTGTCACAATTTCCCACGCACTGGTGATATCCCTGCCTTCCAATTCCTCCCTCCATGAAACTTCCCGAAGTTGACGTCTAAGACTATTATAATCACCTGCCTTATAATTCCACATAAGTTCCCGTCTCTTTGATACTCCTGCATGTCATTCATTTTCCAAGTCAAAACCATATGGTCACTCTCTCCAACTGGTGGGAGAGACGTCAACTCAGTTATTATCAACTCTTCTGATGCTATAACCAAATCCAAAATTTTTGATCCTCTTGTTCCCTCTGTTACATGTTGCCTAAGACATTTGTCCCTCAAGAATTCTAGAAATTCCATTCCCCTATTGTTACATGCATCTTCCTCTCTCCAATTTATACTACTGAAGTTAAAATCTCCCATAACAATCATTCTTCTTGCACTTGCCAAACTTGGCTGTCTAAACATCTCCTGGTCCCCATCCTCTGTGCTCCTGGGTCTGTAGCAACACCCCACTAAATATCCTGTCTTGCCTACCTCTACCTCACACCATACGCTCTCAAAATCATTTGTCTCACTACCTTCCAAATTCTCCACTCTTAGAGGACATAGGTCATCACTTATCATAAGCAGCACCCCACCACCACGCTTTCCCCTCCTATCCTGGCGAAAAATGCTATACCCAGCGACGTCTATTCCAGTTTTTATATCCCCTTCTGTCAACCACGTCTCAGTGATCGCAATAATTTTTGGCCAGGCTGATGCTATCTGCAACACCAATTCCTCTCCCTTATTCCGGATACTCCTGGCATTAGTATACAGCATATAAATGCCATTGTTTCTATACCCAGCATTATCCCTTCTAGACTCCACTGGGCTCAGTCTTACCTGACATTGTCTCCCTTCTCCCAAGTATCCATTCCCACAAGAGGCCACCCCTGCTATCATCCTCCCTGGGACACACTGACTCGTTCAGAACAGCAATCTCTCCAGATGCCTACGTCCTTCCTCATTCAAATGTAAACGGTCTCTCGCAAACAACTCGTCTCTTTCCTCAAATGCACTCCAAGCATCCACATATACCAGTCCTCTCTTGTCACACATTCTCGCTATTATGCCATTCAATATCACCGCTCTTCGGCTCAGCTCATCATTATCATACCTAGGCAACACGCACACTATTTTTCCTCTCTCTGTCTTCTTTCGTACAGTCTCAAGCAAAAATCTCATATCTCTCATAACATCATGACTGAGCTACTTGTATTTAGAGGCTAATGACTTTACATTAATTGCCTTGGTATCCCATAATGTAAAGAACATATCCTTATGGATATGTATAATGTTATGCATTATATTATTCTTTTTATTATTATTCAGGCCTCCATGGAATCAGAAGACTCATTGCGGGTGGTCCTTCCTAGAAAATACAAAATCTATCATACCACTCCTTGAACTCATTGACCATTCCTGCTTTCACGACTCTATCAGGTAATGCATTCCATGGTTCAATCACCCTCCATGCGAAGAAGCTACTCCTCACCCTCTTGTTCACAGTTTCCTTTTGCAACTTCCAGGGATGGCCCTTGGTCATCATTCCATCCCGCCACCAAATGAAAGAACTCCCCAGTGTCGATCCTGTAACTACCTTTCAACAATTTAAAAGTCTCAATCATATCACCTCTCCATCTTCTATCTACCAAACTCTGCAGTCCACATTCCCTCAGCCGATTCTTTTAATTAGCATTGTACAGTCCTGAAACCATCTTTGTTGTCCACTTCTGTACCCTTTCTACAGTTAATTTATCCCCTTCAAATCCTGGGACCAAATTTGAGAACCAAGTGTGGTCTGATCAGGGCTTTATACAATAGAATGAGAACTCCTTTATCTCTGCAGGTAAGCATCCTTCTCAGTATTGCAGCAATCCTCTGAGTTACCCCTTCACTACCTTTGAAATATGTTCCCTGAATTTCAGATTTCTATCAATCATCACTCCAAGACGTCAGTATGTTTATCTTCTGTAAACATACTGACGTCACTTGCCTTGACCTTCAGTTTTGGTGGCAAAATCTCCACATTTGAGTGACCTTCAGCACCTTTGTTCACTTTCAAGTCACCAACATAATGCTGTCTAATCCTCTTTACTTGAGGTACAAATACTTTAACATTCGGTTACTTTTACAATTTTGCATCAGAATTTAACATTAAATCAATGTTATCAATGTTATGTATAATTTGAAACTTTACAATATTTTATAGCTCATGTACAATTCTATGTCATTCTTTTTTTAGTCAGTTACCTTTTCAAGTTAACAATCAGTATTTAACTGTTTAAAATACAATAATATACAAACTTTGTTCTTTTTACATGATTAATAACCTCTGTAAAATCGATGGCAGAGAATTTTTACAAAATTACTGGATTTTACGACCCATCCTTGCATCACATCATCTGCAAACAACCGAATATCCCCCTGTAATCCACTGATAATGTCATTGATATAAAGGTTAAACAATATAGGTCTCAGTACTGAGCCTTGTGGGAATTCCTCTTGTAACTTTCTTTCTCCCTGATATTGACCCACCATACCCAAAGATATCCAATATCCATCAGATAGCCAATTCTGAATCTGGTTGACTAACCTGAGATCTGAACCCATGTGCTGCAACTTAAATATCAGCTTATCATGTAGCACCCTGTCAATTGCCTTTGCAAAATCCAAAAAATTGGCAGAATATGCCTTTTCCTCATGAATCACTCTTGTCACATTATTATAAAAGGCATATCATATTACTAAAGCAAGAGCACCCCTTAACAAATGCATGTTGACTCTCACAAACAACATTACCCTCATCTGCCAACACTGTATATGTCCCTCACTAATTTCTCCAAGATCTTAACAACTATTGATGAAACACAAACTGGGCTATATTTTGACACTTCCAGTCAGCTACTGTCGTTATGCAATGGCACTATCTTACCCTCCTTCCACTCTAAGGGTACCTTTCCTGTGACCAGACTTTCATTGAAAAGCCAGGTCAACAGAGCTGTCAGTTCTTTAGCACATTCTCTCAAAACTCATGGCAAAATTCCATCCAGTCCCACAGCTTTATTGACATCCAAAGTACTCAGTATTTGAAACACACTTTCCTCTTGCATCTCTAAACCTCAGACCTGCTGTACCCTCTAGTATTAAAACTTACTTCTCCAGGATGAATAAAGTGTTCATTGAACAACTCCACTACATACTCTGCATCAGTCACTTTATTCCAATTTTTTTCTACATTGTCCTTCCACAATCATTTCTTCTCCTTCTGGCCACATATGTAAAAAATTCTCTAGGATTTTCTTTGTATACAAAATAGATATCCTATGGCACTTACCTCTCCTTATTAAATTTGGTGAAACATAATTAATAATATTTTTGTTGAAGCCACTGAGAGCAGAAGTTCTCTTAACAGCAGTAGAAACCTGTTCTAAGAGATGCCTATGTAGAACAGACAATCTGAATTCACGACAACAGTGAATAGTGATGTGCTAATGTCTAATGAATACCGAGACCAGAAAAGTAGATTTATAGTAAATACAGATGTAATAAAACAGCTATCTGCTTCTCACAATGTAAGAACTCTATTATTATTATTATTATTTGAATCTTTCTTGCATGGGAACCTCCATGGAATCAGAAAGCTCATCTTGGGAAATCCACACAACATCTATTGTACCTCTCCTTGACAGCATTGATCAACAAAGCACTAACAACAGAATCTGAAAACCCTTTCCACTCAATTACTACTGTCCAAGCGAGTCCAGTAGAATCATCATGAAGTTATTTCTTTATCTTTATAATCACTCCATTACCTACCACTAGCAAAGCCATGATAACCCCACCCCCAAAAGTATCACATTCTTATCCACCCATTTCTGAATTCTGCTTTATTCAACTTTTCTAATACCTCTAGTGCAGTTTTGGAGCCTCGTCTATACAACAGAACTATTTTGTACTCCATTCATTCCTTTGTGACTTTAGCTAAGACTTCAGTTGCCTTGCACATTATCATAATATGGAAGACTGATATTGCATCTAATCACATGGCAGTATTTGCACTGAGTTTTCACAATGTCCTAAATACTTATTTATCAACCTCTATTCTCACAGCAGTCCTTACATCTATCACAGGAACTGCTGTGAGACTAATCCTACTTAGATCACAGATCCTTGCAAAGCAATCGCTCCATAACTAGACCATTTTGTCTGGTTTGAACACCATGCTAAATCAATGCTCGTTAAAGTTATTCTTTCACTAGAATTCATCCTTTTACATGCATAATGAAAGAATTCACTATGTGACAAGTAAACGGTTGCTTAGCTTATTTTCCCTTCTCCTCTTTATTATGTAGGTAACCTTTGTTGCCTGTGTCTTGTATTTCATATGATGTTGCCGAATCTCACAATTTCTCCTTATATATCATCCACATTTTCTTTCTTTTTTGCAGCTCCTAATTAATAATATTACTGGTCATCTAATAGCTGTCATTTATCTTCCAAAACTTGGATATAAAGTCTGATGCTTCTTCCTTCAGATATCTCATGACTTTCTCCCATTCACTGCTATAATTTTCTTCTAATGCTGTGGCACTATGTCAACCTCAGGTGCATCTTAATTTTGTCATAGATCAACAGCCCTTAGTTCCATATATACAGGAATGTGCTGGAAAAATGTTTAACAGTTGTTTAACAGGTGCTGGCCTGCTTGGCCGAGTGGATAGCGTATCCGCTTTCCAGCCAAAAGGCTGTGGGTTCGAATCCCACCGTGGGCATGGATGTTGTGATTGCACCTGTGAAAATACTAGTGGTTGTGATGGGGGGGTAGATGGTGTTGATGTAGTTGTGATTAGTTGTAGTTGGTGGATTGAGTAGTGGAGAGAGAGTTGTGGAGTAAGTGTCCTCCCTTGATGAGTCTTTGGACACCCTGGAGGTGTTACATAATAATAATAATAATAATAATAATAATAATAATAAATAAAAACAATGGGTTCTTCCATTGCAAGAATAACAATTCCCCCCCCCCCTTTTCCAACAAAAAGTATAAACAATAGCAATCATCCACTTAATTTTTCCTGGGCTTGTGGGCTGCTTCTTCAGTAATGACTTTTTTTTCAGTTTATGACAATTCTAGAAACACAAAATCCTTGGCATTTGAAGAATATGGGAATGTCATTACCTTAACAACTGGCCTAGGCAAAATTAAGCAGATGTTTGTTGAAAAATAATATTCCAGTAACTATGGTATTGCAAATAACCTCTGCACAGCGTGCCATATAGAGGAGACAAGGGAAAACAATAACAAAGGATGTTGAAATGAGCACATCCCCGATAGATTTTCTGTCGCCATATACAGGATAATTATAGGCCAGTTTGTGTGTCATCAGTAGTTAGTAAGATCTTGGAAAAAGTAGTGAGGGAATGTATACAGCATTGGGCAGATGAGGGTAATGTTATCTCTGAGAGTCAATATGGATTTGTGAAGGCGTGCTCTTGTTTTAGCAATATGCTAGCCTTTTATGATAAAGTCACAAGACCATTAGATGAGGGAAAGGCATATACTGGCATTTTCCTAGACTTAGCAAAGGCATTTGACAGGATGCCACATGATAAGCTAATATTCAAGTTGCAGCATATGGGTCTGGACCTCAGATTGGTCAATTGGATTCAGGATCCATTTTGGACTTAGCAAAGGCATTTGACAGGGTACTACATGATAAGCTGATATTCAAGTTGCAGCACATAGTCAACTGGATTCAGGATTAGCTGTCCGATAGGTATCAGAGAGTTGTGTATGGTGGAGCAATATCAAAGAGGCAGAATGGGTTCCATAGGGCTCAGTACTGGGACCTCTATTGTTTAACCTTTATATCAATGACGTTGTCTCCGTGGATTGCAAGGGGATATTCAGTTGTTTGTGGATGATGCGGAGCTGGGAAGGGTTATTAGTAATAGTGCAGATGTGGTAGCGCTGCATGAGGATTTGAATAAGCTAGATATATGGACAAATTAATGGGAGTATCAGTTGTACGTCTTGAGGTTTGGGACACATCGATGGGATGCTACATACTCTATGGGAGGAGTTAAACTAGAGGAAGTATGGGAGACAAGAGATCTGGGGTTGATGATTGATAGAAACCTGAAATTTAGGGGACATATTGCAAAGATAGTGAAGGAAACACAGAGGATTGCTGCAATAATGAGAAGGACACTGACCTGCAGAGATAAAAGAGTTATCATTCCATTGTATAAGGCTCTGATCAGACCACACTTAGGCTATTGTTTTCAGACCTGGTCCCCTGGATTTGAAAGGAATAAATTAACTGTGGAAAGGGTACGGATAGCAAAGATGGTGTCAGGACTGTACAATGTTAGTTATGAGGATCGGCTGAGGGAGTGTGTACTGCAGAGTTTGGTGGATAGAAAAAGGAGAGATGATATGATTGAGACTTTTAAACTGTTGAGTGGTGGTTACAGGGTTGACACTGGGGAGTTTTTTTCATTTGGTTGAACAGTGGGAAGGAGTCATGACAAGGAGCCATCCATGGAAGTTACGAAAGGAAATTGTGAGAAAGAGGGTGAGGTGTGGTTTCTTTGCATGGAGGGTGGTTGAACCATGGAATGCATTGCCTGATGGAGTGGTGAGAGCAAGAATGGTCATTGCCTTTAAGGAGTGGTATGATAGACTTTGTGTTTCCTAGGAGGGGACCTCCCTCGATAAGTCTTGATAGACTTGTTTTTCTTAGAAAGAATCTCCCATGATGAGTCTTTTCACTCCATGGAGACCTGAATAATAATACTAATACTAATAATTGCCCAAAAGGTGAGAGTTATTTTGGACTGAAGTGTACGTGCTGTTCAGCAATTTATAGCCATTCTTAATTTAACAACTATTTTGCAAAATTCTTGAACACTTAACAATCAACTTGTATGAGTCAGCTCCAGTACACTACAGTACATATACATCTTCTTTATTGAAAATTCCACATCTGGTATATCCTCCCAAGTCAAGACCACATGATCACTCTCCTCAGTTAGAGGCAATGTATAATGACTTTGGATATAGACAGATTTTCTGATCCTATGACCAGATCCAGCAATCTTGAACTTCAAATGGTCTCCATTAAATGATATTACAAATACTTATCTCTTAATAAGTAATTACATTCAATTTCTTTCCCACCACAGGGGAAAATGTTCCTTCCTTCTGATCTGTGGTCCTGTATCTGAAGTTCCTTATATTAATTACTCAATCTGTGCTTGTGTTAATTTACCAATACATGTCTTCCACACTGTCTGTTGCAGCTACTGCCTGTGATAATACCCAACTGTGTATTTTGTCCTATTGGACCCTAGTCTGCCACTAAAATCTACACTTCTGCCTTTCTCATCGCTTACTCTTTTGCTTGTAATCCATCTGCTGTAATTCATCAACAATATCCCCTCTCTATTCTTCACAAAAATACTATATCCTTCACAATCTATACCTGTAACCACATCATCTACTGTAAACCATCTCATTAATGAGTATAACTTTTCCTGATACCTCCAGCATTAGTACATATAAACAGGGGTGGCTCATGCATAGGCACTGCAGAAGTGCAGCACCCTCAATTTTTCTCGATATATAAATATATTCATTAATTTATTTATATTTGCTTTTAATATTTAATTTTATCATCAACAGTCCTATATAATTCTCTTATTTTGTATAAAAAATAATAAAAATCCATTTTGTAGCACTTAGGAGGGAGAAGGACACTAGCAGCACTGTGTTTACCACAGTGTCATATTGCTACAAGCACAAGCATGTGCACGTCATAGCGAGATGCGAGCTATTAGCATAATGCGGCACTGTCCACTGTTATTTATATGCAGTTTGCGTCAGTAGTAGAGTGTTCATAGTGCTTATCGTGTTTACTAAGTCTCTTTAAATATTGGGACATTACAATTAAAGAAAACGTTTGTTATAGTTTTTATTTTAGAACATTATTTGGGTTATGATAATGGATTTTATTTTTAAGTAATTTTGAATTATACTAAACTGTAAATTTTATCGATAATAAACAATATTTTTTCATGAAACAAAACAAGAAGAATATATTTTATTTTTAAGTAATTTTGAATTATACCAAACTGTATAATTTTATCGATAATAAATAATAATATTTTTTCATGTTTAATCTTTACCATAATTTTGATATTTTATCCAAACATGTATACACTGTACTTACAATGTGTATGTATATTTCGAAAGTTGCAGTACCCCATGATTTCAAGCCACAAGCTGCCACTGCATATAAATGGTGTGGTGTACATAAAGAATGATGTACAGTTGATAGATCTATGAAGTAAATCTGGACAGAATTTGAAGCATTTCTTTTGGCCCTAACTACTTATGCACCTTTTATTGAATATCCAAATTTGATTTTGTCACTTGTCACACAATTCTGCTTTTTCTTGTCATTCTCACATTGACTTGCCCTATGGGTTACTACACACATTTTCATCCACCGCACTTAGTTTTCCTGACTTTACACTTCTTTTGTGAACAATGTTTTCTCAAGATACTTCTTCTTCTTCTTCACACATTAAATGTAGTATCTGTTGCGACCAAGATTTCATCTTCTTTAATTATTATTATTATTATTGTTCCGGGAAACTCCAAGGAGTCGACAGACTCATTGAGGGAGGCCCTAACATCATGTCTGGAACAACTATTCAACATTCACACAGTATTTATCATATCTTGCCTTGAACTCATTCACGGTCGTAGCACCCACAACAGACTCTGGAAGCTTATTCCACTCATTCACCACTCTCCAAGTAAAAAACCTGGCTCTAACACCCTTGTCAACCGCGCTCTTGCCCAGCTTCCATGCATGGCCCCTAGTCCTCCCACCACCAGTCATATTTTCAAAAATATCTTCTGGATCGATCTTATAAAAACCCTTCAGTAATTTGAATGTCTCAATCATATCACCCCTCCTTCGCCTATCGTCCAATTTCTGCAACCCACAAATCCTCAACCTATTCTCATAAGGTTCATTCCACAGACCTGCTATCATCTTGGTCACTTGTCTCTGGACCCTCTCCACTTCCTCCCCATCATGAAGAAACCCTGGTGCCCATAACTGGGCACAGAAGTCCAGATGGGATCTTATCAAGGCTCGATACAGAGGAACAACAACTTGTTTGTCTCTGCATGTTAAAGTATTTTTCAGAAGCCAAGTGATTTGGTGAGCTGTTTTAGTCACTTTTGCAATGTGCCCCCTAAACTTCAACTCCCTATCCACCAGCACTCCCAAATCCCTGGCCTCATTAATCTCCTGGAGTACGGTTCCACCAATGCGATATACTGCTGCTATTCTTTTCACCCCAAAGTGCATAGCCTTACACTTTGCCACATTAAACTGACATCCATTTTTCCTAGCCCAGTCCTCCAAACTATCCAAATCATCCTGTAAAATTTTGACATCCTGTGCACTCATAATTGCTCTACCCAACTTTGCATCATCAGCAAACAAGTGAACACTTCCTCTCAAATCCTTTCCTATATCATTGATGAACAAATTGAAAAGCAGTGGTCCAAGAACAGAGCCCTGTGGCATCCACTAGTCACAAGCCGTCTCTTTGACTCCACTCCTGAATAAACCACTCTCTGGTATCTCTCCTTCAACCACCCTCCTATCCATCTTACCAACCCTTTATCTATCCCCATCTGCTCCAGTTTACTGATTAGGGTTCCATGTGGTATCCTGTCAAAGGCCTTGGCAAGGTCCAGTAGTATCACTGTAAACCCATTTCCCCTATCCAGTTCAGCCGTCACTGTGTTATAAAACGTGAGCAAGTTACTGAGGCATGATCTACCCTTCACAAAACCATGTTGTCCCCCATACAATATCCCATTTTCATCTATCCAATCCTGTATTCTTTTCTTGACTAATTTCTCTAAGACCTTGACAATGATTTCTGATATGCTAATCGGTCGGTAATTTACAACAGTAGTCTAGGAACCACCTTTATACAGTGGAACTATTTTCCCCTCTTTCCACCCCCTTGGGACTAACCCAGACCCGAGTCTCAAATTAAACAAAATGGTCAAGGGTACTGACAATTCTTTAGCTGCTTCTCGTACAACATGAGCTGGTATACCATCCAATCCCACAGATGTATTGACATTGAGGTTATGCAATAGACTACTCACCTCCACTTCATTCACCACAATTCCCGTATAATCTACTGGTTTATTCGTTTCTGCAATGTCACCACCTGGATGATATATTCTTGCAAAGTGCTCACTCAGTAACTCAGCTATCTCAACTGATTCAGTTACCTCCCTACCATTGGCATTCTTTAGACTCATTCTGCCATGTACATAGTATTTTTAATCTTTTTCTAGGTCTTCCTATTCTTCTCTTATTCTTTGGTTTTCAACTATTGACTTGTTTTATTATTCTATCTTCACTTCTTCTCTCCATGTGTTCAATCTCCATTTTATTCTTTGGGTTACTACCGAATTGTTTATTGCATGTATTTCACACTGTTTTCTTATATCTGTATTTTTTATTTTACCTAATCTAGTTTTATTTACTTTTTTTCTTAATATATTAATTTCACCTGTGTTTAACATTTGTCTTGTTTTCATATTGTCTGGTCTTGTTTCTGAATTGTATGTCATAATAGGCCTGATTACTGCCTTATAAATTCTGTTTTTGTCTCTACTCTAAGATGTTTATTTTTCCATATTGTTTTGTTCAAGCATCCTGATATTCTTGTGGCTTTTGCAACTTGTTCCCTAACTTCTGGATGTGGCTTTCTTTCCCAGTTCAGTTGTATACCTAAATACCTGTAATTCGTTACTTGTTCAATAATAGTACCTTCCAATTCTAATTTGCATCTTTGTGGTTCTTGTGATATTGTCATACATTTTGTTTTAGTTCTTGATATTTTCATATTATACATTTTGCTGCTTAATTAAATGTATGTAGCAATATTTGTAGCTGAGTTTCATTTTCTGCAATTAATATTACATCATCTGCATAACATATAGGTCTTATTATACTATTGTTTATTTTCACTCCTGTCTTTTGTATTTTATTAACTTTTTGTAATATTTCATCCATTATTATTATTACTATTATTACTATTATTACGGGCAACTCCAGGGAGTCATTAGACTCATCGAGGGAGGCCCCAAATCATATTCATCACAACTATTTGACATTCATACAGTATCTATCATACCTCGCCTTAAACTCATTCACTGTCACAGCATCCACCACAGACTCAGGGAGCGCATTCCACTCATTCACTACTTTAAAAGTAAAGAACTCAGCTCTAACACCTTTACTAACCACACTTTTGCCCAGTTTCCATGGATGTCCCCTAGTCCTCCCAAAACCAGCCCTGTTCTCAAAAATATCTTCTGAATTAATTTTATAGAAACCCGTCAGTAATTTGAATGTCTCAATCATATCTCCCCTCCTCCGCCTATCAACCAATTTTTGCAACCCACAAATCCTCAACCTGTTCTCATACGGTTCATTCCACAGACCTGCTATCATCTTGGTCACTCGCCTCTGGATCCTCTCCACCTCCTCCCCATCAAGAAGAAACCTAGGTGACCAAATCTGAGCACAGTAGTCTAGATGGGGTCTTATCAAGGCTCGATACAGAGGAACAATAACCTGCTTGTCTCTGCTTGTCATCGTATTCTTCAGCAACCAAGTGATTTGATGAGCTGTTTTGGTCACTTTTGCAATGTGTCCCCTAAATTTCAATTCCTTATCTACCAACACTCCTAAATCTCGTGCCTCATCAATTTCCTGCAGCACGGTTCCACCAATGCAGTAAACTGCCGCCAATCTTTTCACCTCAAAAGGCATAACCTTACATTTTGCCACATTAAACTGACATCCATTCTCCTTAGCCCAGACCTCCAATCAATCCAAATCATCCTGCAAAATTTTGACGTCATCTGCATAAACTATTGCCCTACCCAACTTCGCATCATCCGCAAACAAATGAACTGTTCCTCTCAGATCATTTCCTATATCATTTATGAACAAATTAAACAGCAGTGGTCCAAGAACAGATCCTTGTGGCACACCACTAGTCACAGGCCGTCTTGTGGACTCTACTCCCGAGTAAACCACTCTCTGATATCTCTCCGTCAACCACCCTCCTATCCATCTCACCAACCCTATGTCCATTCCCATATGCTGCAATTTACTGATTAGAATTCCATGTGGAATCCTGTCAAAGGCCTTGGCAAGGTCCAGAAGAATCACCGTAAACCCATTACCCTTATCCAGTTCAGCCGTCACTGTGTTATAATACGTGAGCAAGTTACTGAGGCATGACCTACCCTTCACAAAACCATGCTGTCCCCGATACAGTATCCCATTTTCTTCTATCCAATCTTGTATTTTCCTCTTGACTATTTTCTCTAAGACCTTGACAATGATTCCTGATATGCTAATCGGTCGGTAATTTACTACAGCAGTCTTGGAACCACCTTTATGCAGCGGAACTATTTTCCCCTCTTTCCACCCGCTCGGGACTAACCCAGACCCGAGACTCAAATTAAACAAAATGGTCAAGGGTACTGACAATTCTTTAGCTGCTTCTCGTACAACACGAGCTGGTATACCATCCAATCCCACAGATGTATTGACATTGAGGTTATGCAATAGACTACTCACCTCCACTTCATTAACCACAATTCCCGTATAATCTACTGGTTTATTCGTTTCTGCAATGTCACCACCTGGATGATATACTTTTGCAAAGTGCTCACTCAGTAACTCAACTATCTCAACTGATTCGGTTACCTCCCTACCATCGGCATTCTTTAAAATCAATCTGCCATGTACATTTTTCCTTTTACTTGCTACATATCTAAAAAACTGTTTAGGATTCTCTTTAGCCTGCATGGCCAATGTTCTTTCGTAATCCTTTTTTGCTTTTCTTACCACACTCGTCACCCTTCTGGCCTGTGCTTTATACTGTTCATGTGCCTGCCGGTCACCCTTCTCCTTAAATTGCCTCCATAGTTGTTTCTTTTTTTGCAACTCAAGCTTAATGGTGTTATTCATCCATTTAACCCCTACTTGATTTATTATTATCTGTGAGAGTCAACATGGATTTGTGAGGGGCGTTCTTGTTTTAGTAATATGCTAGCCTTTTATAATAAAATCACAAGAGCAGTAGATGAAGGAAAGGCATATACTACCATTTTCTTGGATTTAGCGAAGACACCTGACAGGGTGCCACATGATAAGCTGATATTTAAGTTGTAGCACATGGCTCTGGATGTCAGGTTGGTCAACTGGATTTAGGATTGGCTGCTCGATTAGTATCAGAGAGTTGTCTATGATGGGGCAGTTTCAAGGATGTAGAGGGTTACACATGAGGACCCACAGGGCTTAGTACTGGGACCTATATTGTGTAACCTTTATATCAATGACATTGTCAGTGGATTGCAGGGAGATATTCAGTTGTTTGCAGATGATGCGAAGCTGGGAAGGATTATTAGTAATAATGCAGATGTGGTAGCCCTGCAAGGGGATTTGAATAAGCTAGATAGATGGGCAAATGAATGGGGTATCAGTTTAATGCAGCAAAATGTAAGGTCTTGAGGTTTGGGAAACATAGATGGGATGCTGCATACTCTATGGGAGGAGTTATACTGGAGGAAGTAGGGGAGACAAGAGATCTGGGGTTGTGATTGACAGAAACCTGAAATTCAAGAGACATATTGCAAAGGTGGTGAGGGTAACACAAAGGATTTCTGCAAAAATGAGAAGGAAGCTGACCTTCACAAATAAAAGAGTTATCATTCTGTTGTATAAGACTCTGATCAGACCACACTTAGACTATTGTTCTTAGATTTGGTTCCCAGGATTTGAAGGAGATAAATTAACTGTGGAAAGGGGTACAGAGGCAGATAACAAAAGATGGTGTAGGACTGAACAATGTTAGTTATGAGGATCGGCTGATGGAGTGTGGACTGCAAAGTTTGGTGGATAGAAGAAGGAGAGGTGATATGATTGAGACTTTTAAACTGTTGAGAGGTGGTTACAGGGTTGATACTGGGGAGTTCTTTCACGTGGTTGAACAGCAGGAAGGAGTCACGACAAGGGGCCATCCCTGGAAGTTAGAAAGGAAACTGTGAGCAAGAGGGTGAGGAGTGGTTTCTTTGCATGGAGGATGGTTGAACCGTGGAATTCATTGCCTGATAGAGTTGTGAGGGTGACAATGGTCAATGAGTTTAAGGAGTGGTATGATAGACTTTGTGTTTCCTAGGAGGGACCTCCCATGTTGGGTCTTGATAGAGTTGTGTTTCCTAGGAAGGCCCTCCTGGAATGAGTCTTTGACTCCTTGGAGGCCTAGATAATAATAATAATAATAATAATAATAATAATAATAATAATAATTGTCTGATTATGAATATTGCATCTGTACATGATCTGTCTTCTCTGAAACCTTGTTGTTCATCTAGTAGATTAATTTCCTTTGTTATTTTATTATTTAGGATTCTTGTTAGTACTTTTAATGAGATATTTAATAAATTTATCCCTCTATAATTTTCTGGATTTTTTTTTATCTCCTTTTTTAAATATTGGTATTGTTATACTTTTATTCCATTCTATAGGTATCTTTTTTGTATTTATTATTTGGTTGTATAATATATTTAAATTCTGAATTATAATTTCTTTACCATTTTTTAGTAATTCATTATTGATATTATCTGGACCTGGTGATTTTCTATTTTTATATTTTTAATTGCATTTTTAATTTCTGTTATTTCAATTTTCGTTTCTGTTGTATTTATTTCTTCTTCTTGGTTTGTTTGTTTATCTAGTTCTACTTTTGTTTCAACTGTTTGGTAATAAAAGTTTTTAAAATAATTTTCTAATTCCTCTATTTCTACTTTTAATATTGGCATATATTCTGCTTCTTCCTTCTTTTGTGTATTAATAAATCTCCACATTTGTTTTTGCATACTATAAAAATCATGTACAAGTTTTTTTATACATGATACCCAAAATTAATTTTTGCTTTCTATTTTCTTTTGATTAACTTTATTTCTTATTTCTTTATATTCATTCCAATTATCTGTTGTTTTCATTTGCAGATATTTTTGATATTTTTCTTTGTTTTCTTTTGTTAATATTTTTTTTATTCATTAAACCATGGAGTCCATCTTTTTTGATTTTTTTATTCTTTTTTTTAACCCTACTTCTGTTGCTATTTCAGTTAAATTCGTTTTAAAAATTTTTCAGTTATCTTCCAGTGTTTCAATCCAGTGTAAATCTTCCATTGTTTCATCCAGATCAGGGTGGAAACAAGGGATAGACAGGTGAGAGGGAGGAGGAAGAGTGGGAGAGAAAGGAGAAAAAGAATAGAAGCTGTAAGAGTGAGGCATTTTTTCACTGACCTGCCTGTTAGACTGTCATGAATGAAGATTCAGTGATTCAGGATGTGCAGAGTAGAACATCACAGGGTGTTTGCCTGGTGGAACCATAAAGAGTGAATCAATGGCAGTAAAGAGGGGCAAAAGTGTGTATGGGGAAGATGATAGTAACGGTTAGGAGGAATGACCTGAGAGGTAGTGAGATCATGTAGCATGAGATTGAAGTTAATGTTAGACATAGCACAGCAGAAATCCGTTTGAGAAAGATAGTGAGTGTGTTACCCTAATATGATAATGTGGATTGGAGGAGAGGAGTAATAACAATGAATGAGATGATAGTGAGAGTGTTCAGTAAAGAGGTTCTAAAATATTTTTTAATATTCTGGAATATTAAAGTCTGGAATATTGCACGAGCCATTAGTAGCAGGGGTTCTACCAATCGACCAACCTTTGATAGCATGAAAACTATGTTGTGAGTTGAATGAACCTCCCACAATGAATCTGTCAACTCCATGAAGGGTATAATAATAATAATAATAATAATAATAATAATAATAATAATAATAATAATATTATTATTATTATTATTATTATTATTATTATTATTATTATTATTATTATTATTAATCAGAAAACATAATACAAATAATTAAAGAAATATGTAATAATATAATAATAGCTGTATAATAAAAACAGAAGGAAAAATAAGTAAAGAGATACAAATAGGCTTCGGATGGCTTATAAGAGACTGGACTTTAGGGAGTGTAGTGAATTTCTTCTGAATCCTCCTAGGCAGCATACTAAGAAACTACTGATTTTAAAGGTAGCATCTCAATACCTTACATTAGTTCAGTCTCCAATAAATTGGCTAAAGTCCTTAAAAAATACAACATAAGGATGTTTTTCACTAAACTCCATAAAGTCCGTTCTCTTATAAGCCATTCAAAGCCTATTCATCATAACCTGAAATATCCAGGTCTTTACAAGTTATGGTGCAACTGTAATATTCCTTATTTTGGACAGACTAACAAATCTGTTGAACTGCATATTGAGGAGCATAAGAGAGACATCTCCTATCAAAGATCACATGCATCTGCCCTATCCAGTAATGTTCTTTTCTCTAATAACCCTCATGACGATATACAGAGTCACTCAGTTTGCTGGTATAAATCCGAAAACATTTTTCGCTGTAGTGATGTTTGAAAGGAAAATCGTGGAGTCCAGAGAAATCCTCCTTAATCCTGAACATTTGAACAGCAATTTGAGTTATAACATCCCTGATAGCCATACTGCAGTTGTTCAATACTGGTGCTCACGAGAACCTGCAAGCACGCATACAACAAACAATAGCACGTTAGATAGAACGACTTGAAAAATACGTTTTTATGTCAATTATGTATTGCATTTTTTGCCTGTAATTCTCAGTTTTTTGTAACTTCAATTTTTTATTACTGTGTTCTACCTTTAGTGGATACCTGAAGAAGGCTTTAAAAGGCTGAAACTAGTTGTATCATTATCATTAAAATTTAATATTTTATCTCAGTTTAAAGTCATTTAAAATTTATTCTTTAAAATATATATACACACACAGGCCAAATAAAAAGGCTAATTAATTAATGATTTTTCATTGATTAATTTGTCATTTTATACTATTATTCTAAAGAAAATATCATTTTTATAAAAATTTAAGTATTATATAGAGTGAAATTGAGTTAAGTTTGATGATGAGCAAAGGAGGAAGAATTAGTTCCATTTATCAAAATCCTACTTTCACTGGATGCTACATTCAACAGCAATCAGCTCACCAACCATCACAGAAGCAAGGAATTATAAAAACTTTCTTGCAACATGCACATACTATTTGTTCACCTCAACTATTATAACAGGAACTCTTAAACATCAAATGATATATGAAACTCAATGGCTTTTCAGAAAGAACCAGGCTTTTTTTAATTTCCTTTAAGTCTAGCTCAAATAACAAAGAAACAGTATGTTGAGTTCCAATCCCATACATTTCTGGCATCTCAGAACACATTTACAGAATTCTTAAGAAATGCAATTTAGTGGCTTTTCTTCCTGTCAACAATCATTCATCATAGTTTCCATAAAATAAATGGTCTCTTCTAGCTCTCCCTAGTGTCTACCAAGTTCCTTGTGACTGTCACTATTCTCAGTTTGGGCAAAAAATGGATGCTTTGTGGTACACTATTCAGGGTAGTTTTTTTTGAAATATATGCTTTGAGGAGAGCAGTTGGAGTCTGGTTAGACAATGATAGTAGAGTGAATGTGTGCAGAAAGTGTAAGGAATGTGAGGATTTAAAGTGTGTTTCAGGTTGTGAGAGGGATATCGTTGTTGAAAGTGAGAATGTAGAAAACAGTGATATTATTATTATTATTATTATTGTTCCGGGCAACTCCAAGGAGTCGACAGACTCATCGAGGGAGGCCTTAACATCATGTCAAGAACAACTATTCGACATTCACACAGTATCTATCATACCTTGCCTTGAACTCATTCACTGTCATAGCACCCACAACAGACTCTGGAAGCTTATTCCACTCATTCACTACTCTCCAAGTAAAAAACCTAGCTCTAACACACTTGTCAACCACGCTCTTGCCCAGCTTCCATTCATGGCCCCTAGTCCTCCCACCACCAGTCATATTTTAAAAAATATCTTCTGGATCAATCTTATAGAAACCCTTCAGTAATTTGAATATCTCAATCATATCACCCCTCCTTCGCCTATCGACCAATTTCTGCAACCCACAAATCTTCAACCTATTCTCATAAGGTTCATTCCACAGACCTGCTATCGTCTTGGTAACTCGTCTCTGGATCCTCTCCACTTCCTCCCCATCAAGAAGAAACCCTGGCACCTATATCTGGACACAGTAGTCCAGAATGGGGTCTTATCAAGGCTCGATACAGAGGAACAACAACTTGTTTGTCTCTGCATGTTAAAGTATTTTTCAGAAGCCAAGTGATTTGATGAGCTGATTTAGTAACTTTTGCAATGTGCCCCCTAAACTTCAATTCCCTATCCACCAACGCTCCCAAATCCCTGGCCTCATCAATCTCCTGGAGTACAGTTCCACCAATGCAATATACTGCTGCTATTCTTTTCACCACAAAGTGCATAACCTTACACTTTGGCATATTAAATTGACATCCATTTTTCCTAGCCCAGTCCTCCAAACTATCCAAATCATCTTGTAAAATTTTGACATCCTGTGCACTCATAATTGCTCTACCCAACTTTGCATCATCAGCAAACAAGTGAACACTTCCTCTCAAATCCTTTCCTATATCATTGATGAACAAATTGAAAAGCAGTGGTCCAAGAACAGAGCCCTGTGGCATCCACTAGTCACAAGCCGTCTTTTAGACTCCACTCCTGAATAAATCACTCTCTGGTATCTCTCCTTCAACCACCCTCCTATCCATCTCACCAACCTTATATCTATCCCCATCTTCTCCAGTTTACTGATTAGGGTTCTATGTGGTATCCTATCAAAAGCCTTGGCAAGGTCCAGTAGTATTACTGTAAACCCATTACCCCTATCCAGTTCAGCCGTCACTGTGTTATAAAACGTGAGCAAGTTACTGAGGCATGATCTACCCTTCACAAAACCATGTTGTCCCCCATACAATATCCCATTTTCATCTATCCAATCCTGTATTCTTTTCTTGACTAATTTCTCTAAGACCTTGACAATGATTCCTGATATGCTAATCGGTCGGTAATTTACAACAGCAGTCTTGAAACCACCTTTATGCAGTGGAACTATTTTCCCCTCTTTCCACCCCCTTGGGACTAACCCAGACCCGAGTCTCAAATTAAACAAAATGGTCAAGGGTACTGACAATTCTTTAGCTGCTTCTCGTACAACATGAGCTGGTATACCATCCAATCCCACAGATGTATTGACATTGAGGTTATGCAATAGACTACTTACCTCCACTTCATTCACCACAATTCCCATATAATCTACTGGTACATTAGTTTCTGCAATGTCACCACCTGGATGATATATTCTTGCAAAGTGCTCACTCAGTAACTCAACTATATCAACTGATTCAGTTACCTCCCTACCATTGGCATTCTTTAAAATCATTCTGCCATGTACATTTTTTCTTTTACTTGCTACATATCTAAAAAACTGTTTAGGATTCTCTTTAGCCTGCATAGCCAATGTTCTTTTGTAATCCTTTTTTGCTTTTCTTACCACACTTGTTACCCTTCTGGCCAGCACTTTATACCGTTCGTGTGCCTGCCGGTCACCGTTCTCCTTAAATTCCCTCCATAGTTGTTTCTTTTTTTGCAGCTCAAGCTTAATGGTGTTATTCATCCATTTAACCCCTAGTTGATTTATTATTCGGACTGTAGGTATACAGTCAGCCATTGCTTCATGCAAGCACTTCTTAACTACCTCCCATGCAGTATCGACTTCTAGTCCTTGCAGTTGTAGATGCCATGGCACTGAACCAATCAAACTCCTAAGCTTGTCATACTTTCCAGCCCGATAATTTCACATGTACCCTGTCTTAATTGAAAATTCTATACCTTTAGCCACCTCCCAAGTCAAGACCCTATGATCACTCTGACTGATTGGTGGCAATGTGGTCATATTTGTTACGGCCAAATCCTCAGATGTAATTACTAGGTCAAGCACTCTCTGACCCCTAGTATATTCCATTACATGCTGTCGCAGATAGTTATCCCTTAATAACCGCATAAAATCCAATTCTTTCCTCCCGTCTGTCCTCTCCTCACTCCAATCAATGCGACCATAGTTGAAATCACCCATAATAATCACCCTCCTTCCACTCATTTCTTCTATTTGCTTGTGCATACTGTCACCACCATCTTTTCCATCACCTGGTCTATAGCAGCACCCAATTGTATATTTAGTTCTGCTAGCCACAATCTCACACCAAATGGCCTCAAATATGCTCTTTTCTCTATCCTGCAATTCAACTTCTATTCTCCTTGGCTGCAGCTCATCAGCTATCATCAACAATACTCCTCCCCCCATTTTATTCTCCCTGTCATTCCTGAACACACTATACCCATCACATTCAATCCCACTAGCTATATCATCTACAGTCAGCCATGTTTCACTAATACCAATAACCTGTGGTCTGGAAGTGCCAACCATGGCCAAAAACTCTTCCTTCTTGTTCCTAATACTCCTAGCATTAGTGTACATGAATTTAAGATCCCCATTAGCCCCAACCCTACCTTGATGCCTTATATTAACTATCCCACTCTGATTTGTTGTCCTTATTTGCTCTGGCATATTATATTCATTCTTACATTCAACTGCCTCCCATAAGGACTGTATATCTACTTCCCCCCCCCTTAATAAATCTAGTTTCCCTGAATTTGCACATCCACTACATTCAGCAACACTTTCTCAAGTCTTCTTACACCGTAACCATTCAAATGTAAGCCATCCATCTTATATAGATCCTTTCGCCCATCAAACTCACTCCACACGTCCACAAATTCCACACCACTCGTCATACATAACCCACGCATAAAGTCATTCACAATTATTGCCCTCCTTTTAAACATTTCACTGTCATAGCATGGCAAAAGACTAATCATTCTAACTCTCTCACTCTTTTCTTTTGCTACCTCAAACAATTCATTCAGGTCTTCTATCATTTCCAATTTGTCTCCTTTCAAATCATTCGTACCTGCCTCAACAATCATTACTTTCACCCTTTCCTTTTGCTCTCTAATAGATTCAGTTACATCCTTTATGGTCGCACCAGGTTGGTACGATTTTGTCAAATCCTCTACTATCACATCTCGTACTAACGAGTCTCCATACAGCACTCTATCCTTCATTTTATTCATGTTCACACTCATACGTCTATTTTTCCTGTCATACTTTATATTATTGGCTGGTTCATTCAGTCGACTTTTGCTCATACGTTCTAGCGGCTGTTTTGCCCTTTGTATCACACCATTCAACAATGCGATCTCACTCATTGCGTCTAGCTCATCTTTTTTATTCTCAGTAAAACCATTAATACTATCATTCACACTCTCACAATTCTCTGGTACAACCTCGCCGTTTCTTGTCATATCCCTATTTTCTTCATTCTGAAGTTTGACAAAAATATCACACTCACGATCCGAAATACTCTTCAATTTCTCATTCTCCCTATATTTTCTACACACATTCACTCCTTTATTATCATCTAACCACACTCCGACCGCACTCCGCAAAGTGTACATTTCGCAGCTAGTACACTGAATCATCTCTTTTATACTACTGTTCTTTGATAAAGATGGCAAACCATCATTACTGGCTGCCATTTTCCTTCGTACTGGAGCCATACTTACTTGCAACGTATTTTATCAAATTATAAATTATAACACACTAAAAACACACAAAAAGATGCACTAAGAGACGCAAGGCAAACAAAACTACGCAATATTAAATAAATTTATCAACGATAACAGAAAATAATACTTATCTTATCCGGAGCATTCACGAACACTACACACTACGAATCCCTCTAGCGGCGACAGCCCCAATAAAATATGTTATAAAGACACACAAAATACTCCAAAAACACGAAAATCGTTCTAATATACTAAAAAACCAATTTTCTAAGGAAAAACACACACAAAAAACACAAAAAATCAACAATTTTACACTAGCGCTAAATTACACCAACCACTCACCATATAACCTTGAAACCAAACCCGAGGTATGAATAGTGATATTTGCGAGGTAGTACCAGATAGATGTGAGAGTGGCATTGAAAGTGAAAATGAAGGTAAACATACAGAACGAATGAATGAATTAACGGATAATAAAAGTGATGAGACAGTTACATGAAGCGATTTAAATAGCTTTTTGCATAGATTTACAAAGTAGCTGATTTACATAGGTTAAATTTGCAGCTAGAGCATTGGCAAAAAAAAAATGTTCACCAAGCGTACCAACTAATAAACGGCAAAAGTATGAAAAGAAAAATAAGAGTATGCTAGTGAGTGTAAACAAAATGAAAGAGCGAGTGTTGTACAGAGATTCTTTAGTAAGAGGTGTGATAGATGAGAGTTTGACAAAATCTTACGTAACATTAAGGATGTAAGCGAATCAATTAAAATGAAAAGGCAGAGGATGAAAGAATTGATAGTAATAGCAGGAATGAATGATTTGAAAGGAGACAAAATGACTGTTAGAGAGGATTTGAAGGAATTACTTGAGGTAGCAAAAGAGAAGAGTGAGAAAGTTAGGATGGTGAGTCTTTGGCTGTGGTATGACAGTGAAGAGTATAGAAAGAGGGCCAAAATTGCTAATGAATTTATGCATGGATTATACAGGAGGAGTGGTGTGGAATTTGTGGATATGTGGAGTGAGTTCGATGGGAATGGGTTTCTTGAGTTTTTGAGGGATAACTACCTCAGACAGTATGTAACAGAGGGCACACAAGGATTGAGAGTCTTGGATTTGGTCATCTCATCATCCACCGATTGGTGAGCGTGACAATGAGGTGATTACCTGAGTGGTTGCCAGCAGTGCGAGGACCTCTGTGAGAAAAGGGTATATGTGCAACTACAAGGGCTCAGGAGACAGCTTGTGGGTGTAGTGTGGAATGAGAAGTTAGCTGGAAAAGAGATCAACGCAGCTTGGGGGATTTTCAAAAACTGTTTAGTAGATGCAATGTCTAAATGTATTCCAAGGGTGAGAAGGTTAAATAAGGTGGGTGTGAAATGGATGAATAAAGAGAATAAGCATGCAATACAGAGAAAAAGGGCATTGTAGAGGCAGCATAAGAGAAGTGGAAATAACCAATTCCATGAGGTCTACAAAGACCAAGCAAGGAGGGTGACTTGGTTGGTGAGGAAGCTAAAGAGAGGTATGAACAGCAGTTGGCTAATGAAGCCAAAAAGAATCCTAAGGAATTCTTTCAATATGCAGCCAGCAAAAGAAAGAATAATTATGGAAGGATGACATTGATTGGAGAAAATGGTATAAAGACAGCTGATGCAGAATGTGTGTTGGAGATACTTAATGAACAGTTCATAAAGATCTTTCAATCTTGTGAATGTGACTTCATGGAGGGATTGAGAGCGTTGATGATGGGGAGGAGAGACTGACTGTAGGTGTGCGAGAGGTGTATGGGCAATTGAGTAAACTAAATGTCAATAAGGCTGTGGGACTTGATAATATATCACCACGTATTCTGAAAGAATGTGCCGGGGAGTTGACACCTGCCTTGACATATTTTTTTAATATGAGTCTTGCACTCTGTCAAGTTCCTAACTTAACTGGGTGGAAGGAGGGCAAGATTGTGCCACTTCATGTGGTGTCTGCAAAAGAAGGTGATCGAACTCAAGCATCAAACTATAGGCCTATCTGTGTGTCAGGTGTTGTGGTTAAGTTGTTGG
Organism: Typopeltis vanoorti; assembly: GCF_054136105.1. Lineage (NCBI taxonomy): Eukaryota > Metazoa > Arthropoda > Arachnida > Uropygi > Thelyphonidae > Typopeltis > Typopeltis vanoorti. The sequence goes on along the minus strand of NC_143549.1, from coordinate 14,795,610 downwards.
AGAAGCTTGTGAGAACTATAATCCAGAGTTGGGTTGATAACAATGGTATTATCTTTGATGGACAGCATGGATTTTCTTAAGGGAGGTCATGTTTTAGTAATCTACTAATTTATTACAATAAAGTGACTGCTAACTTGGAGAGAGAAAAAGGATACACAGTAATATACTTGGATTTCGCAAAGGCTTTTGATAGAGTACCTCGTGATAGGTTCACAGTCAAACCAGAGTAGATGGGGTTGGATATCAAATTGATACATTGGATTGGAGACTGGCTATCTGATAGGTATCAACAAGTTGTGTATGGGGGAGTGATATCCAGGAAAAGGAAACTCACTAGTAGAGTTCCTCAGGGGTCTGTTTTAGGTTCATTACTGTTTAACTTGTATATTAATGATATAGGTGAAGATTTGGATGGAGATATTCAGTTGTTTGCAGATGATGCAAAGTTGGGACAAATCATGAAGTGTAGTGAAGATGTTGTGGCCTTACAGGAAGACTTGAATAGATCGAGTGATTGGGCACGGAAATGGGGATGTGAATTCAATGTTGCAAAATGTAAGGTTTTAAAATTTGAAAAACAAAGATGGGATGCAGAATTTATGCTTGGTGAGAATATATTGTTAGAGATAGAGGAAATAAGAGATCTGGGGGTGATAGTGGATAAGGATCTAAAATTTAGGGGACACATCGCCAAAATTGTGAAGACAAAACAAAGGCTTCTGGGAATGATGCAGAGGACATTGGCGTGTAGAAGTAGGGAGATTCAGTTCCGTTGTATAAAGCTTTGATTAAGTAGCAACACATGGACTATTGTGCCCAGATTTGGTCACCGGGTTTTCAGAAGGATGAAGCGATGTTGGAAAGGGCCCAAAGGAGATTGACTAAGGTAGTTTCTGACCTCTGGAATGTTGAGTATGAGGAAAGATTGAGAAGATGTAATTTGCAGGAAGAAGAGGGGAGATATGAAAGAGACAAGTTGGTAAGGGGTTGTTATAAGATCAATGCTGGAGAAGTTTTATAGAGAATAGTGGGAGATCAGGGGAGAACCAGAGATCATCCCTGGAAACTGTATAAAGAGGGTGTGAGTAGGAGAGTGAGAGGCAGGTTTTTTTGTGCAGAGTTGCGAATGATTGGAATGCCTTGCCTGAGAATGTGGTGTCTGCAAAGAGTTTGAATTTGTTTAAAATGATGAGCTGTGTGTGTGATAAAAGGACTTCCCAGATGAGTCTTTGACTCCATGAGGTCTTGGGGTGGTAATAATAATAATAATAATATAAGATGGATGGTTTAAATTCGAATGGATTTGGTGTATGGAGAGTTGAAAAAATGTTGCTGAATGAAGTGGAAGTGGATGTGCAGAATCAGGGAAACTAGAGTTGTTAAGGGAGAGGGGGGGGTAGATATGCAGACTTTAGGGTGACAGTTGAATGTATGAATGTGTGTAATATGCCTGAGCGAGTATGAAGGACAACAAATCAGAATGGGATAGTTAATACCAGGCATCAAAATAGGGATGTGACAAATGGGCTTCCGCAATTCGTGTATACTAATGCTAGAAATATTAGGAGCAAGAAGGAAGAATTTGTGGCCTTGTTTGGCACTTCTAGCCCACAGGTTATTGGCATTAGTGAAACATGGCTGACAGAAGATGATGTAGCTGTTATAGTGTGATTGAATGTGAGGGGTATGGTGTGTTCAGGAATGACAGGGAGAATAAAATGGGGGGATGAGTGTTATTGATGATAGCTGATGAGCTGCAGCCAAGGAGAATAGAAGTGGAACAGGATAGAGAAAAGAGCACATTTGAGGCTATTTGGTGTGAGATTGAGACTAGCAGAAGAAAATATACAGTTGGGTGCTGCTATAGACCAGGTGATGGAATAGATGGTGGAGATGATATGCATAAACAAATTGATGAAATGAGTGGAAGGTGGGTAATTATTATGGGAGATTTCAACTATGGTAACATTGATTGGAAGGAGGAGTGGACACATGGGAGGAAGGAATTGGATTTTATGCACATATTAAGGGATAACCATCTGCGACAGCATGTAATGAAAAATACTAGGGGTCAGAGAGTTCTTGACCTAGTAACTGCGTCTGAGAATTTGGCTGTAACGAATATGACCACATTGCCACCAATTGGTGAGAGCGATCATAGGGTCTTGACTTGGGAGGTGGCTAAAGGCGTGGAATTTACAAATACAACAGGGTACATGTGGAATTATCAGGCTGGTAAGTATGACAAGCTTAGGAGTTTTATTGGTTCAGTGCCATGGCATGTAAAACTGCAAGGGCTGGATGGTGATAGTGCATGGGAGGCAGTTAAGAAGGGTTTGCAGGAGGCAATGGCTGACTGTATACCTAGAGTTCCAATAATAAATCAAGTAGGGATTAAATGGATGAATAACACCATTAAGCTTGAGTTGCAAAAAAAAGAAACAACTGTGGAGGGAATTTAAGGAGAAAGGTGACCGGCAGGTACATGAATGGTATAAAGCGCAGGCCAGAAGGGTAACAAGTGTGGTAAGAAAAGCAAAAGTGGATTATGAAAGAACATTGGCCAAGCAGGCTAAAGAGAATCCCAAACAGTTTTTTTGATATGTTGCAAGTAAAAGAAAAAATGTATATGGCAGAATGATTTTAAAGAATGCCGATGGTAGGGAGGTAACCGAATCAGTTGATATAGTGGAATTACTGAGCGAGCACTTTGCAAGAGTATATCATCCAGGTGGTGACATTGCAGGAATGAATGAACCAATAGCTTATATGGGAATTGTGGTGAATGAAGTGGAGGCGAATAGTCTATTACAAAACCTCAATGTCAATACATCTGTGGGATTGGATGGTATACCAACTCGTGTCGTACATGAAGCGGCTAAAGAATTGTCAGTGCCCCCCTTGACCATTTTGTTTAATTTGATTCTCGGGTCTGGGTTAGTCCCGAGGGGGTGGAAAGAAGGAAAAATAGTTCCATTGCATAAAGGAGGTTCCAATACTGCTGTTGTAAATTATCGACCGATCAGCATAGCAGGAATTGTTGTTAAGGACTTGGGGAAAATAGTCAAGAGGAAAATATAATTGGATTGATGAAAATGGGATACTGTATGGGGGATAGCATGGTTTTGTGAAGGGCAGTAACTTGCTCACTATTTATAACACAGTGACGCCTGAATTGGATAAGGGTAATGGGTTTACAGTGATTCTACTGGACCTTCTAAGGCCATTGACAGGATACCACATGGAATTCTAATCAGTAAACTGCAGCATATGGAGATGGATATAGGGTTGGTGAGATGGATAGGAGGGTGGATGATGGAGAGATATCAATGAGTGATTTATTCAGGAGTAGAGTCCAAAAGATGGCCTGTGACTAGTGGTGTTCTGCAGGGTTCTGCTCTTGGACCACTACTGTTCAATTTGTTCATTAATGATATAGGAAAGGATCTGAGAGGAAGTGTTCATTTGTGTGTTGATGATGCAAAGTTGGTGATGATGCAAAATAGAGTAATAGTGAGTGCACAGGATGTCAAAATTTTGCAGGATGATTTGGATAGTTTGGAGGACTGGGCTAAGGAGAATGGAAGTTAATTTAATGTGGCAAAGTGTAAGGTTATGCATTTTGGGGTGAAAAGATTAGCAGCAGTATATCACATTGGTGGAACCATATGCCAGGAGATTGACGAGGCCAGGGATTTGGGAGTGTTGGTGGATAGGGAGTTGAAGTTTAGCGGGCCCATCACAAAATCAGCTCATCAAATCACTTGGTTGCTGAAAAATACTTTAACAAGCAGAGATAAACAGGTTATTGTTGCTCTGTATCGAGCCTTGATAAGACCCCATGTAGACTACTGTCCCCAGATATGGGCGCCAGGGTTTCTTCTTGATGGGGAGGAGGTGGAGAGGATCCATAGACGAGTGACCAGATGATGAAGATTTGTGGGTTGCAGAAATTGGTTGATAGGCAGAAAAGGGGTGATATGATTGAGACATTCAAATTACTGAAGGGTTTCTATAAGATTAATTCAGAAGATATTTTTCAGAATAAGACTCATGGTGTGAGGACTAGGGGTCAGACATGGAAGCTGGGCAAGAGTGTAGTTAGCAAGGGTGTTGGAGCTAGGCTTTTTAGTTGGAGAGTGGTGAATGAGTGGAATAAGCTGCCAGAGTCTGTTGTAGGTGCCATGACTGTAAATGAGTTCAAGGTGAAGTATCATACATACTGTGTGAATGTTGAATAGTTGTTCTTGACATTATGTTATAGCCTCCCTCGATGAGTCTATCGACTCCTTGGAGTTGCCCGTAATAATAATAATAATAATAATAATAATAATAAAAGAGAATACAAGAACACCAATCTTATATTAGCAACAGCAAATCTGAAAAATCTGGCTTGCACAGCATGGAATAGATACAGACCACAATATCGTATGGTCTGAAACACATTTATTTCACTGATGTCAGTATAAATTTAGAACACATGCAATTTACAGACAAAAATACTAGCTGTGGTGGTGGTTGTGGGCAGTAGATGGCGTTGATGTTGTTGATTGGTAGTAGAGGTTCGGTATAGTGGTGAAGATGGAGGGTTTACAATAGGTGTCCTCCCACGATGAGTCTTCGGACTCCTTGGGGGTGTTAATAATAATAATAATAATAATAATAATAATAAATTTGAAAACGTGTTTAAAGAAAGCACTGAGGCCTTACTTCATCCAAACTTGTCTCTATCTAAGATATGAAAAGGTACTTATTTTAATCACACATCAGTAATTTTTTTTAAATAGGTAATGAATAATTAATATTGCAATATAATAGATTTAGTTTAATCCTTTATCCCAGTGAGAGCAAACAAAGTTTGTGCCTGAAAATATCTTCAGGACTAAATATAGTGTTGTACTATCTTATCCAGTAAGTAGTGCAACACCAAGGCAACTCGTGGCAAAGGTGGAGCAAGCTACCAGGCACTTCTAACCCAGTATCTCCCATAATGCAAAACACATTTCCTATGTGGATATGTATACTGTTATGCATTAAAGGGATTGGCCATCTACCCAGACTAGTTTCGACCTTTATTGAGGTCTCTTCTATTGAGGTAGCTTGCTCCACCTTTGCCACGAGTTGCCTTGGTGTTGCACTACTTACTGGATAAGATAGTACAACACTATATTTAGTCCTGAAGATATTTTCAGGCACAAACTTTGTTTGCTCTCACTGGGATAAAGGATTAAACTAAATCTATTATAGTCTAACCTAGTGATAAATAAATTTTCAACATCTTTCTCTAAATCCAGAGTAATTTTTAAAAAAAAGGTGATAAACCTTTTGGCAACTCCCATAGGTACAGATGACTTGCTACTGCTTCTGCCTGGTATCTCCAGCTCTGGGCCTGGCTCCCACTGAAGAGACCTCAATAAAGGTCGAAACTAGTCTGGGTAGATGGCCAATCCCTTTAATGCATAACAGTATACATATCCACATAGGAAATGTGTTTTGCATTATGGGAGATACTGGGTTAGAAGTGCCTGGTAGCTTGCTCCACCTTTGCCACGAGTTGCCTTGGTGTTGCACTACTTACTGGATAAGATAGTACAACACTATATTTAGTCCTGAAGATATTTTCAGGCACAAACTTTGTTTGCTCTCACTGGGATAAAGGATTAAACTAAATCTATTATAGTCTAACCTAGTGATAAATAAATTTTCAATTAATATTGCAATATTTCTTCAGTTATACCATTGTTTTCATGTATACATCACAGAGTGCTTACTTTTTCAAATCAATCCATTGTTACCATTGTTCTTTGAAATTAGTTATTGTCACCACTAATGATAACCTATAATATATGAAATATATGGCCTTAAATAAATAATATTATTTATTCCTTGGTTTTCTGATTTATTTCTTAATATATAAGCAATTCTTGGAGTTGCTTTTTTCACTTTAGCAATTCATCCTCTGGACTTCAGTTCGTTCCACTATCAATCTCCAATGCATAATCTGCCATCAGTTTCTCATCCAGTTCTAGCTGTGCAACATACTTGCCACATTGAACTGGTAGCCATTATCTTTTGCCAAGCCTGCTCCCTCTTTTTAAATTACCTTCATTTTCTCCATATCACCTTTGTTAACTATTGACCTCCTGGATTTAATATTATTGGCAAATGACTAGATATTCCTCCATCCTCATTCTATCCTAATGTCATTAATGTACGAATTAAACTGGTCTCTTCTAGCTCTCTCTGGTGAGTTATGTTGGCAATCATTTTAATTTATTTTCACAGTATTGATTATAACACAGAATGATAATAAACTGGGGAGAGCAATGCACAGTCAGGCTAATGTTAATGCCTTACAAGAGGACTTGAATAGATTGCATGAATGGACAGGAAAGTGTCAGTTCAATATTGCCAAGTGTAAGGTTTTGAGATTTGGTAAGCAACGATGGGATGCAAAGCATACACTTGGTGTGGAAATTTTAACAGAAGTAGAGATGAGAGATCTAGGAGTGATGGTGGACAAGGACCTGAAATTCAGGGGCCACATTGCACAAGTTGTGAAGACATCACATCGAATAATAGCAATGATGCAGAGAACCCTGACATGCAGAAATAGAGAGGTTATGATTTCATTGTATAAGGCCTTTATCAGGCCTTATATGAATTATTGTATACAGATTTGGTCACTAGGTTTTCATGGTGATGAAGATATGTTGGAAAGGGTACAGAGAAGATTCACAAAGGTAGTCAGTGGTCGTTGGAATTTGGAGTACAAGAACAGATTGAGAGAATGTAAGTTGCAGAGCCTTGTAAATAGGAGGAAGAGGGGGGGGGGGTATGATTGAGACATATAAGGTGGTCAGGGGGTTGTTATCAGGTAGACATGGAAGAGATTTTTCATAGAATGGGAGAGGGGAATAGAACAAGACATTGCTAGAAAAACTGTATAAGGAGGGTGTGAGCAATGGAGTGAGAAGCAGGGTTCTTTGCATGGAAGGTGGTTGGTGAGTGGAATGCATTGCCTGAGTGTGTTCTGGATGCAGACACATTGAATCAGTTTAAGACACAGTTGGATGAGCATTGTATGCAATAGTGAGTACTTCCCACGTTTAGTCTCCGACTCCATGGAGGTCAAATGTTGATAATAATAATAATAATAATAATAATAATAATAAACTTATTAGCTAATATTTTTTCTGTTCATTCATTTATGTTCATTTCCTTTTTTTGCGACAATGTCCCAAAAAAAAGGAAATCAGTGCTTTAAAAGAGTTTAAAAGAGCTATACAATAATAACAATATTATAACTAAAGCAGACAAAGGTAATGTAACTGCAGTGATGAATTTAGTTCAATATGAAAGCAAATTGCTCATACTTTTACAAGATCTTTCTACATACCAAATCATCAATCATGATCTGACTAACTCTCAAAAGAATAAAGTTTGCAAATCATTGAAAAAAAGGTACTTCCTGGCCAAAAGAAGCAAACTGAAGCCTTTTCATGTTGAAACACCCAGAATATATTGAGCATCTAAAATTCACAAACAAGGTATATCCCCCCCCATGCCCTATTGTGGATATTATAAACAATTCCACACATAAACACTTGCTAAACATTTAGCTAAATTACTAGCCGCTCTCAACAAAACAAATAATTCACCCTTTTTTGTTAAAAATTCTGTTCAACCAAAAAGTATTTTAGAAAACTATATCTTAAAAAGTTCAGACGTAATAATTAGTTTTGATATTACTTCATTCTTTACACATGTACCATATTGATTGGCTAAAGTCACATTTTTCCCAGAAATATTTGAACTATTTAAATTTACAGTACATGCAGGTTATTCTGCATGGAAAAGAAAAGTATATAAATGACTAGATGGGACAGAAATGGGCTCACCCCTTTCTTCCCCTTTAGTAAATTGCTACATAGAAACACTTGGAAAAGCTAGCTATGAATACAGCTACTCTCAAACCAGCGGTTTAGCTACACTATGTTGATGATGTGTTTGCTATTTAGCCATGTGGTCTAGACACACTGGAAACACTTTTAATGCACTTAAATAGCCAATATTCTAAAATTCACTTCACAATGGAACACGAAGCTAATAACTGTCTGCCCTTCCTGGATACTGTGTTTCATATGCTGTGACAAACTGCTCTTGTGCTCTGAAGATGCTGGATATAATACTAGCGAAATATCAGCTAATAAGTTAATACATATTAATTATTTTCTTACCATTCTGTGTTGTAATCAATACTGTGAAAAAAAATTAACATGTAGTAGTCCAAGGACATGGTTCTTTTGGCACAAGTCTTCTGTCTTTTTTGAGATTCGACTCCACTATATGGTATACTCTGTGATGGTTATACATCAGCCACTGTCTTATTTTTGTCATCAGTTCATGCCTATCCTGATATGCACCATATATAATACAATTCTGTTCAGCATCCTCTCAAATGTCTAGAAATCTCCTTAATAGTATTAAGGAGATTTCCAGAAGTCTTAGAAATACAGCCACCATTTTTAATTACACATCAATATTTTTCAATAGCTAATGATTAATTAATATTGATTGCATCAATTATACTATTACATTGTTTTATGGATAACACTGCATGGCTCTTACTTTTTCAAATCAATCCATTGTTTTCATTCTACTTTGTAATTAACTATTAACACCACTAATGACGACCTGTAATATTCATGCTGAAATATATGGCTTAAATAAAAAGTATTACTTATTCCTTGTGTTTTTCATGTTAATTTAAAGAAACCTCTTATGGCACAAGTATCTCTTAAACAGCAAGAATTAATGAGGAAGTTATTATCCCTCCTTATAAGGCTTTATATTACCTGCATTTGAATTGCTGTGAGAAGATTTAGTCATCTAGGGATAATGAAATGAAGCAAATGCAAAAATGGTCACTGGTCTGCAGAAGATATGTGAGAACAGTCATTCCTATAAAAATAGAGGGAAGGTCTGTGGACAGAGAGTATAGGTAACAGACAAAAATTAGAGGATTTCATAGAAACAAAAAAAGTTATTATAAAGGGTTTTATAGAGCAGATGCTGAAGAAATGTTTCAATACGTGATAATGACAACAGGAGAGAACAAGGGATTGCCTCCTGAAGTTGAGTAAGAGGTTAACGAGGATATGAGACTATAAGTTTTGCTTGGAGGGTGACAGTAAATGAGTAGAGTAGATTTTCAATCAATCACAGCCACCATGAGCTTTTGTGGTAGTTGTGAGTGAATGGTCAATGAATTATTTTAAGGAAAGACATAAAGACATAATTAATTATTCACATACTGTGCGAATAATTAATGGATGGTATTGGCCTTCCCTAAGTTTTTGGGCTCCAAGAAGATGTTTGTGTAGTAATAATATTAAAATAGGTCAAATGAGTCAAATTTTCTTGTTGGTATATTAAAAAAATCACAATAACCCATAAAGACCAGTCTGTTTGGCCAAGTGGTTAGCATATTTACTGTCCAACCAAAAGGCCATGTGTTCGAATCCCACTGTGGGAATGGATTGCGATTGTCTTTAGGCAGCAGGTGAGTTTCATTGCACAGTGTGAGACCATCACATTGTTTAATGGAGGCCTGAAGCTACTTTAAAAAAATTTCCATGTTTTGTCTCTAGAGCACTGGTTCCCAACCAGTGGACCCCTGGGGGTACGTGCTGGGCTGTTCAGTGGTACACGAAAAATAATTGGTAATGGCGGAAAAACAAGTAAAATGAACAAAATGCAAAACATTAGTTATGGAATAATAAATGTTAACTTTGAATCACCGCTAATGAAGACACTCCAAAACTAGCTCACATTAGCAAATGATGATTGAAGAGTGTGTGTGTGGCTACGAACTCCTCCCCAAACTACTCTTTTACCAATCATTATGCACAGTTCATGTCACCCATGTCACCACTTTTGTCACCCATCCTCCTTTCCAGAACAATCAAGTGACCTTTGCAATAACACACCTTCCACTGACTTCTATTTGCTATGAGTAACCCAACTGGGAAATAGTACAAAGGCACGTGCCTCAGGTACTACACAGAAGAAAAGGAAATATTATGAAGAGTATATTAAATATGGGTTTTCATTTGTAGGGGATGATGAATGTCCTAACCTTTTGTGTGTTGTGTGTGTGGGGAAGTATTATCCAACAGTTGCATGAAACCCTCTCTACTCAGGTGACATTTAGAAACTAAACATCCTATGTATAAAAACAAAGAAATACATTATTTTCAGTACTTAGAAAAGCATCCAAATGTAACTTCATACATGACATCAGGAAAGAAAGATAATGAGAATGTAGTTGAGGCTTCCTACCATATTGCTTATCGCATAGCTAAATGTTGTAAAATCCACACCATAGCTGAAAATTTAATTTTCCTTGTATTAAGGACACAGTTTTTGAATGTTTGGGGAAGAACATGTCCCCAAAATCAATACTATCTCTTTTTCAAACAATGCAATGTCTTGAAGAATTCAAGATATATCTGACGATGTTGAAGCTGCAGTAATAGATAGAATTAAAAAAAGCAAATTCTTTTCCATCCAGGTCGATGAAAGTGTACATGTTGCTGATTTATCTATTTTGCTTGTCATCGTGAGGTACTTGACAGAAAATGAAACTGAGGAAAACCCTTTGTTACCCATTGACAGAGCATACCACAAGTGAAGATATTTTTAATGTGATTGATGGTTATTTCATTGAAAATGACATTAGTTGGTTGAATTGTTGTGGTGTATGCACTGACACAGCCAAGTCTATGTCAGGTTGTTTTATAGGCCTACGTGGCCGAGTTAAAGAAGTAGCTCCCCATGTACCATGGAGTCACTGTTGCATTCATAGAATGAAACAGTGACTCCAAGTGACTCTTGCATTCAAGCCTCTTCCTAGTGAACTGAAAGATGATCTTAATGAGGCTGGTAAAAGTTGAACATTTTATTAAGTCACAACCATGAAACTCCAGATTGTTTAAAGCGCTGTGTGAAGAAATGAACAGCCTTCACAGCACATTACTTTTGCATACAGAGGTAAGGTGGCTATCTCGTGGTAAAGTACTTACATGGCTGTTTGAACATAGATGTGAAGTCCAGATTATTTTTTTCAAGACCATCGTTTCCATCTTGCTCCAAAGTTTCATGACAGTGATTGGCTTCAAAGTCTTGCATATTTATCAGATATTTTTCTAGAAATAAACAAACTCAACTTGGGACTTCAAAACAGCTCAATCACTATATTCAAAGTAGCCAACAAAACTGAGTCAATGATTGAAAAATTGGACTTTTGGAAAGATGTATTGAAAGAGTTCAGCCTGAGGTTTTTGAAACTCTGCACAACTTCTTACCTGAGAATGACTTGCACCTATCCCAAAACGTTAAAGAGAATATTTTAAGTCACTTGGAAGGTCTCAAAGTGTCCTTTTATAAGTACTTTCCTCAACGTGGAAAAGAAAACAATTGGATTGCAGATACCTTTGATGAAGAATTCTTCAAAGTAGCTAAACTATCAATCAATGAAAAGAGCAGTTATTTGGAACTTTTAACTGATTCTTCATTAAATTCTGATTTTAAAAGAAAGCATCTTATTACCTTTCGGGTAGATGAGGAATACGAACAGCTCAGTGAGAAGGAACTCAAATACCTCTTGCCATTTACTAATACTGAACTAGTGGAGAGAGATTTTTCTTCTTACACCTTCATAAAAAATAAGTACTGCAACAAGCTTAATGCAAGTCCAGATTTAAGACTGTATCTTGCATCTTTTGAGCCTGATTTCAAGAAATTAAGTGCATCAAAGCAAGTTCAATGAGCTCACCAACAATGTATCAATCAGCTAGTGATCTGTATACCAATAATTACAGACTTTTCAGATAACACATATAAATATTAAATATTATTTTTAATAATAATAAATCAAAAGTTTGTTAAATACTTGATCATCATTATTAATATTTAACATGAAGCTATACTTATTTCTGTGTTACTAATATTGTAAAATTAAATCTGTGGTTTGTACTTTTAGTAGTAATTTACCTTTCCCAACTCATTACCTCTATATAAACATCTATTTTAAAAACAAGGGGTACAATTTATAGAAATGGGTTTAAAAGGGATACACAAGTGGAAAAAGGTTGAAAATCACTGCTCTAGAGCAAGGTTTCCATACCAGGTAAAACTGAATAAAAATACAAAAAAGAAATGATAAAAATCAATAAAAATAGAAAAAAAAAATCCTCTACCCATCCATTGTATGAATGTACTATATATTTACATATAAATCTTTTTGCAGGTGAAAGTCACATAAAAAAAAAATTAATAAAATAAAACAAATTGAAACAGTTGGAATTTGAAACATCAGTATTTGAAACACACTCTCCTCCAGTACTAACATTTGAACCTGCCTAGGATTAAAACTGACTCCTCCCAGAGGAAATACTCCAATATAATGTTCATTGAACAATTATACAACAATTTGGATCTTAAGGCTAATCTCCTCTCATATTCCAGTTTCGTCTTCCTTACCATACTAGTCACTCTTCTGGCCTGTGACTTATACTCTTCATGAATCTTCTCTTCTCCTGTCTCCTTATATCTTTTCCACAGCCTCTTTTTCATATGCAATTCCTGTTTAATATTGTTGCAATAAGCATTGTAAAATATGGCAATCTGATGAAAAGAGAATAGAATGTTGAATTTATAATTCTTATTATTATTCAGGCCTCCATGGACTAATCGTGGGAGGTCCTTCCTAAGAAACACAAAGTCTATCAAGACTCATCGAGGGGAGGGCTCCCCCCCCTAAGAAACACAAAGTCTATCATAACACTCCTTGAACTCATTGACCATTCTTGCTCTCACTACTCCATCAGGCAATGCATTCCATGGTTCAACCACCCTCCATGCAAAGAAACCACTCCTCACCCTCTTGCTCACAGTTTCCTTTCATAACTTCCGGGAATGGCCTCTTGTCATCACTCCTTCCCGCTGTTCAACCAAGCGAAAGAACTTCCCAGTGTCAACCCTGTAACCACCTCTCAACAGTTTAAAAGTCTTAATCATATCACCTCTCCTTCTTCTATCCACCAAACTCTGCAGTCCACATTCCCTCAGCCAATCCTTATAACTATCATTGTACAGTCCTGAAACCATCTTTGTTATTCTTTCCACATTTAATTTATCATCTTCAAATACTGGGGACCACATCTGAGAACAATAGTCCAAGTGTGGTCTGATCAGGGTCTTATACAATGGAATGATAACTTTTATCTCTGCAGGTCAGTGTTGTTCTCATTAGTGCAGCAATCCTCTGTGTTACCTTCACTACCTTTGCAATATGTCCCCTAAATTTCAGGTTTCTATCAATCATCAACCTCCAGATCTCTTGTCTCCCCTACTTCCTCTAGTATAACTCCTCCCATAGAGTATGCAGTGTCCCATCGATGTTTCCCAAACCTCAAGACCTTACATTCTGCTGCATTAAACCGTACCCCCATTCATTTGCCCATCTATCTAGCTTATTCAAATCCTCTTGCAGGGCTGCCACATCTGCACTATTACTAATAATACTTCCAAGCTTAACATCATCTGCAAACAACTGAATTTCCCCTTGAAGTCCACTGACAATGTCATTGATATAAAGGTTGAGCAATATAGGTTCCCAGTACTGATCCCTGTGGGACTCCACTTTTAACACTCTGATTCCTTGAAACTGCCCCACCATACACAACTCTCTGATACCTATTGGACAGCCAATCCTGAATCCAGTTGACCAATCTGACATCCAGACCCATGTGCTGCATCTTAAATATCAGCTTATCATGTGGCACCCTGTCAAATGCCTTTGCTAAGTCTAAGAAAATGGCAGTATATGACTTTCCCTCATCTAATGCTCTTGTAACTTTATCATAAAAGGCTAGCATATTGCTAAAACAAGAGCGCCCTTTCACAAATCCATGTTGACTCTCACAGATAACATTACCCTCATCTGCCCAATGCTGTATACGGTCCTTCACTACTTTCTCCAAGATCTTACTAACTACTGATGACACACAAACTGGTCTATAATTAGACACTTCCAGTGTGCTACCCCCCCCCTTATGCAATGGCACTCATAGTGAAATACCATCCAGTCCCACAGCTTTACCGACATCCAGAGTACTAAGTATTTGAAACACACTCTCCTCCTGTACTAACCCTTGAACCTGCCCTATCTCCCTAGGATTAAAACTGGTGCCTCCAGGATGAAATACTCCAATAAAATGTTCATTGAACAATTCTACTATGTCCGCTGTATCAGTCACTCTATTCCCTTTATATCCCATAATATCATTTTTCCACAGTCATTAATGTCCTACTGGCCACATATTTAAAAAACTCCCTAGGATTTTCTTTGGATCTTAGGGCTAATCTCCTCTCATATTCCAGTTTCGTCTTCCTTACCATACTAGTCACTCTTCTGGCCTGTGACTTATACTCTTCATGAATCTTCTCTTCTCCTGTCTCCTTATATCTTTTCCACAGCCTCTTTTTCATATGCAATTCCTGTTTAATATTGTTTGTCAATCACTTTACTCCAAAATGTGTCCTCTTGTTCACTCGTAGTATACAACTTACCATTGCTGCTAACAAATATTCTTTCATAATTTCCCACACTAATGATATACTGGCCTTCCAATTCCTCCCTCCATGAAACTTCCCCAAGTTGACATCTAAGACTATTATAATCACCTGCCTTATAATTCCACATATGTTCCCATCTCTTTGATACTCCTGCATGTCAATTCATTTTCCAAGTCAAAACCATATGGTCACTCTCTCCAACGGGTGGGAGAGATGTCATCTCAGTTATTATCAACTCTTCTGATGCTATAATCAAATCCAAAACTCTTGAACCTCTTGTTCCCTCTATTGCATGTTGCCTAAGACATGTGTCCCTCAAGAATTCTAGAAATTCCATTCCCTTATTGCTACATGCATCTTTGTCTCCCCAGTTTATACTACTCTAGTTAAAATCTCCCATAATAATCATTCTTCTTGCACATGCCAAACTCAACTGTCTAAACATTTCCTGGTCCCCACTCTCTGCACTCCTGGGTCTGTAGCAACACCCCACTAAATATCCTGTCTTGCCCACCTCTACCTCATACCATATGCTTTCAAAATCATTAGTGTCACTGCCTTCCAATGTCTCCACTCTCAGAGGACATAGGTCATCACTTATTATAAGCAGTACTCCACCACCACACTTTCCCTTCCTATCCTGCCAAAAACTACTGTACCCAGTGACTTCTATTCCTGTTATTATATCCTCTTCTGTCAACCACATCTCAGTGATCCCAATAATTTTTGGACCAAATAATTTTGATCCCAATAATTTTTCATATGTGTAATATTTCATATTGCACATATGAAATAGAATGGCATAATTAAACTGCAGGCAGCCTGCAAAAGCATTTATTTAGTAAAGCATTTTATAAAACAACATATCATTTACCTTCACATAAGCCATAAGAAAATTGCCATTACCATTTTGTTAAAGTAAATCAAGAACTTTTCAAGAGAACTTTACAAGAACTTTACAAACTTGAATACATTGTATGAATGGGCAAGTAAGTGGAACTATTGGTTCAATGTTGCAAAGTGGTTTTCAAACAATGATGGGATGCGAAGTATACACTTGGTGGAGAAACTTTAAAGGAAGTAGAGGAGATGAGAAATCTAGGAGTGATGGTGGACAAGGACCTGAAATTCAGGGGGGGGGCACATTGCACAAGTTGTGAAGACATCACATCACATAATGGCAATGATGCAGAGAACCTGATATGCAGAAATAGAGAGGTTATAATGCGTTGATCAGGCCTCATATGGATTACTCTGCACAGATTTGGTTACTGGGTTTTCATGGTGATGAGGATAAGTTGGAAAGGGTTCAGAGAAGATTTATTATTATTATTACCACCCAAAGACTTCATGGAGTCAAAGACTCATCTGGGATGGCCTTTTATCACACACACACACACACACACACACACACACACACACACACACACACACACACACACACACACACACACACACACACACACACACACACACACACACACATTTCATCATACCCTGTCTTAAACACACTCAAACTCCTTGCAGACACCACACTCTCAAGCAAGGCATTCTAATCACTTACAACTCTGCACGAAAAAAACTTTCCCTCACTCCCCTACTCACACCCTCTTTATCTCTTTATACAGTTTCCAGGGATGACCTCTGGTTCTCCCGAAATCTCCCACTATTTTCTGTAGAACTTCTCCAGCATTGACCCTATAACAACCCCTTAGCAACTTGTAGGTCTCTATCATATCTCCCCTCTTCCTCCTGTCCACCAGACTCTGCAAATTACATCTTTTCACTCTTTCCTCAAACTCGACATTCCAGAGGTCAGACACTACCTTAGTCAATTGCCTTTGGATCCTTTCCAACATCTCTTCATCCTTCTGAAAACCCGGTGACCAACTATGGGCACAATAGTCCATGTGTGGTCTAATCAAAGCCATATACAATGGAACAAGAATCTCCCTACTTCTACATGTCAGTGTCCTCCGCATCGTTCTCAGAAGCCTTTGTGTTGTCTTCACAATTTTGGCTATGTGTCTCTTAAATTTCAGATCCTGATCCACTATCACTCCCAGATCTCTTATTTCTTCCACCTGCAACAATATATCCTCACCAAGCATAAATTCTGCATCCCATCTTTGTTTTCCAAATTTTAAAACTTTACATTTTGCAATATTGAACTCACATCTCTATTTCCGTGCCCAATCACTCAATTTATTCAAGTCTTCTTGCAAGGCCACAACATCTTCACTACTCTTCATGGTTCATCCCAACTTTGCATCATCTGCAAACAACTCAATATCTCCATCCAAATCTTCACCTATATCGTCAATATACAAGTGAAACAGTAAAATCCCTAAAACAGACCCGTGAGGCAATCTACTAGTGACTTTCTTTTTCCTGGATATCGCTCCCCCATACACAACTTGTTGATACCTATCAGATAGCCAGTCTCCAATCCAATGCACTAGTCTAATATTAAACCCCATCTGCTCTAGTTTGACTATCAATTTATCATGAGGTACTCTATCAAAATCCTTTCTGAAATCTAAGTATATTACTGCGTATCCTTTCACAGTAATATACTTAGTAAGTAGATTACTAAAACATGACCTCCCTTTAGCAAATCCATGCTGTCCATCAAAGATTATACCATTGTTGTCAACCCAACTCTGGATCCTATTTCTCACAAGCTTCTCCAACAACTTAACCACAACACCTGACACAGAGATAGGCCTAGAGTTTGATGCTTGAGTTCGATCACCTCCTTTATGAAGTGGCACAATCTTGCCCTCCTTCCACTCTTTAGGAACTTGACCGAGTGTAAGACTCGTATTACAAAAATATGTTTCTTCAGAATACTTGGTGATATATTATCAAATCCCACAGCCTTATTAACATCTAGTTTACTCAACTCCCCATATACCTCTTGCTCACTTACAGTCAGTCTCTCCTCTCCATCATCTACTGCTCTCAATTTCTCTCATTTGCAGAGGTGGTCAATGGTTTTTGAAATGTGGAGTACGAGGACAGATTGAGAGAATGTATGTTGCAAAGTCTTGTGAAATGGAGGAAGGGGGGAGTATGTGATTGAGACATATAAACAATAGTGTGTAGAGAGTTGTTGGTGTGCAGAATGAATTGCCTGTGTTGTGAATGTAGACACATTGAATCAGTTTAAAGAACGGTTGCATAAGCATTGTGTGCAATAGTGTGTACTTCCCATGATAAATCTCTGACTCTATTGAGGTCAGATGTTAAAAATAATAATAATAACATTAAAGGCTGTCAAAGCAATATTAATTAATCAATCACTTCATTTTGAAACGTAAAAATGTATGATTTAATATATTAGCAAGGCTTACTTCCAAATAAAGGAGTTTCTTTAGCTTCATATTTGGCAACTAATGAAGGGGCACCCAAAAGTATAACAGGTAAAACATCAAATAAGCTGGAATGGGGAGCAAGAGTAAGAATTGGAGCTTCTTTAGGAGAAGCCTGTTTGCCTTTCACTCTCACCCAGTGCCATCCCCCAATTATAAACATCAACCGTAGATTGAAGCAAATCAATGGTTTCAGGTAATATCTGAAGAAAAAAAAAGATTTTTAAATTATCAATATAAATTTTAACAAAACAAAATCAGAAAACAAGAATTTAAATTATAATATTATGTTAACATTTAATTAATTAAAATGTGTCTAATTTACCTTCTCCAACCACTCATTGGCTTTTGGCGCAATTGATGTTCAGAAAGACCCACAAGACCAATCACTGCACACAACCAAGCCACTGATAAGAATAGTAGCATCAGGACTAAACGAATTGGAAATACAGTCACAGTCATTACTATTACCTAAGAATTAAAAAAAAACAAATAAATAAATTTAAAAAAAAAAAAAAAAAAAAAAAATATATATATATATATATATATATATATATATATATAATTTTTTTTTAAAGAATAAATATTTAATGTCTTAAACCGAGATAAAATATGAAGTTTTAATTCAAATGATACAACTAGTTTCAGCCTTTTACAGCCTTCTTCAGGTATCCACTAAAGGTATAACACAGTAATAAAAATTGAAGTTACAAAAAACTGAGAATTACAGGCAAAAAAATGCAATACATAATTGACACAAAAACGTTGTATTTTTCAAGTTGTTCTATCTAATGCGCTATTGTTTGTTGCATGCAAGCTTGCACGTTCTCATGAATGCCAGTATTGAACAACTGCAGCATGACTATCAGGGATCTTGTAACTCAAATTGCTGTTCAAATATTCAGGATTAAGGAGGATTTCCCTGGACTCCATGATTTTCCTTTCAAACTCATCACTGCAGTGAAAAATGTTTACGGATTTATCCCAGCAAACTGAGTGACTCTGTAGATCATTATGAGGATTGTTTGAGAAAAGAACATGACTGGATAGGGCAGATGCATGTGATCTTTTATAGGAGATGTCTCTCTTATGCTCCTCTATACGAAGTTCAACAGGTTTCTTGGTCTGTCCAAAATAAGAAATATTATAATCGCACCACAACTTGTAAACACCTGGATATTTCAGGTTGTGATGAATAGGCTTCAGATGGCTTATAAGAGAACGGACTTTAGGGAGTGTAGTGAAAAATGTCTTCATGTTGCATTTTTTAAGGACTTTAACTAATTTATTGGAGACTGAACTAATGTAAGGTCTTGAGATGCTACCTTTAAAATCAGTAGTTTCCGTAGTACACTACCTAGGAGGATCCATAAGAAATTTCTTAATCGTTTTTTCAGAATATCCATTTTGTTTAAAGATAAGAGAAAGGTGATTAATTTCTTTTTTTTGAGCTCATCTGGTTCATTTAAAAGAGAGCGTGCTCTGTGTCCTAAGGTAGAAATAGGTCCGAGCTTTTGTGGTGGAAAGTGATGAGATTGACAATGGAGATATCTGTTGGTAGGACTGGATTTTCTGTATATAGAGATTTTAAATCTATCAGAGCATCGTGTAGGATATACATCCAGGAATGGAAGGCAGTTATTTTGTACTATTTTGGCAGTGAATTTTATATTAGAATGCTGGTTGTTAAGATGATGAAGAAACTCCATGACAGATGTGTGTCCATCATCATAAAAACCAGCATTCTAATATAAAATTCACTGCCGAACTAGAACAAAATAACTGTCTTCCATTCCTGTATGTATTTCTTACATGATGCTCTGATAGATTTAAAATCTCTATATACAGAAAACCCACTCATAGTTACAGTCTTGCACTTGGTCAAGTTCCTAAAGAGTGGAAGGAGGGCAAGATTGTGCCACTTCATAAAGGAGGTGATCGAACTCAAGCATCAAACTATAGGCCTATCTCTGTGTCAGGTGTTGTGGTTAAGTTGTTGGAGAAGCTTGCGAGAGCTAGGATCCAGAGTTGGGTTGACAACAATGGTATAATTTTTGATGGACAGCATGTATTTGTTAAAGGGAGGTCATGTTTTAGTAATCTATTTACTTATTACAATAAAGTGATTGCTTCCTTGGACAGAGGAGAAGGATACACAGTAATATACTTGGATTTCGCAAAGGCTTTTGATAGAGTACCTCATGATAAGTTGACAGTCAAACTAGAGCAGATGGGGTTGGATATTAGATTAGTGCATTGGATTGGAGACTGGTCTCTGATAGGTATCAACAAGTTGTGTATGGGGGTGCGATATCCAGGAAAAGGAAAGTCACTAATGGAGTGCCTCAGGGGTCTGTTTAAGGGCCATTACTATTTAACTTATATATTAATGATATTGGCAAAGATTTGGATGGAGATATTGAGTTGTTTGCAGATGATGCAAAGTTGGGACGAACCATAAAGGGTAGTGAAGATGTTGTGACCTTGCAAGAAGACTTGAATAAATTGAGTGATTGGGCAAGCAAATGGGAATGTGAGTTCAATGTTGCAAAATGTAAGGTTTTAAAATTTGGAAAACAAAGATGAGATGCAGAATTTATGCGTGGTGAG
Organism: Typopeltis vanoorti; assembly: GCF_054136105.1. Taxonomy (NCBI): domain Eukaryota; kingdom Metazoa; phylum Arthropoda; class Arachnida; order Uropygi; family Thelyphonidae; genus Typopeltis; species Typopeltis vanoorti. The sequence goes on along the minus strand of NC_143549.1, from coordinate 14,774,983 downwards.
AATATATTGTTGGAGGTAGAGGAAATAAGAGATCTGGGGGTGATAGTGGATAAGGATCTAAAATTTAGGGAACACATCACAAAAATTGTGAAGACAACACAAAGACTTCTGGGAATGATGCGGAGGACACTGACGTGTAGAAGTAGGGAAATTCTTGTTCCATTGTATAAGGCTTTGATTTGGCCACACATGGACTATTGTGCCCAGATTTGATCACCAGGTTTTCAGAAGGATGAAGAGATGTTGGAAAGGTTCCAAAGACGACTGACTAAGTTCTGACCTCTAGAATGTTGAGTATGAGGAAAGATTGAGAAGACGTAATTTGCAGAGTCTGGAGGAGAGAAGGAAGAGGGGAGATATGATAGAGACCTACGAGTTGGTAAGGGGTTGTTATAAGATTAATGGTGGAGAAGTTCTACAGAGAATAGTGGGAGATCAGGGGAGAACTAGAGGTCATCCCTGGAAACTGTATAAAGAGGGTGTGAGTAGGGGAGTGAGAGGCAGGTTTTTTTTGTGTAGAGTTGTGAATGATTGAAATGCCTTGCCTGAGAGTGTGGTGTCTGCAAGGAGTTAGAGTGTGTTTAAGACACGGTATGATGAGATGTGTGTGTGATAAAAGGACCTCCCAGATGAGTCTTTGACTCCATGAGGTCTTTGGAAATAATAATAATAATAATATTGGTAGGCTGTGTAAGTCGAATTCACTTGTAATTATGTATACTCGAGTGTTTTCATTCTTTCTCAAAAATATCTGGGAATTCTTTGTCCACAGGATCTTGTAGTTTTTCTGTTTTTGTCTTCATTGCTTGGTATAGAAAATTTTTGAAGTATGGAGTCCAGTGTTCCATTATATAGATTGGTGTTGGGAGTTTCTTCTCAGTTAGGATCGTTGTTGTCGGCCTTGTTTTCTTGCTTGCTGTAAGAATGGAGTCTCTCAGATTTCTGTTGGTAAAACGAGCGATGATTGGTGGCAGTCTCTCTTTATTTTTTTGACATAGGTGATATCTGTGGTTGCAATTTGAATTCCAATTTTGCTGCCGATCAGTTGCATTATGTTGCTTAAATCTTCTGTATTTTCTTTTGTTATTCCCTCAATTTGAAGTTCTTTTTTTCTTTCTTTTTGTAGCATGTGTTTCGTTTGACACTTGAGTGTGTTTACTTCTTTCACAAATCTTGATTTTCATGTTGAAGTGTTTCTTGCGTTTCTATCGCTACTGTTAATTTCATCTTTATTTCTCGCATGGTTCCTAACATTTCTTCAGAGGTTTCATTATTGAACTGTGTGTAATGTTCATACTCCTCGAATTTTTTGTTCCATGTGTGCATTTAATAAGTCTTTCACCATGAGTTTAAGTGAATCAAAGTTATCTGTAATTTTAGGATCCGTAAGTGGCTTACCTTGATGTGCATCATTACTTTTCTTTGGTGTCTGGTCTTTGTTCTTCGTTTTCTCACGGCACTGTTGACATCGCCATTCGGTCCGTTTCATGGTTCCTTTTGCTTTCTACATGCTTTCTGAGATCCCTGAACAGCGTAAGTGTTGTTTTTTGTTGTATCCGGAACAATGCGGCCCATCCCCTTTATCACTTAATGGCTTATTGCATTTGTTACAGCTCATTTTGCTTGAACTTCGCTGCTGTCTCGGTGACCTTTAGCCTTTCTTCCTGTTAGCGAGTATAGTGCGACATTTAAACTGGCGATGTCCTTTGTTCGAATAATAATAATAATAATAATAATAATAATAATAATAATAATAATAATAATAATAATAATGCATGATAGAACAGTGTCTCAAAAAAGAAGGATAACCAGTGGCATGCCCCAGGGTTCTGTTCTTGGGCCCCTGCTGTTTAACTTGTTTGTAAATGATATATCATGTGGACTGACTGGGGATCTTCAGTTATTTGCTGATGATGCAAAATTGGGAAGAATTATAAGTAGCACTGATGCTGAATCCCTTCAGGAAGATTTGAACAGACTTTTTACTTGGACAAAAAATTGGGGATGTAGTTTTAATATCAATAAGTGCAAGGTGTTGCATTTTGAAGTGCAGAAATATAAGTCTGTGTACTATATCGATGGTGCTGTACTGCAGGTAGTGGATGAGATTAGAGATTTGGGAGTGATTTGTTGACTGTAGACTGCAGTTTAGAGGGTATATTACTAGTGTTGCAAAGGTGGTGCATCGTAGTGCTGCTATGATAAGAAGTACTCTAAAAGTAAGGATAAGGAAGTGGTTGTGCCACTGTATAAGGCACAACCACTTCCTGGTTGTGCCTTATACAGTGGTTGGACTGGTTAGACCACACTTAGACTACTGCACTCAAATCTGGTCACCTGGTTTTCAGTGTGATGTGGAGACATTGGAGATGGTCCATAGAACAGTGACTAAGACAATATCAGAAGTTTGGAATGCTGACTATGGAGAGAGGTTGAAGAGATGTCGATTGCAGAGTTTGGGGTAGGAGGAAGAGAGGTGATATGATAGAGACATTTAAGTTAGTGAGAGAATTTTATCAGATTAATCCAGAGGGGATTATAAAAATAGTAAAAGGTGAGAGGAAAAGAACCAGAGTCATTCCTGGAAGTTATGTGAAAGTGTGGTGAAGGGGGTGTGAGGAATAGATTATTTACATGGAGAAATGTCAGTGAATGGAATGCATTGCCAGAATGTGTTGTTAATGCAAGGAGTGTTAAGGACTTTAAGATTCTATATGATAAATATGTTGTCAGTTGAATGAACCTCCCACGATGAGTCTGTCAGCTCCATGGAGGATGTAATAATAATAATAATAAATACATGTATTTATAATGTATGAATATGAAATTCTTATTCTTCAAGAAGATAGATAGAGTTTTACCTATCCTCCTGAAGATTATTGCATAAAATGGGCAGCCATGCACCACTTCACGAAAAAAAAAGTTTATACCTCTGGAATGTCGAGTATGAGGAAAGATTGAGAAGTTGTAACTTGCAGAGTCTGGTGGACAGGAGGAAGAGGGGAGATATGATAGAGACCAAAAGTTGGTAAGGGGTTGTTATAGGATCGATGCTGGAGAAGTTTTACAGAGAATAGTAGGAGATCAGGGGAGAACCAGAGGTCATCCCTGGAAACTGTATAAAGAGGGTGTGAGTAGGGGAGTGGGAGGCAGGTTTTTTTCGTGCAGAGTTGTGAATTATTGGAATGCCTTGCCTCAAACACAGTATGATGAGCTGTGGAGCTGTGTGTGTGTGATAAAAGGACCTCCCAGATGAGTCTTTGACTCCATGAGGTCTTGGGGTGGTAATAATAATAATAATAATAATATATAAACAACAACAACAACATTTCCATATTACAATGTAAAAAAGCATTTGTATGCAGGAGTGTAGTCCTAAAAGAAATAGTGCCAGGGGTCTACCTTGGAAACAAAAATCCAAAGTACGAAGTGTGGCATTATTATTATTATTATTATTATTATTATTATTATTGCTACGGCTATATGGCAGAGAGATTGCCTTGTTTTCTGAAACGAAAATGACAAGAGCGGCAAGCTGCTATTTTTTGACTGAAAGCTGGAAATGCATGATAAGTCTCATTATTATAATTCTTATAATTTATTATAATGAATTTAAAAATTTTGATAGTTTTAAAAAAAAGTACCAGGGCGTCGTCCTGCTGTGCCCTGGCCCGACTACACCCTTGTTTGTATGTCATCTTTCTGGTCTTGAGAACCAGTTTTTTTAATAAGTTTCCATAAATAATATATAAATATCAGAAATCTTTTCTTTCTAGCAGTGTTCTATTTAACTGGTTAGACTTTTTTCATAGCTGCTATATGATGAATGAATTTGATATAATGTTTTTTTAGTGAGACTTGACCATATTGATTTCCTCTATTATACACATTCTTATGAGTTCTTGAACATGCTTTGCAAAAAATACTGATATAAAAAATATATAAATTGCTTTTAAAAATTGCACTTTAAACATTACCTTGATTTTATCAAAGGCTTTCAGTTCAAGATGATGAATAAAAGGATTTGCTATATCTGCAGAATTTGAAATATCTGAATACACTCTGTTAGGCATATTTCTCAATTCACGTAGACTGCTCCCAATACTATCTCAATAACAATTTGCTAGATATAAATTAGTTACATATTAGCATTATAGCCCAAATGCATAAAAGAAAAAGAAAAAAGTAAAAAGAAAGAAAAGAAAAGAAAAACATTGTCAAAAACAATTAACAGATATTCATTCAGTTACATATCAGCATTAAGGTACAAATACATAAACAGACAAAAAAAAAAGTAAAGATAAAGGATTGTGATATACAATTAATGAATGTTAAATTTATGAACCAAAGTGTTACATAATATAACAAACTCTTACATACAAGTTGATAACCTAACTGTTTAGTTGTTGAGCAATAAAATACCTTCAGGTTGCACGTGTGCTATGTCTGTTGCTCTAAAAATTCTGATAACCACTTTGACCTTTTTGATTGTCTATTTCTAAAGCTTGATTTAGTGTAGTCCAAATACCTGAACATCAAGATCATCTTCCTCAGAAATTTCATCCAAGTAGTTTCTCCACCCATCAAAATACCAGATAATTCTCACCATCCAGGGAGTTAAACCTGAACCTTTCTTAACAAGCACACCTTCTATATATACTTTCATGTACATATGCATTTTTATATATTTTTATATATATTTCAGATATCAGTTCTGCTCCTGGAAACTCAGACCATAAGTTCATCTGAGTTTCCTTTACCATGGAATGTTGTTACAGCTAATCTCAATCTGAAAATCCTTTGGAATTACAATTGTACCAAATGGAGTCATCCAAATGGGATGACTCCCATTACTTCTACTCCCTTTTTTTAATTACTATAAATATTATTAAAATCTTCCCTCCATGGAGTTAGAGATTCACTGTGGGAAGTATACCATGCCTGAAACTGATTCAATGTGTATACATTTACAATACACTCAAGCGATGCATTCAATCATGCAAAGAACCTGTTCACACTCTCCTTATACAGTTTCTAGGGATGGCTCTTGTATTTAATACCTTTCCCATTCTATGAAAAATTTCTTCCATGTTAACCTGATAACTCCTGAATAACTTATATGTCTAATTGTGTCCAACCTCCTATTCATAAGACTGCAATTTACATTCTTTCAATCTGTCTTCATACTCCACATTCCAAAGACCGTTTATCACCTTTGTGAATCATCTCTGTGAATCATATCCTCGTCACCATGTAAACCCAATGACCAAACCTGGTTTATATGGTGATGAACTGCCAGAGTCAGTTGTGAGAGCTCTGTCTATTAATGGATTCAAGGAGAGGTTTCTATTTTCAATTTCAGCTGTTTAAGAAATGCATACATATTCTTTCTTTCTTTCTCCATAACCTCATTCACACACATACAGCACTAATGTGCTACTGGTTTTACAAGTTGGTTAAGGGTAGAATTTTTGGTTGAACTCGAAAGCAATACTATATAGTGAACAACATGGTTTGCAGAGTAGATCTTTCCTTAGTAATTTATCTTCTGTAATAAAGCGTGTTTGCATACATCTATGTCGCATCAGTTTTATATGATGCATATCTATTTATGCAAACCAAGATGGATAATGGAAATCACAATATTATGATACTACAGGACTTGGTCGGGGGAATTTGACAGGATACTACATTGAAATTTATTATATAATTGGAGCAAATGGAAATGGTAATGAAGTGAGGTAAACCAGGAATATTTGTACTTGATTTAGTTTAATATATACAAAGAAAATGCAAATCAGTTTACAGTGATGTTTTCCTATTCCACAAGTGAATTCCCAATGCTGATTCAAAAAAGGATTAAACTAAATTTATTATACAATGCTGATTCAGTTTTACAAACTTTTTTTTTTATATTGTTCCCATACACAACAGGTTGAGAGATCTATAAGCATATCTGTGCAGTGTGTGTGTGTGTGTGGTGCAGATGAGGACTGAGAAGTTAATTGATTTTTTTTTTTTTTTTTAGACCAGAAAGAGTGACTTCTCCAAATTAACTTCATGGTGATCTGGCCATACAGGATGCCAAGTAAGGACATTAGTTCATTTTCAGTGCAATATAAATACAGTTTAAAGGGATGACCTCTGGTTCTCCCCCTGATCTCCCACTATTTTCTGTAGAACTTCTCCACCAATGATCTTATAACAACCCCTTACCAACTTGTAGGTCTCTATCATATCTCCCCTCTTCCTCCTCTCCATCAGACTCTGCAAATTACATCTTCTCAATCTTTCCTCATACTCAACATTTCAGAGGTCAGAAACTTAGTCAGTCGCCTTTGAACGCTTTCCAACATCTCTTCATTCTTCTGAAAACCTGGTGACCAAATCTGGGCACAATAGTAAATGTGTGGCCTAATCAAAGCCTTACACAACAGAACAAGAATCTCCCTTCTACACGTCAGTGTCCACCGCATCATTCCCAGAAGCCTTTGTGTTGTCTTCACAATTTTGGTGATGTGTCACCTAAATTTTAGATCCTTATCCACTATCACCCCCAATTTATTTTATTTCCTCTACCTCCAACATTATATTCTCACAAAGCATAAATTCTGCATCCCATCTTTGTTTTCAAAATTTTAAAAAGTTACATTTTGCAACATTGAACTCACATCCCCATTTCCGTGCCCAATCATTCAATTTATTCAAGTCTTCTTGCAAGGCCACAAAATCATCACTACTCTTTATGGTTCGCCGCCACTTTGCATCATCTGCAAACAACTAAATATCTCCATCCAAATCTTTGCCAAATCATTAATATACAAGTTAAACAGTAATGGCCCAAAAACAAACCCTGGAGGCGGTCCACTAGCGACTTTTCTTTTCCTGGATATCGCACCCCCATACACAACTTGTTGATACCTATCAGATAGCCAGTCTCCAATCCAATGCACTAATCTAATATCCAACCCCACCTGCTCTAGTTTGACTGTCAATTTATCATGAGGTACTCTATCAAAAGCCTTTGCGAAATCCAATTATATTACTTGGCATCCTTTTCCTCTGTCCAAGGAAGTAGTCACTTTATTGTAATAAGTAAGTAGATTACTAAAACATGACCTCCCTTTAGCAAATCCATGCTGTCCATCAAATATAATACCATTATTGTGAACCCAACTCTGGATCCTAGTTCTCACAAGCTTCTCCAGAACACCTCAACCACAACACCTCACACACAGATAAACCTATAGTTTGATGCTTGAGTTCGATCACCTCCTTTATGAAGTGGCACAATCTTGCCCTCCTTTCACTCCTTAAGAACTTGACCAAGTGCAAGACTCGTATTAAAAAAATATGTCAAGGCAGGTGTCAACTCCCTGGCACATTCCTTCAGAATACGCAGTGATATATTATCAAGTCCCACAGCCTTATTTACATCTAGTTACTCAACTCCCTGAACACCTCTTGCTCACCTACAGTCAGTCTCTCCTCCCCATCATCAACTGCTCTCAATCTCTCCATGAAGTCACATTTACAAGATTGAAAGATCTTTATGAACTGCTCATTAAGTATCTCCACCACACAATCTGCAACAGCTGTCTTTATACCATTTTCTCCAATCAATGTCATCCTTCCATAATCATTCTTTCTTTTGCTGGCTACATTTCGAAAGAATTCCCTAGGTTTCTTTTTGGCTTCATTAGCTAACTGCCGTTCATACCTGTCTTTAGCTACTCTCACCAACCAAGTCACCCTCCTTGCCTGGTCTTTGTAGACCTCATGAAATTGGTTATTTCCACTTCTCTTATGCTGCCTCCACAATGCCCTTTTTCTCTGTATTGCATGCTTAATCTCTATATTCATCCATCTCACACCTACCTTATTTTAACTTCTCACCCTCGGAATACTCCCAGCTGCATTGATCTCTTTTCCAGCTAACTCCTCATTCATGCTACACCTGCAAGCTTTCTCATGAGCTTGCAGGTGTAGGGGTCCTCGCACTGCTGGCAACCACCCAAGTAATCACCTCATGGTCACTCTCACCAATTGGTGGAGATGATTTGACACCTAATTTATAATTACATTCTCTGATAAGATGACTAAATCCAAAACCCTTAATTTTCGTGCCCTCTGTTACATACTGTCTGAGGTAGTTATTCCTCAAAAACTCAAGAAACTCATTTTCTTTACTTCCAGTTGCTATCTCATCATTCCAGTCTATATTGCCATAATTAAAATCACCCATAATGATCACCCTTTTCTTATTTGCTTGGCTAATTTGACTATACTTTTCCCTATCACCACCATCCACATTACCTGGTCTATAACAACATCCCACCAAGTATTTGATTCTATTCGCCTCTATCTCACACCATACTGCCTCAAAACTACTAGCACTATTTCCGTCTTGCATCTCTACTTTGTATGGACATAACTCTTTCTCTATTATCAATAGCACTCCCCCTCCCTTTTTACCCCTTCTATCCTCACGAAACACATCATACCCTTCCATCTCTATTCCTGTCAGGATGTCATCCTCTTCCAAACATGTCTGACTTATTCCGACAATCATTGGGTGAACAGACACAATTAGTGCAACCATTTCATCTGCCTTGTTTCTTATACTTCCAGCATTTGTATACAAACACAACAGCTCATTTCTGGATCTACAGCTAGTTCCACTGATACCACTCACTCGATGTGATCTCTCCATGCTCAACTGGGGCCATTTCCCTTTCTGCTTCTTCATTTTAGAACCCTTTTCAATTTCAACTGTTTCCTCTTGATCCCAGGTCATCCCATTCCTTTCCTGCTTACACATGCTCTCACCTCCTCTTGGAGCATCCACCTATATAGTGAAGAGTCGATTGAATGTAAAATAGGCTGCTGAACAAAAGAGAATGCTAAGTTTCTTGGATGCCGAGGAGGTTGCTGATGTAATGTGTTTATGCCAGGAAATACTGGAGGTAAACATTAGTCCAAGCAAAGAGATCTGATCTTAAGGGTAGAATGTTTGGTTGAACTCGAAAGCAATACTGGTGATTTGTGTATTATTGAGGGTAAGGATAGGTGATCAGGGATCTCTTTTGCATAAGAAAAGGAAAGACTGTGTTTTGGTGGCATTGAACACAATAAGATTGTCCTCACCACATTGGATTATATGTAGATCAATATTTAAGGCACTAGTTTAGATGATCTTATAGTCTGGAATGTCAGAGTACTGCATGATTTGTCAAATGAATAGCATGAGTGAAGAGTAATATCATTTGCAAAATTGTGGACAGGATTAGTGGTTAATGTGAGTAGGTCATTTATGTACAGAAGAGTAGGTGATCGGACAGAGTCTTGAGGCACTTCAGCATTGGTGGTGAAGCTGGACAAGAGGGAGCCACCTGCCATGGCTCACAGAAAATGACCAGAGAGAAAGCTGGCTACCCAATTACAGAGAGTGGCAGGGAGACTTAACAATGGGAATTTGTTTAGTGGGCCTTGATGCCGCACATAGTCAAAATTTTTTAATGTCAGGGCTGGCAACACAAGTTTCTCTGAATCTTTCCTTGGTATGTGTCCAGTGATAGGTGATGGGTGAAGGTACAAGGTCAGCTGTGGATCTTGAATGGCAGAATCTGTGCTGGTGGTTGCTGATTAATTGGTGGGCCTCTAAGCAGTGGAGGAGTTGGGTATTGATAACTTTCTCCATTATTTTGGTGAGGAGAGGTGATGGCAATTGATTAGTAGTAACACCCATCCTACATTGTCTGTATAATTTATTATACACTTCTGGAATTTATTCTGATGTATGGAAGCAATCTCCTATCCATCCTATCCCAAAAAAGGGTGACAGTAGAAGTGTATAATAAATTATAGAGACAATGTAGGATGGGTGTTAGCTTAACTCTGGAGCAATGATGCGTGAAAACATTTGGAGAGATGGACCAGAAGACTTTTTATTATCCAAGTTATTTAGTAGTTTTCTCATGACTTTTTGTAAAAAAAAACAATAGGAAACATACAGTGTTTGGATTCTGGTATGGCAGGAGGTGATTTCCCTTGGTCATCTATTCAGAAATTCGAAGGAAAGAGTGATGCCAGGAGATCAGCGTTATCTTAGGGTGATTTAACAGTGGCGTCATCTTGATGGCACCACTGTTAATTCACAATTTTAATTTGTGCTCTGAAGATCATCAGTAGAAGCCAGCAAAATATTATTAAGTTCAATAAATTAATCACATTCTTATTTCACGTAGTGTTGCTTATACTATGAAACTGGTCAAGTTCCTAAATAGTGGAAGGAGGGCATGATTGTGCCACTTCACAAAGGAGGTGATCGAACTCAAGCATCAAACTATAGGTCTATCTGTGTGTCAGGTGTTGTGGTTAAGTTGTTGGAGAAGCTTGTGAGAACTAGGATCCAGAGTTGGGTTGACAAAATGGTATAATATTTGAGGGACAGCATGGATTTGCTAAAGGGAGGTCATGTTTTAGTAATCTACTTACTTATTTCAATAAAGTGACTGCTTCCTTGAACAGAGGAGAAGAATATACAGTAATATACTTGGATTTCACAAAAGCTTTGGATAGAGTTCCTCATGATAAGTTGACAATCAAACTAGAGCAGATGGGGTTGGATATTAGATTAGTGCATTGGATTCCACACTGGCAATCTGATAGGTATCAACAAGTTGTGTATGGGAGTGCGATATCCAGGAAAAGGAATGTCACTAGTGGAGTGCTTCAGGGGTATGTTTTAGGGCCATTACTTTTAACTTGAATATTAATGATATTGGCAAAGATTTGGATGGAGATCTTCAGTTGTTTGCAGATGACACAAAGTTGGGACAAATCATAAAGAGTAGTGAAGATGTTGTGGCCTTGCAAGAAGACTTGAATAAATTGAGTGATTGGGCATGGAAATGGGGATGTGAGTTCAATGTTACAAAATGTAAGGTTTTAAAATTTGGAAAACAAAGATAGGATGTAGAATTTATGCTCAGTGAGAATAGATTGTTGGAGGTAGAGAATATAAGAGATCTGGGGGGTGATAGTGGATAAAGATCTAAAATTTAGGGGACACATTGCCAGTGGATTGCAAGGGGATATTCAGTTGTTTACGGATGATGCGAAGCTGGGAAGGATTATTAGTAATAGTGCAGATGTGGTAGCCCTGCAAGAGGATTTGAATAAGTTAGATAGATGGGCAAATGAATGGGGGTTTCAGTTTAATGCAGCAAAATGTTAGGTCTTGAAGTTTGGGAAACATCAATGGGATGCTGCATACTCTATGGGAGGAGTTATACTGGAGGAAGTAGGGAAGACAAGAGATCTGGGGTTGATGATTGATACAAACCTGAAGTTTAGGGGACATATTGCAAAGCTGGTGAAGGTAACACAGAGGATTGCTGCAATTATGAGAAGGACACTGACCTGCAGAGATAAGAGGGTTATCATTCCGTTATATAAGTCTCTGATCAGATCACACTTGGACTATTGTTCTCAGATTTGGTCCCCAGGATTTGAAGGGGATAATTAACTGTGGAAAGGATACAAAGACGGATGACAAAGATGGTTTCAGGACTGTACAAGCATAGTTATGAGGATCGGCTGAGGGGATGTGGACTGCAGAGTTTGGTGGATAGAAGAAGGAGAGGTGATATGATTGAGACTTTTAAACTGTTGTGAGGTGGTTACAGGGTTGACACTGGGGAGTTCTTTCCCCAGCAGGAAGGAGGGACGACAAGAGGCCATCCCTGGAAGTTACGAAAGGAAACTGTGACCAAGAGGGTAAGGAGTGGTTTCTTTGTGGGGAGGGTGGTTGAACCATGGAATGCATTGCCTGATGGAGTGGTGGGAGCGAGAACGGTCAATGAGTTTAAGGAGTGGTATGATAGACTTTGTGTTTCTTAGGTGGGACCTCCCCTCGATGAGTCTTGACAGACCTTATGTTCTTAGAAAGGATCTCCCACAATGAGTCTTTTGACTCCATGGAGGCCTGAATAATAATAATAACACAAAAGCTTCTGGGAATGATGCAGAGGACAAAGGATCCAAAGGCAACTGACTAAGGTAGTTTCTGACCTCTGGAATGTTGAGTATGAGGAAAGATTGAGAAGATGTAATTTGTGCAGAGTCTGGTGGAGAGGAGGAAGAGGGGGAGATATGATAGAGACCTACAAGTTGGTAAGGGGGTTGTTATAAGATCAATGGTGGAAAAGTTCTACAGAGAATAGTGGGAGATCAGGGGAGAACCAGAGGTCATCCCTGGAAACTGTATAAAGAGGGTGTGAGTACAGGAGTGAGAGGCAGGTTTTTTCGTGCATAGTTGTGAATGATTGGAATGCCTTGCCTGAGAGTGTGGTGTCTGCAAGGAGTTTGAGTGTGTTTAAGACATGGAATGATGAGATGTGTGTGTGATAAAAGGGCCTCCCGGATGAGTCTTAGACTCCATGAGGTCTTGGGGTAATAATAATAATAGTAATAATAATAATAATAATAACTTCACAACTTGTGCAAAGTCAGTTCTCAACTTCAGATTCTTGTCCTCTACCACTGCAAAGTCTCTTGGCTCCTCAACTTCCTGCAAACATTTCCCTATCAGAGAGCCATTTGTCTATCCAACTCACTGATCTATGATCTAGTACCATCTGCTTCAGTTTGATTACCAGTTTGTGGTATGGCAAACGTTTGCAAAATTTAAGTATACCACTGTATATGCATCTCTCTTGTCCAATACATTCATCACCTTGTTATAGTATATAAGAAAGTGGTAACCCATGCTGTCAAGCACCACGTATACCAGCATATCAAAAGTGGATCAATCCACTTAGTGTATACTTTGCATATCATTGGCCTACCAAATTTCAGAGCCTTACACTTCACAACATTGAACTGAGAGGTTCATACTGTTGCCCACTCATACAATTTATCCAAGTCCTCCTGTAAGGCAACAGATGAGGAATATTATTATTTATTATTATTATTATTATTATTATTATTATTATGGGTATCTCCATGGAGTCAGTAGACTCATCGCGGGAGACCCAAACTAGCAAAACAATATCTGTCATATCTCTTCTTGAATTCATTTACAGACGAAGAGCTCACAACTAAGTCAGGCAATGAATTCCACTCATTCACCACCCTCCTGGCAAAAAACCTTGTTCTGACACCTTTGTTAACCACACTCTTCTTTAATTTCCAGAGATGACCTCTTGTTCTTCCATCACTATCACACAGCTGAAACATTTCCCCTGCATCAATCCTATAAAAACCTTTTAGTAATTTGAATGTTTCTATCATATCCCCTCTTCTTCGCCTATCAACCAATCTCTGCAATCCACAAGCTCTCAATCTATCAATGGGGGGGGTGGGGGGGGGGGGGGGTGGGGGGGGGGGGGGGTGGGGGGGGGGGGGGGTGGGGGGGGGGGGGGGTGGGGGGGGGGGGGGGTGGGGGGGGGGGGGGGTGGGGGGGGGGGGGGGTGGGGGGGGGGGGGGGTGGGGGGGGGGGGGGGTGGGGGGGGGGGGGGGTGGGGGGGGGGGGGGGTGGGGGGGGGGGGGGGTGGGGGGGGGGGGGGGTGGGGGGGGGGGGGGGTGGGGGGGGGGGGGGGTGGGGGGGGGGGGGGGTGGGGGGGGGGGGGGGTGGGGGGGGGGGGGGGTGGGGGGGGGGGGGGGTGGGGGGGGGGGGGGGTGGGGGGGGGGGGGGGTGGGGGGGGGGGGGGGTGGGGGGGGGGGGGGGTGGGGGGGGGGGGGGGTGGGGGGGGGGGGGGGTGGGGGGGGGGGGGGGTGGGGGGGGGGGGGGGTGGGGGGGGGGGGGGGTGGGGGGGGGGGGGGGTGGGGGGGGGGGGGGGTGGGGGGGGGGGGCCTATAATTAGTCTGTTACCGCCCTTATGCAATGGCACTATCTTACCTTCTTTCCATTCCATGGGCAACTTTCCTGCAGCCAGACTTTCATTGAAAAGCCAGGTCAAAGGCACTGTCAGTTCACCAGCACATTCTCTCAAAACACATGGTGAAATTGCATCCAGTCCCATAGCTTTACTGATATCCAGAGTACTCAGTATTTGGAACACACTCTCTTCCTGCACCTCTAAACATCAAACCTGCCCTCTAGTATTCAAATTCACTCCTCCAGGATGAAATACTCCAATAAAGTGTTCACTGAACAATTCCACTATGTCCTCTGCATCAGTCACTCTATTCCCATTTTTATCCCACAATGTCATTCTTCCACAATTATTTCTCCTCCTACTGGCCACATACCTAAAAAATTCCTTAGGATTTTCCTTGAATCTAAGGGCCAATCTTTTCTCATATTGCAGTTTCGCCTTCCTTACAATACTAGTCACTCTCCTGGCCTGTGTCTTATATTCTTCATGCATCTTCTCTTCACCTGTCTCCTTATATCTCCTCCATAGCCTCTTTTTTGCATGCAGTTCCTGTTTCGAAGTAAAGTGGATGTTTGTCATCCACTTTACTCCAAATTGTGTCCTCTTCTTCACTCGTTTGATACAGCTTAGCATTACTGCTAACAAATATTCCTTCACAATTTCCCAAGCACTAATGATATCCTGGCCTTCCAATTCCTCCCTTCACAAAACTTCTGCAAGTTGACGTCTAAGACTATTATAATCACCTGCTTTATAATTCCACATACGTTCCTGTCTCTTTGATATTCCTTTATGTCTATTCATTTTCCAAGTCAAAACTATATGGTCATTCTCTTTCCAACTGGTGGGAGAGATGTTTTGGATGAAGCAAAAATGAAGAGCAAAAAGGTGAAATTTGTAAGTCTCTTGCCATGCTATGATAGAGGTGACTTCAGGAAGAGGTCATTAAGAACAAATTAATCAATTTACAGGTTTTGCAAGAGGAATGATGTAGATCTATGGCCTGTGTTTAATGAAAAGAATGATTTGCAGAACATTTGATGGACTGCATCTAAATGGTTTTAGCGTTAGGTGTCTAGAGAGTTTTGTTCATCAAGCATTCTGAAGAACAAATTCAGGAAACCTTAAGTAATTAGGTGGATGCAGATGAAGACATGCACAAGTCTAGTGAGTGTGAGAATGATCAAGATATGCAGAATCTAGTGTCTCGAGCAAAAATTATTTAATAGAGTAGTCAATTCAGGAAGTGAAGGTGGTTAGGGACCTGAACGGTGCTGCAATTTCTATGTACTAATGCGAGAAGTATTAGCAACAAGAGGGATGAGTTTTTGGGCATTGGTAAGGGCAACATCACCAAAAGTTATAATCATTAGTGAGACTTTGCTGACAGCAGATTATTATTATTATTATTATTATTATTATTATTATTATTATTATTATTATTATTATTATTCAGGCCTCTATGGAGTCAAAAGACTCATCGTGGGAGGTCTTTCCTAAGAACATAAAGTCTGTCAAGACTCATCGAGGGGAGGTTCCCCCTAAGAAACACAAAGTCTATCATACCACTCCTTAAACTCATTGACCGTTCTCGTCCTCACCACTCTATCAGGCAATGCATTCCACGGCTCAACCACCCTCCATGCAAAGAAACCACTCCTCACCCTCTTGCTCACAGTTTCCTTTCGTAACTTCCAGGGATTGCCTCTTGTCATCACTCCTTCCCGCTGTTCAACCAAGTGAAAGAACTCCCCTGTGTCAACACCTCCCCTGTAACAACCTCTCTACAGTTTAAAAGTCTCAATCATGTCACCTCTCCTTCTTCTATCCGGCAAACTCTGCAGCGACATTCCCTTAGCCGATTCTCATAACTATCCTTGTACAGTCCTGAGACCACCTTTGTCATCCATCTTTGTATCTTTTCCACAATTAATTTATCCCCTTCAAATCCTGGGGACCAAATCTGAGAACAATAATCCAAGTGTGGTCTGATCAATGACTTATACAACGGAATGATAACCCTCTTATCTCTGCAGGTCAGTGTCCTTCTCATAATAGCAGCAATTCTCTGTGTTACCTTCACCACCTTTGCAATATGTCCCCTAAATTTCAGGTTTCTATCAATCATCAACCCTAGATCTCTTGTCTCCCCTACTTCCTCCAGTACAGCTCCTCCAATAGAGTATGCAGCATCCCATCGATGTGTCCCAAACCTCAAGACCTTATATTTTGCTGCATTAAACCGACAAACCCAATTCATTTGCCCATCTATCTAGCTTATTCAAATCCTCTTGCAGGGCTACCACATCTGCACTATTACTAATAATCCTTCCCAGCTTCGTATCATCCGCAAACAACTGAATATCCCCTTGCAATCCACTGGCAATGTCATTGATATAAAGGTTAAACAATATAGGTCCTAGTACTGAGCCCTGTGGGACCCCCACTTGCAACCTTCTGTCTCCTTGAAACTGCTCCACCATACACAACTCTCTGATACCTATCAGACAGCCAATCCTGAATCCAGTTGACCAATCTGACATCCAGACCCATGTGCTGCAACTTAAATATCAGCTTATCATGTGGCATCCTGTCAAATGTCTTTGCTAAGTCTAAGAAAATTGCAGTATATGCTTTTCCCTCATCTAATGTTCTTGTAACTTTATTATAAAAGGCTAGCATATTGCTAAAACAAGAGCACCCTTTCATAAATCCATGTTGACTCTCACAGATAACATTACCCTCATCTGCCCAGTGCTGTATACGGTCCCTCATTTCCAAGATCTTAACAACTACTGATGACACACAGACTGGTCTATAATTAGACACTTCCAGTCTGTTACCACCCTTATGCAATGGCACTATCTTACCTTCCTTCCATTCTCTGAGCACCTTTACCGAAGCCAGACTTTCATTGAAAAGCCAGGTTAAAGGCACTGTCAGTTCCCTAGCACATTCTCTTAAAACTTGTGGTGAAATACCATCCAGTCCAAAAGCTTTATTGACATCCAGAGTTCTCAGTATCTGAAACACACTCTCCTCCTGTACCTCTAAACCTTGAACCTGCCCTATCCCTCTAGCATTAAAACTGACTCCTCCAGGATGAAATACTCCAAAAATGGTCATTGAACAATTCCACTATGTCCTCTGCATCAGTCACTCTATTCCCATTTTTATCCCACAATATCATTCTTCCACAGTCATTTCTCCTCCTACTGGCCACATAGCTAAAAAATTCCCTAGGATTTTCTTTGGATCTTAGGGCCAATCTCCTCTCATATTCCAGTTTCGCTTTCCTTACCACACTAGTCACTCTTCTGGCCTGTGTCTTATATTCTTCACGCATCCTCTCTTCGCCTGTCTCCTTATATCTCTTCCATAGCCTCTTTTTCACATGCAATTCCTGTTCAATATTGTTTGTCATCCACTTTACTCCAAATTGTGTCCTCTTCTTAACTCGTGGTATACAACTTACCATTGCTGCTAACAAATATTCTTTCACAATTTCCCACGCAGTAATGATTATGTAGTTGAAGGGATAGAATGTGAAGGGTTAGAATTTTTTTTCAAGGAAATTAGAAAAGATAGAATGGGGAAGGGGGTACTGCTGATGACAGCAGATAAATAACAATGGCAGATATGCAGGCGGGTGGCTGTTTATTTGAAGCCATGTGGTGTCAAAAAGTCCCTGGAACCCCTCCCCCCAAATCATCCCTTGAACCTTTCTCCAGTCTATAGCAGCAACCAACCTTATATTTGTCTTATTGACCTTGTACTCACTGGTACTAATTTGCCATGCATGGAAGACATGCACTATTTTCTTTTTCTGAAACTCATTAACCACCTTAACGGCCATTATGGATCAAATACACAACCCTATACATTTTGGAGCTCCTGATTGAGATTATTCTAGGAATAATTAAGTATATATGCATAAATGTTTGAATAAGAGTGGCTGAACGTTGTGCGCTACCGGTATTATTAGTGTGGGGGATTTTTCTTGCCTAAACTTAATTACGAAATGGTTATTATTAGACCTAGAAACCTGCAGGGGAAAAAAAATGGCCGCATATTGTCATTCCATGACTTTAATTTAGATTTCAGTCATTTCGTTAAGTGTGAGGTCTGTTATATTCTTTCAATTACATAAATGATTTGTGGATGTTTAGAGCAGATGGAAGAAGTGTGTGCGAAGTGTGATCTGAATGAGGAACTGATGAATGCAAATATGAAATTGATGACAGAAAGTGTTAGTAGTGAGAGTGTCGCAGGGAAATTGAGTGCACGTTTGAAAGAGAAGGATGGTGAGAAAGAAGGGAAAAAATGTTAAAAAATCAGTGAAAAAGAAAAAGAGCGACTTGAAAGCTGCAAAAACGAGAGTGGCGGAAGGAAACAAAATTGAGAGAACAAATGAAACTAGAAATGGAGTGACGCAGAAATTGAAAGTGAAAAAATCAAAAGAATGACAGTGAAAAAAGAATGAATGATGGCAAAAGTTGGACGCATGTTGGACTGAAAGTGAGAAAACAAATAAGGATGAATGAGAGCGAAAGTGAGAAGAGGTGGTCGAGAGTTAGAAAGTTAGAAAGATTGAATGATAGGGAGAATGTGTCACGAGATTCAGAAGTTGAATTGGACTGGATGAGTCAAGAAATGAAATGGACGAGGAAGGAAATTAAGAGAATTCAGGTCAAAACTATTAAAATAAATCATGATGGCATGAAAGAGTTAACGAAAGATGAGTGAGTGGTGTTGTATGGCTACTCCATTATTAAAGGTGTGCTAGAGGATAGAATGCACAAGGTATGTTTCCCAGCTGGTAAAATAAGTAGAGTGATTGAGGCATTGGATACGAGGTGGGAGTGTGCAAAAGAGTTAATAGTATTAATTAGTACAAATGATTTGAGAGAGGACAAAGAACGTGTCAGAATGGATATCAGGAGGCTGCTTGGAAGGATAAAAGAGAATAGTATGACACGAAGCAAAAATGAGGTGTTGCCAATAATTCAGTTAGCCAACTGGCAGTTCCACTCACTTAGTGCTCTTGGTACTCTTGGTGAGATAGAGATTAAATAATCTGGTTCACCTGTTCTGAATACCAAACATAATATATATATATATATATATATATATATATATAGATAGATAGATAGATAGATACAGAGTGATCAAAATTAATGTATCCCTGTATATGGCTTTGTAGAGTGCCATTCAGTGATCCAAATGCTGCTGCAAAATTTTGCAGGAATACATTGTGCATCATGCCAAAGCAATATCTGAAGGGGAAAAAAATAATTCCAGAATTCACCACCAAGGGGTGTTGTAAACACCAAGTGCATGGAATTTACATAACACACAACTCAGCAGGTGCCAGCATGGTTTAAAAAGATGAACATGGGATTTTTCCCTTCGTTCTGGTTGTTAATACTGTCCACAGTGATGGCACTAACCTTGCTCCAACCTGCTTTGGTCATGAAGCTGTTCTACTTAAACAATTCTTTGCTTTTGCTGAACTCTATAAATTTCATCAATTGAACAAATTATCTCCGTGTGCTCTGAAATAAATGATTAGTCATTTTGAAGAAATGGAATCATGGGAATTATACCTGGCAGAGGTCACAAACCAATCATTTCATAATAAGTGACTATTATGAAATGATTAATAAGTTGCTACTGCCAATGTGGAACAGACCATGAATAACAGCATTGGTTCAAACACTGCACACGCTGTATCAAAACACATGATAGAGCGTGTGCCAAACACAACTGTTCTGGAAACTTCTACAGAAGCTTCTGCATTTCAGATAATTCTGGCACAGGAGTTGTGCCTGCAGTGCATTGCAAGTCGAATGACAATCACTTTAACATTCCTTGCTTGAGTGGAGTTGGATGCTGCATACCCTTGAATGATTTTGTGGGGAGAAGAAGCTCACTTTCACCTGAACAGAGCTGTGAATACCCACAATTACCAACATATTCCTTTGCATTTACCCAAAGTTACTGTCTAGTGCAGGTTTACAGCTTAATTTATCTTTGAAGACATTCACCAGTCAGGTTGTAACCTCCTCAGTTACTGCTGAGAGGTATCACGATATGATAAATAATTTTGCTGTGCTACAGTTACAGCAGTGCATGAATTCAGTCATTATCATGCAGGACAGGTCACCTCCACACGTCTGGCAATCCATACAGGCAGGGCGGTACTTATGCACAGGTACACAAGGCTTTATCTGGGGGACACCCCAAAAAATAAGGACCAATTTAAGGACCCTGGAGCACTCTAGCTCCTTGGGGCCCTGCCTGCCTCGGGAAAAGTGTAAATAACGGCCCTGCATTCAGGAAGTTGTTTGAGAACATTTCACAGAACCCAGAGTGATCAGCCTTGCATTTCGCACTGCACAGCTGCCTCATTCACCTGATTTGACCCCCTGTGACTTCTGGCTCTGAGTATTTCTCAAAGGCAGAGTTTATCACAATCATCCTGATAACTTGCCAGCACTGAAAGACAGCATAATGCAGAATGTGGGCAACATCAGTCCCAACCAGCTGCATTCTACCATTGAATACATTGTGCAAAGAATACAGTTTGTGGCATACTAGGAAGGACAGTAGATTAAAAATTCAGCCCATGAAGCATAATGGAAGTGAATAAAAATGTGTTATTTATGCTTGTCGCTTTTCTCCTTTGTACACACAGAAAATTACTATATCTACATTCATTAAATCATACTTATTTTCATACATTGAATACATTTCATACATTAAATCATACTTTTCTTATTTTTTCTTCTGCATGACACACAATTAATTCTTGCAGTCTTGTAGCATTTGGAACATTGGGTGGCACACTCCACAAGGCCTTAATCAGGGATACTTTAATACTGATTATCTTGTGTATATATAATTAACAAAATTTACTGTATTATTTGAATGCACAACTAGTTTCTTCTTCTTAGCATACTTCATCAGGTGCATAACATGAAAAGAGAAATACAAAAATATACATTAAAAAAAAGAACAGCTATATATTAGCAAGCAAATGTATTGATAACATTTGAAGGCATTCATTCTGAATGCCATAGTATCACATTCACATGGACATTATCTTGTGTACATGTACACCAAAGTTGAATAGCTGAGTGACAATCAGATAGGTTATAGCTAAGGTAAGTTTAAGATGGAATGAAGTTTAAATTAGATTAAGACGGAATGTAGTTATTATTATTCGACACCTCCAGGGAGTCCAATAACTCATCGAAGGAGTGCATCTATTCTACAGCTCTGTCTGCATCACGCAATCCACCAACCACAACGAACCGCAACTACACCAACGCCATTTACCGCCCACCACCACTACTGGTATTTTCACAGACAATCACAAACATCCATGCCCACAGCGGGATTTGAACCCACAGCCTTTTGGCTGGAGATCGGGTACGCTAACCACTTGGCCAACCAGTACTGAAGACAATTAATGCCAAGTCCACTAATCTTCTCTCCAGCTCATTTTAGCATCTAAATATATTATTATTATTATTCATACCTCCATGGAATCAAAAGACTCTTTGCGGGAGGTCCTTCCTAGGAAACACAGGTCTATAAAGACTCATTACGGGAGGTCCCTCCTAGGAAATGCAAAGTATATCGTGCTGTTAAACTGTGAATGAAATTGTTTTGCATGTTTTTATTCTTCGGTCACATTTAACATAATCTACCATATACTAAGCAAGACTTGTTTAAGTATTATTTGTTAGTCCTTTGATTAAGATTTATTATTCATGTATCATCCTTGAATTTTATCAGCTATTATTTAATTATATAATTTTAATGTATATTATACTATTGAAAGGACTCTGTAGTAAATAACATTTATCTTATTACTTTATTCCTTCAATAATATTATGAGGAATTCTATGTATGTAACTTTTATGTGCCTTATATAAACTGTAACATATATTTTATTACTATTTTTTGTAAATGAAATGAAAGAGAAAATTAAGTAACTATAATATTCTTATTGTTGTTTTTCATTACTTAGTGTAAAGGTATAACCTTATGTAATGTTAATGCTTATGTTTACGTTCTGTGTTGATCGTAGTTATGGAGATAGAAATAAAATAGAACACGCGAGCTTCGATAATGGGGAGAAGAGAAATTAATGAGTTGGACAGAGTGAACAAGTTTTAGGCGGGAAGAAGGAAAGCATATAAGCGAGAGGTAAAAGTAAACAAGTACACGAAAAAGAAGATGGCGTCTTGCCTAGTGCTCATACATCTGATTCGCGATTCTGATATTTGATATAAAATGTGATTTAATGAACTCGACAAATATTTTTACTGACAGTGAATAGTCCTACTGATATAGTCAACCGGTTTGGTTCTTGTATAGGCTCATAAAAACTAATTCAGTAGGTAAGTTAACCTTTTTTTCCGAAGCAACGGCGATACGCTAGGCCTACTGCCATCAGCATCGCCATTGTTTCATTACATCAGTTGTTATTTTAGAAACTACCTGTTTTCACTATACGGTAGACAGAAATGGAAAGCATGTCCTGTTATCCAGAACAAAATGTGGGTCCAACCACAGACCTGCCGTACGAGGAACTCACCTTCAAACAGCTCCTGGCTATTTTCAAGCATATTGGAAATCTGCTACACACAAAATGGCCAGGTAAGGTAGTAGTTCATGAAATCCAAGAAGTTGATACGGACGACGTTCAACTTCTTGAACTACTCCAAGACAACGCTACGGAAAAAACCACAACGGCTGAAGATCATTCCCGTACTGACCTCACTGATTTCCAGGAGGTTCGCGCAAGCAAAAAGCGCAAAACTGTGACCTCCGAAACACCAATTATAGATGTCATGGAAGAAGATGGCTCTGCCCCAGACTCACCTACCTCCGCAAGGGAAAAGATCCCCCCGATTATCCTGCGTGAGAAGAACAAATGGATGACTCTAAAGAGCATAATGAACAACCTGAAGATCTCATATAACAATGCAAAGAATATCACAGATGGTGTAAAAATTCACCCTAAAACTGTCACAGACTATCGTAGGTTAACAGCAGAACTAAATTCCAGAGGAATTCAGTACCATACTTTCTCACTCGGTTCGGAAAAAAATCTCAAGGTTGTGATTAGAGGCGTGCCTGAGGATGTCTCCACCGATGAAATCACCACAGACCTGCACTCAAATGATTTACCACCTATCAAGGTCAGCAGGATGACCAGGAGGGACAAGACTCCAATGCCATTAGTGCTGATCGAGATCAGTCAAACCTATAAACACATATATGACTTGACAACCATCTGTGGATTAAAAATCTCGGTAGAACCGTTAAGGAAGAGAGCTTCTACTGGGCAATGCCATAGATGTCAAAAGTTTGGGCATGCCCAGAAGATGTGTAGGGCCGAATTTAAATGTTTGAAGTGTGGGGTTGGTCACCCAACCAACACCTGTTCTAAATCAAAATCTACCCCTGCTAAATGTGCCAATTGTGGCGGTCCTCACACATCCAACTACAGAGGATGTCTCTACAATCCACGTAACAGGAAATCTGAAGAGGGACCATTCTCTCCTTCCATCAGCTCGCCTACATCTGCGGCTACTTCACAGTCTCCTAAAGTACAGAATAAAAACTCAGAAGCCCATCTGTTGAAAACTGAGGTCCCTCAAAAAACGACTCTAAGCTGGCAGCCCAGGACATATGCGGATGTAACCCGCCCTAAACAGACATCCCTACAACAGTCAACATCACACCCAAATATGACAGCTATCATTACTGCGTCCCTGGCAAATATGCTATTAGATTTCAGCAGATCTAATCCTTCACAAAGTTCTACTAACAGATTTCTAAAAGACACTCAAGTTATAATTTCAGCGCTCACTAATGAACAGTAAAAAATTAAAACCAGAAGCCCTAGAGATAATAGCCTGGAATGCAAACGGCTTAAGAAATAAGATCCTAGAACTCCAAAATTTTGCCCACAGACATCGGCCAGATGTTCTACTAATAAATGAAACGCATCTAAGACCAGCTGACAATCCCAAAATCTATGGATATCAGTCGTATAGAACTGACAGATCAACCCACAGAGGTGGAGGCACGGCAATTTTCATCAAAAATTTTATCTCTCATCACTCCATAAACATTCCTACTACCTCCAATCTTGAGATCACTGGCATCGAGATTCTCACGAGCTCAGTAGGCAAATTAAAAATTTTTGCAGCATACCATCCACCACAAAAAGCACTACTACCTTCTGATTTGAACGCCATATTTGACACTGGAGAGCCTACCATTGTGGCAGGTGATTTAAATGCCAAGCATTCTACCTGGAATAGCCACTCCACTAACAAAAATGGACAGATACTACAGAATTATGCTGATTTCAACAACCTTCACGTAATAGGCCCAGCTGATCCCACCCATCACAACACCTATGGTAGGGCCGATGTATTGGACATAGCCATACTGCAGCACATCAGACTCCAATACAATCTAATAACAATCAATGATTTATCATCAGATCATAATCCAATAAGGTTAAAATTAGGAAATCTTGAAAAATCATCCCCACCCCCTCACTCATTTATTCCTTGGGAAAGGCTCTCCAAGATGCTCCCGAAATATATTGGACCTGTTCCCATCATTAAATCAAAAGAGGAAATTGACATAGCTGTCAAAAATCTAACAGAACAGATTACAGCAGCCTGTACAGCAGTTACTACCCCTGCAACCACCCACAAGTCCAACCACCTGCCTGAAGATACTATGAATCTGATTAGGGAAAAAAATAAGGCTAGAAAAAGATACCATAACACTAGGGCGCCACAAGATAAACGGATCTTAAATAGGTTAAATTCTGCAGTGAGAGATGCACTCGCAGCTCATAGAACTCAACTCTGGGAAGAAAAACTGACCTCCATCTCCGCTGACAGCCACTCTGTATGGAATCTTATCCGAAAGATCAAGAACAAAAATAAACCTCTTCCCCCTCTGCAAACAGATTCAGGTCTCATCCACACCGATGCTGATAAAGCTGAGGCAATAGCGAATCACCTTGAAAATCAATGCAAACCTGCATACAGTCACCTTGACATTAGTCATATCTACAAGATACACCGTAATGTCAGATATTCACTCAAGTCTGCTCCCACACATTCTACTCAAATCACACCCACCTCACCTGCTGAAATATATGCTATTATTCAGAAATTCAAAAATAAAAAGGCTCCTGGACCCGACGGCATCTCCAACAAAGTTCTAAAACTTCTACCTCGCAAAGCTATTGTTCATTTGGTAAACATAATCAACTCCATACTTCACTACAAGTATTTCCCTTCCTACTGGAAATTGGCATACGTTGTTCCAATTCATAAACCTGGAAAGGATCCCACTCTGCCACAGAATTACAGACCAATCAGTCTCATTTCTAATCTCGGAAAAATTGCTGAAAAGGTAATTCTTACTAGGCTTCAAGATTCTGTACTCCTGTTAAACATCCTGCCTGAGGAGCAGTTTGGTTTCAGACAGTTGCATAGTACCACACAACAAATACACAGATTGGTGGAACATATCATCACAGGTTTTAACTGGCGCCAATGCACTGGGGCTGTCTTCCTAGACTTAGCCAGTGCATTTGACAAGGTTTGGCATTATGGTTTACTATACAAGCTTATATCATCCAGTATCCCAATCGGAATCATTCAACTCTTAAAGACGTACCTCTGCGATAGGCGCATGCAAGTGAGACTAAGTGGAGTGGTGTCCTCACAGAAACACATCTTGGCTGGAGTTCCACAAGGGTCCTTACTAGCACCAATCCTATTCTCCTTATACCTGCATGATATACCACACAACCCATTATCTTCAATTAAAGCTCTTTATGCTGATGACACAGCGATATTGGCCAGATCATTAAAGCCTCACCTAGCCATCAAGAAACTGCAAGAAAACCTACTGCAAATAGAGCAATATTTTGCCAAATGGCGTCTCCAGGTGAATCCTCGGAAGAGCGTAGCCGTCTTATTCTCGAGAAGATCAGTGCTTCCCAAAGAAGATATTCTCCTCTTTAACACAAAAATTCAGTGGAAAACAGAGATCAAGTACCTTGGTGTAGTAATGGACAGTAAACTGACTTTCAACTCCCATATCAAGACTCTCTGTGCAAACACATCCAAAACCATAGCCCAGCTCTATCCGCTAATAAACAGAAACAGCAAACTGAGCACCAGAATCAAACTTCTCATATACAAACTGATGGTTCGTCCAATACTCACTTATGCCTCACCGGCCTGGAGCCATACTTCAAACTCAAATATCATTAAATTACAACGCATTCAGAACAAGTGTCTTAGAATGATCCTGGGCGCTCCATGGTTCATCCGAACTGTCCAACTGCACCGCGACACGGAGGTCCCCTATATTTACACCTTCATGCGGACTATAGCAACCAAATTCTTTTCAAAGGCAAGTGTGCATCCTAACAGACTGATCCAACTGGCCGCTGACTATGATGCAACGGACTATTCTAAGCACAAAAGACCTAAAGCCATCCTAAACCCACTCACTGAGGATTAATCTCCTAGCCCAATCAGGGCGAGCTATATAGCTCATAAACTCTTTCCACTCACAGTCTCTGTTAAGATAGCCGGGAATATGAAAAGCTTTTGCTTCACCCGTTAAGCCAGTAATGTTACTAGTTACTAAACAAGTACACTGAAGAGTAGGAAATTCAAGGGAGCATTCAGAAGTGAACGGAGACGAGGAGAAAACTTATAGACAACTGAGAGTAAAGTCAGCAGTGGCAGTAATAGGAATTTAGTGCCGTAATGAGATAACTAAAAGACCGGAAGATTAATAGAAGATTCAGAATAAATCCACTGAGTTTTAGAATTACCACGTATTCCTATATCGCTTTAAAGAAGGATTGTACAAAGCTCAATTTGTTATACAGTAGTAAACATGGAATAATTATTCTGCCCTATAGTAAGCCTGTCAAGAATTGTGTAGCGCGATAAATAATAATTCAGTTATCTCCTTGAAGAATTCTTTTGAATAGTGTTCCATCGGAGTAATAAGTGAATATAAGTTTGAAATGTGCTCACATTGAATCTGATGTGCTAAGGATTAATCCCGGTAAGAACAGTCCTATTTTATTTATTTCAATGTGAAGGTATAAGTGATACTTCCGTCTCGAATATCCTAACATTTACTGTGGCGTTTCACTGAATTTAGCCGAAGTTAGAAGTTTGAAAATAATTCCCCTTGAAGCAGTAACCACCGCGATTAATAATGTTATAAGTGCTTGCTAAGTGTTAAATATCGAGTGTAACTGAGTGATACCAGCAAATTTATTTAACAAGAAATTCTATAGTATTGATCAGCGTGAACAATCTTTGTGATTGAGAGAACTGTGAATTTTGTATCTGAAGATTAAAAATCTGATTTAATATGAATGTTTTGACCTGAAGAACTAAGTTAATTGTATTATCTTATTTTTGGAGTTAAATTTATGTATTTGTCATATAACCTTGTATTAAATGTTTTGTTTTGTTGATTTCAATATTGTGTGTGCCTGATTCTTTTTCACTGCACATTCATAAAAGGTTCAAACCTTGCGGGAGCCCTAAGTGAAAAATATGAAATTTGGCCTGTATGAATAAGCAGAGATCATATACAAGAGAGATAAACCAAGGGGTCCGACAGGGATGTCCCCTCTCAGCAACTCTTTTTAATATCTACTTAAATGAAATAATAATAAAATGGAGTAAAAATTTACATCAAGGAATTAAACTTTCACCTACAGTTAACTTAAACACTCTCCTCTTTGCAGACGACCAAATAATAATTACAAATTCTGAAGATAACTTACAGAAAGCTATTTTAAATCTAAATTAGATATCCAAAGATTATGGTATGATAATATCAACGGCAAAATCAAAAACTATGGCCTTTAAAGGACAAGATCCAGCAAGAACTAAAATAGTATTAGATAACAAGATCTTAGAACAGGTGAATTCATTTAACTACCTAGGATGTATGATCACTTATGAAAATGAAAAAGATATAAACATAAAAATTGCAAAATATTTAAAAATAACAGGAGCAATTAACTCTATATTTAAACCAAACCTAGTTCAAAAACAAACCAGGCTAAAAGTATACAATACATTAGCCTTACCGGTCTTAATGTATGGAAGCGAAATCTGGACAATAAAACAAAAAGACAAACAAAGATTAACAACAGCAGAAATGAAGTTTATGAGAAAAACTGCAAAGTATACCCTATTTGATCACAAAAGAAACGAAGATATTATGAAAGAATTAAACCAAGAACCAGTAATTGAAAAAATTAAAAAATATAAACATAGATGGATGGAACACGTTCAAAGAATGAAAACAGAAAGATTACCAAAACAAGCCTTAAAGTACAAGCCATTAGGAAAAAGAAAACCAGGACGTCCTCTTAAACGATTCAACAATGACTTCTAAGGCCGATGATGATGATGATGATGATGAATAAGGAGACTGCTAAGTTAATTGAAAATTGATTCTACTATTTTACATAGACTAATCTAAATATAGGGTGGCGCAGTATAAATATAAATTTCCCTACATTTTGATTAGTAATCAATCAGCAATTAATTGATTTTATTAAGAACAACATTACAACAAGATGGAGAACCATAGATCCAAGAAGAACGTTCCAACAATGCCATTCCTTGAACTCATTGGCCTTTCTTGCTCTCACCAGGGCTGGATTAACCATTAAGCAAAATAAGCACGTGCTTAGGGCATCATGGAAAGGGGGCACCGCAGAATTTCTGCTTTAGTTAGATGATGAATTTAATTTAAATTAACTTTTAATCAGTTTTTTATTGTTTTTATCTTTTCTTACTGATACCTACTTTGTTTCAATAAATAATGACGTGTAGAAGGCCTAATAAAACTCTAACCACGTGCATGACAGTTCGTTTACACTGTATTATCGCTCATGACGCTTTCTGGCACTACCATTGGTTCGATTGAATTAATTTTTTATAATTAATGTAACCATTTTATTTTTTATTTTTCTGTCTGTTTTAGGTCTTGTTTTAATAAATTATGTCTTATAAAAGGCTCCAGAAGCAAATATACAACAAATCACATGGTTGTCTCAGAAACACGCCTCCAGTAAAAGGCCTAGCTATATTTATACACTTCTGCAAGAGAAGTCGCACTTCTGTTGCAGAAGTGCGACTTCAGTAAAATAAGAGTTAATTAAAGCACGAAAGCACAACATTCGGCTGTAAGCCAAAAATTAAATTGTTCGTATGATTTTGCCTGTGATATGTGTAACTGTGTTGATTGTTACCTAATATTCAACAAAATAATCTTTTTATTTCTGTATTTAACAGATCCCAAGAACCAAGATGAACCGTGTTTAGTTAAGTGGTGCAGAAAAGCAAAAACTATCAAAAAAGAAACAAGAGGAGACTTTGGAATTAGATTCCAAGACTGCAAAGTTGACCAATTTCTTCACACAAGTTCCACAACATTATATACCAATTCCTGATCAGAGCCAATCTCCGTCATCAGAAGTGGGCACAAATACCACTTTGATCATTTCAAAATCAAAATATGATGATGTTGGAATCATCAAGGTGTCACAAGCAGGTTCATCTAGCAGATGTCTCACTACTGGCCTCACTTTGTCTGTAAATTCTCTTGATATCTCTACTGCAAATGTAGATGCAAGTTGCTTTACAAAACATTCTGAAGTTGAAATAATTGCTGAAAATTAAAGTTTAGTGGGCCATAGTGATGGTGGTGAAATGATTCAGTCTGCAAAAGATGAAGTAAATATAGCAAAAGATCCAGGGTTGTGGCTTGATTTCTCTGCTGATGACGTGGCTTATTGGACTGCTTGTGGACCCAGTGACTGTCAACACCACAATGGGCCATTTGACAAGTCTTACCGACAATTCAGTAGTGGCAAACCAGTAAGATACTGTTCACAGAAACTTGCTGGGACAAAAGCCAATGGTGAGGAATACAAGAGAGGATGGTTATTGTATTCACAATCAAGGATCAGTTTATTGTTTTGTTTATAAACTGTTTGCTCCTAAAAATTTCTCACATTTTGTTACAAGAGAAGGGTTCAGTGACTGGTGAAATACTATTGTAATTGATGAACATGAAAAAAGCACTACTCACCAAGGCTCTATGCTAATATACTTAACTCACAGACAAAGTGTAGGGTTGGGACAACAGTTGGAAAAACAAATTCAGGAAGAGTTTGATTACTGGGAATATGTCCTGAGGTGTGTCATAGCTGTTATTCGTACATTAGCTGAACGTGGCTTGGCTTTTCGAGGAACAGAAGAAAGATTTGGATCATTGCAAAATGGGAACTTTTTAGGGCTGCTTGAGCTCATAAGTCAGTTTGATCCATTTTTAGCAGGTCACATTGCGAAATATGGAAATTGTGGCAAAGGAAATCCTTCTTATCTGTCCAAAGCCACCTGTGAGGAACTCATTCAACTGATGGCTCAAAAGGTCCACGTGCTTATTGTTGATGAAGTAAAATCTATAGGTTATTTTAGTTTGTCAGTTGATTCCACACCAGATCTGTCACATATTGACCAGTTAAGTGTTGTACTTAGGTACTTAAAAGATGGACAGCCTATTGAAAGCTTTTTAACCTTTCTGGAAATTAAAAGCCATACCAGTGAGGAAATGGCAAATCAGGTGTTGCAGTACTTACGTACAGTTGTCAGCTAAACTTTTCAAAATGTAGGGGTCAGTCTTATGATAACGATGCTAACATGTCTGGACATTATAAGGGGGATGCAGCAAAAACGTTTGCTATATATGTGCCCTGTGCAGCTCATTCACTAAATTCGGTAGGCCGAAGTGCTGTTGACTGCTGTCAAGAGGCGGTTAATTTCTTCTCTACAGTGCAGTTGCTCTATACCTTTTTTTCAGCTTCAAACAGCTGGTGGACAATTCCTAAAGGTTGTATTGGAAATGAAAATGTCTTAAAATCCCTCTTTGATACCAGATGGAAGTTCCCTAGGATTTTCTTTGGATCTTAATGCCAATCTCTTCTCATATTCCAGTTTTGCCTTCCTTACCATACTAGTCACTCTTCTGGCCTGTGTCTTATATTCTTCATGCATCTGCTCTTCACCAGCCTCATTATATCTCTTCCATAGACACTTTTTCACATGCAGTTCCTGTTTAATATTGTTTGTCATCCACTTTACACCAAATTGTGTCCTCTTCTTCACTTGTGGAATACAGTTTATTATTGCTGCTAACAAATATTCCTTCACAATTTCCCAAGCACTAATGATATCCTGGCCTTCCAATTCCTCCCTCCATGAAACTTCCCCAAGTTGACTTCTAAGACTATTATAATCACCTGCCTTATAATTCCACATATGTTCCCGTCTCTTTGATATTCCTGCGTGTCTATTCATCTTCTAAGTCAAAACCACATGGTTACTCTCCAACTGGTGGTAGAGATGTCATCTCAGTTATTATCAGCTCTTCTGATGCTATGACCAAATCCAAACCTCTTGATCCTCTTGTTCCCTCTATTACATGTTGAATAAGATATTTATCCCTCAAGAATTCTAGAAATTCCATTCCCTTATTGTTACATGGATCCTCCTCTCCTCAATTTATACTGCTGTAGTTAAAATCTCCCAAAAATCATTCATTCTTCATAAAAAACATATATTGTTACAAGTTGTGGCAGAAATTACAAACATATATATTGTGGAAGAAATTACAAACATATATACTGTGGAAGAAATTACAAACATATATACTGTGGCAGAAATTACAAAATAAAGTGCAATTAAAGATGTGTAGAGCGGAATTGACTTCAAACAAGCATGTATGATGCAAGGTTCGAAAGAACAATCATTCTTCTTGCACTTGCCAAGCTCAACTGTCTAAACATCTCCTGGTCTCCACCCTCTGGGATCCTTGGTTTGTAGCAACACCCCACTTAATATCCTGTCTTGCCCACCTCTACCTCACACCATATGCTTTCAAAATCATTAGTGTCATTGCCTTCCAAAGCCTCCACTCATAGAGGACATAAGTCGTCACTTATCATAAGCAGTACTCTACCACCATCTTTCCCTTCCTATCCTGCTAAAAAATGCTGTACCCTACTGCTTCTATTCCTGTTATTATATCCTCTTATGTCAACCACGTCTCAGTGATTCCAATAATCTTTGGCCAGGCTGATGCTATCAGCACCACCAATTCCTCTCCTTTATTCTGGATACTCTTGGCATTAGTATAAATGCCACTGTTTCTATACCTAGCATTATTCCCTCTAGACTCCTGAGCTCAGCATTACCTGATGTTATCCCCCTTCTCCCAAATACCCATCCCACAGGAGGCCACCTCTGCTACCATCCACCCTGGGTATTCTAGTTTCCCTGCATTGACAGTTCGACTCATTCAGAAAACAGCAATCTCTCCAGATGCCTATGTTCTTCCTCATTCAAATGTAAGTGGTGTCTTGCATACAATTGCTTTCTGTCCTCAAACGCCCTCCAAGTATCCATTATATTCCAGATCACTGGATAAGTGATAAAATCTTCATCATTAGGGTGAGCAAAATTAAGAACATGATTAGATAGTGTGCTGACTCTAGTTCTGCCAAAGGTGATGTATCTCACATGTTCCATATGAATGAAAATTTGAAAATTACTCAAAAGTACATAAATTTGAAAGAATGAATGAGTAGAAAAGTGTCATGCAACATTCAAAAAATTTCTTTGTCTGAGAAAAATAGGGCACACTGCAGTTACACCAAAGAAGATAAACTCCTGGATACTTCAGAGCCAGCACTATATCTAACTATGTTGTTAATTCTGTTCAAAAAATGATGAAGATTCTGTCATTTATCCAGTGATCTGGAACAAATTAGAAAACAACTTTTGATGCTACAATGAGCTGCAGAGAAGAACTGTGAAATCAACAGAAATTGTCCTCAATATGATCCATCGTAATACTAACATTAGCTAGAGATTTTTTGGAGTATGAGTGAGAGGTATGGGGGGTGCTAGAAGAGGAGAGAATGGAAACAGTAGAAGAGAGGGAATGAGAGAGAGAGGTATGAGAATGCTAGCAGCCGAGAGGATGGAAACAGTAGGAGAGATGAAATGAGAGAGAGATATGGAAGTGCTAGAAGAGGAGAGAATGGAAATGGTAGGAGAGATGGAATGAGAGAGAGGTATGGGAATGCTAGAAGATGTGAGGATGGCAACAGTAGGAGAGACGGAATGAGAGAGGGATATGGAATTGCAAGAAGGGGAGAGAATGGAAACAGTAGGAGAGAGGGAATGGTAAGAGATATAATGTATGGCGACTCAATTATCCGTGGTGTTCAAGATAGGATGCGTGAGGAGTGTTTGCCAGGAGGAACAATAGAAAGGGTGGCTATGGCAATTAAGAGAGTTGAAAGGGTGGATGAGATGATTGTGATGGTAGGAACTTATGACTTGAGTGGTAATGTAAGTCGGGCAGCGAGAGATATGAGATTTTTGCTTGAGGCTGTACGGAAGAAAACAGAGAGAGGAAAAATAGTGTGTGTGTGTTGCCTAGGTATGATAATGATGAGCTGAGCAGAAGAGAGGGAATATTGAATGGCATAATAGAGAGAATGTGTGACAAGAGAGGATTAGTATATGTGGATGCTTGGAGTGCGTTTGAGGAAAGAGAGGAATTGTATGTGAGAGACTGCTTACATATGAATGAGGAAGGACGTAGGCATCTGGAGAGATTTCTGTTCTGAATGAGTCAGTGTGTCCCAGTGAGGATGATAGCAGGGGTGGCCTCTTGTGGGAATGGATACTTGGGAGAAGGGAGACGATGTCAGGTAACACTGAGCCCAGTGGAGTCTAGAAGGGATAATGCTGGGTATAGAAACAATGGCATTTATATGCTTTATACTAATGCCAGGAGTATCCGGAATAAGGGAGAGGAATTGGTGTTGCAGATAGCATCAGCCTGGCCAAAAATTATTGCGATCACTGAGACGTGGTTGACAGAAGGGGATATAACAACAGGAATAGAAGTCGCTGGGTATAGCATTTTTCATCAGGATAGGAGAGGAAAGTGGTGGTGGGGTACTGCTTATGATAAGTGATGACCTATGTCCTATAAGAGTGGAGGCTTTGTAAGGAAGTGAGACAAATGATTTTGAGAGCGTATGGTGTGAGGTAGAGGTAGGCAAGACAGGATATTTAGTGGGGTATTGCTACAGACCCAGGAGCACAGAGGATGGGGACCAGGAGATGTTAAGACAGCTAAGTTTGGCAAGTGCAAGAAGAATGATTGTTATGGGAGATTTTAACTACAGTAGTATAAATTGGAGAGAGAGAGGAAGATGCATGTAGCAATAGGGGAATGGAATTTCTAGAATTCTTGAGGGACAAATGTCTTAGGCAACATGTAACAGAGGGAACAAGAGGTTCAAGAGTTTAGGATTTGGTTATAGCATCAGAAGAGTTGATAATAACTGAGTTAACATTTTCCCCACCAGTTGGAAAGAGTGACCATATGGTTTTGACTTGGAAAATGGATAGACATGCAGGAGTATCAAAGAGACGGGAACTTATGTGGAATTATAATGCAGGTGATTATAATAGTCTGAGACGTCAACTTCGGGAAGTTTCATGGAGGGAGGAATTAGAAGGCTGGGATATCATTAGTGCGTGGGAAATTGTGAAAGAATATTTGTTAGCAGCAATGGTAAGTTGTATACCACGAGTGAAGAAGAGGACACAATTTTTGAAGAAGAGGAAACAGGAATTGCATGCGAAAAAGAGGCTATGGAAAAGATATAAAGAGACAGGTGAAGAGAAGATGCATGAAGAATATAAGACACAGGCCAGAAGAGTGACTAGTGTGGTAAGGAAAGCGAAACTGGAATATGAGAGGAGATTGGCCCTAAGATCCTAAGAAAATCCTAGGGAATTTTTTAGCTATGTAGCCAGTAGGAGGAGAAATGACTGTGGAAGAATGATATTGTGGGATAAAAATGGGAATAGAGTGACTGATGCAGAGGTCATAGTGAAATTGTTCAATGAACACGTTATTGGAGTATTTCATCCTAGAGATGTCAGTTTTAATGCTAGAGGGACAGAGCTGGTTCAAGGTTCAGAGGTACAGGAGGAGAGTGTTTCAGATACTGAGTACTCTGGATGTCAGCAAAGCTTTGGGACTGGATGGTATTTCACCATGAGTTTTGAGAGAATGTGCTAGGGAACTGAAAGTGCCTTTAACCTGGCTTTTCAATGAAAGTCTGGCTTCGGCAAAGGTGCCCAGTGGAATGGAAAGAAGGTAAGATAGTGCCATTGCATAAGGGCGGTAGCAGACTGGAAGTGCCTAATTATAGACCAGTTTGTGTGTCATCAGTAGTTATTAAGATTTTGGAGAAAGTAGTGAGGGACCGTATACAGCATTGGGCAGATGAGGGTAATGTTATCTGTGAGAGTCAACATGGATTTGTGAAAGGGTGCTCTTGTTTAAGCAATATGCTAGCCTTTTATAATAAAGTTACAAGAACATTAGATGGGGAAAGGCGTATACTGCAATTTTCTTAGACTTAGCAATGGCATTTGACAGGGTACCACACGATAAGCTGATATTTAAGTTGCAGCACATGGGTCTGAATGTCAGATTGGTCAACTGGATTCAGGATTGGCTGTCTTATAGGTATCAGAGAGATGTGTATGGTGGAGCAGTTTCAAGGAAGCAGAGGGTTACAAGTGGGGTCCACAAGGCTCAGTACTAGGACCTATATTGTTTAATCTTTATATTAATGACATTGCCAGTGGATTGCAAGGAGATATTCAGTTGTTTGCAGATGATGCGAAGCTGGGAAGGATTATTAGTAATAATGCAGATGTGGTAGCCCTGCAAGGGGATTTGAATAAGCTAGATAGATGGGCAAATGAATGGGGTATCAGTTTAATGCAGCAAAATGTAAGGTCTTGAGGTTTGGGAAACATCGATGGGATGCTGCATACTCTATGGGAGGAGTTATACTGGAGGAAGTAGGGGAGACAAGAGATCTGGGGTTGATGATTGATAGAAACCTATAGTTTAGGGGACATATTGCAAAGGTGGTGAAGGTAACACAGAGGATTGCTGCAATTATGAGAAAGACAATGACCTGCAGATATAAGAGGGCTATCATTCCGTTATATAAGTCTCTGATCAGACCACACTTGGACTATTGTTCTCAGATTCGGTCCCCAGGATTTGAAGGTTATAAATAAACTGTGGAAAGGATACAAAGACGGATGACAAAGATGGTCTCAGGACTGTACAAGGATAGGTATGAGGATCGGCTGAGGGAATGTGGACTGTAGAGTTTGGTGGATAGAAGAAGGAGAGGTGATATCATTGAGACTTTTAAACTGTTGATAGGTCATTACAGGGTTGACAGTGGGGAGTTCTTTCGCTTGGTTGAACAGCGGGAGGGAGTGATGAAAAGAGGCCATCCCTGGAAGTTACGAAAAGAAACTGTGAACAAGAGGTTGAGGAGTGGTTTCTTTGCGTGGAGGGTGGTTGAACCGTGGAATTCATTGCCTGATGGAGTGGTGAGAGCGAGAACGGTCAATGAGTTTAAGTAGACTTTGTGTTTCTAAGGGAGGACTTCCCCTCAATGAATCTTGACAGACTTTATGTTCTTAGGAAGGACCTCCCACGATGCGTCTTTTGACTCCATGGAGGCCTGAATAATAATAATAATAATAATAATAATAATAATAATAATAATAATAATAATAATAATAATAATAATAACCTGTCTGAGTCACTCTTCAGCTATCAAACTTTGACATACACAAGATAATGCCCATGAGAATGACTGTTATTCACTTGTAACATATATTGTTAGAAGTTGTGGCAGAAATTACAAACACATATATTGTGGCAGAAATTATAAAATAAAGCACAGTTAAAGATAAGGTGTAGAGCAGCATTGACTTCAAACAACCATGTATAACGCAAGGTTCGAAAGTATGAAAATTCAAAAGAATGAATCGGAACAAAAGTGTGATGCAGTGTTCAAAAATTTTAAAATTCAAAAGACTGAATGAGAATGAAAGTGTGATACAAGGTTCAAAAGTTTGAAATTTTGAAAGAATGAATGAAATGATAACAAAAATGTGACATAAGATTCGAAAGATGAGGTGATTAAGATGAGGAAAGAGTTGAAATGGATGCGGAATGAAGATAAGAGAATTCGAGATATGTATGGAAGAGTGAAAATGATGAAAATAAATAATGTTGGTATAAAAGAGGTAACGAAAGACCTGCGAGTGGCGTTGTATGGTGATTCAATTATTAAAGGTGTGCAGGATTAGGGTTGCATAAAGTATGTTTTACTGGAGGTAGAATGAGTGGAGTGATTGAGGCATTAGATATGAGAAGTAAGCAAACAAAAGATTCGGTAGTTGAAACAGGTACAAATGACTTGATTGCAAACAGAGAATGTGGCAGATTAGATAATCAGGAGGTTCTTGAGACAGATAAAAGAAAATAGTATGATATGAAAGGAAGTAAGCATGTTGCCCAGGTATGACAGTGGTGAGATGAGGCAGAGAGCAAGCATTATGAAGCAGAAATGTGTCAGGAGAAAGGAGTGCAGTTTGTTAACGTGTGGACTGAGTTTTAAGAATGTAGTGCAATGTATAGGAGTGATGAACTGCATTTGAGAATTTTTTGGTATGGGTTGCTTGGAGAGACTGCTGCTGGAAGGTAGAGAAGTGAGTGTAGAGAATGAATCTGATCAAGTGGTAAGCAATGTGGAAAAAAGGGAAAGTACAACAGGACAGACTGAAGTGATTGTTTTGAATGAAGTGAGTGGCATGAGAATAGAAAATGAGAGAACAGGTGTGCAAGACAGACAAGGAAATGGGGAGGATCACGGTGGACAGAGGAACACAGCGTGAGAAAGGCAGATGCTCCAAGAGGATGTCAATGTATGTGTAGACAAGCATTGAGAAGTCACATCAAATAAGTGGTGTCAGTGAAACTAAATATATATCCAGGAATCGGATGCTGTGTTTTTATACAAATGATAGAAGTGTAAGAAACAAGACCAATGAAATGGTTGCATTAATTGATTCTATTCACCCAAAAATTGTTGGAATAAATGAGATATGGTTGAATGAGGACAACATCCTGACAGGAATAGAGATGGAAGGGTATAATGTGTCGTGTGAAGACAGAAAGGGTAAAAAGGGAGAGAGAGTGCTATGTCCATACAAAGTAAAGATACAAGAGGGAAATAGTGCCAGTGGTTTTGAGGCAGTATCGCATGAGATAGAGGAGAATAGAATGAAACATTTAGTTGGATGTTATTATTATTATTATTATTATTATTATTATTATGTGACACCTCCAGGAAGTCCAAAGATTTATCGAGGGACATCATCTACTCTTTACAACTCTCCGTTTCCACCACTCAATCCACCAACTACAATGAACCACAACCACCTTTATCATCTACAGCAACGCCATCTTCTGCCCACCATCACCACAACTCGTATTTTCACAGAAAATCACAAATACCCATTCCCATGGCAGGATTTGAACCCGCAGTCTTTTGTTTGGAGATCAGATGCACTAACCACTCGGCCAACCATGCCAGTATATAGACCTGGTAATGTTTATAGTGATTATGAAATGTATAATGTTTTTAGCTATGTGGCCAGTAGGAGGAGAAATGACTGTGGAAGAATGATATTGTGGGATAAAAATGGGAATAGAGTGACTGATGCAGAGGACATAGTGGAATTGTTCAATGACCACTTTATTGGAGTATTTCATCCTGGAGGAGTCAGTTTTAATGCTAGAGGGATAGGGCAGGGTCAAGGTTTAGAGGTACAGGAGGAGAGTGTGTTGTTTCAGATACTGAGAACACTGGATGTCAATAAAGCTTTGGGATTAGATGGTATTTCACCACGAGTTTTGAGAGAATGTGCTAGGGAAATGAAAGTGCCTTTAACCTGGCTTTTCAATGAAAGTCTGGCTTTAGCAAAGGTGCCCAGAGAATGGAAGGAAGGTAAGATAGTGCCATTGCATAAGGGTGGTAACAGACTGGAAGTGTCTAATTATAGACCAGTCTGTGTGTCATCAGTAGTTGTTAAGATCTTGGAGAAAGTAATGAGGGACTGTATACAGCACTGGGCAGATGAGGGTAATGTTATCTGTGAGAGTCAACATGGATTTGTGAATGGGCGTTCTTGTTTTAGCAATATGCTAGCCTTTTATAATAAAGTTACAAGAACATTAGATGAGGGAAAGGCATATACTGCAATTTTCTTAGACTTAGCAAAGGCATTTGACAGGGTGCCTCATGATAAGCTGATATTTAAGTTGCAACACATGGGTCTGGATGTCAGATTGGTCAACTGGATTCAGGATTGGCTGTCTGATAGGTATCAGAGAGTTGTGTATGGTGGAGCAGTTTCAAGGAGACTGAAGGTTGCAAGTGGGGTCCCACAGGGCTCAGTACTAGGACCTATATTGTTTAACCTTTATATCAATGACATTGCCAGTGGATTGAAGGGGGATATTCAGTTGTTTGCGGATGATGCGAAGCTGGGAAGGATTATTAGTAATAGTGCAGATGTGGTAGCCCTGCAAGAGGATGTGAATAAGCTAGATAGATGGGCAAATGAATGGGGGTTTCAGTTTAATGCAGCAAAATGTAAGGTCTTGAGGTTTGGGAAACATCGATGGGATGCAGCATACTCTATGGGAGGAGTTATGCTCGAGGAAGTAAGAGGAGACAAGAAATCTCGGGTTGATGGTTGATAGAAACCTGAAATTTAGGGGACATATTGCAAAGGTGGTGAAGGTAACACAGAGGATTGCTGCAATTATGAGAAGGACACTGACCTGCAGAGATAAGAGGGTTATCATTCCGTTGTATAAGTCTCTGATGAGACCACACTTGGATTATTGTTCTCAGATTTCGTCCCCAGGATTTGAATGGGATAAATTAACTGTGGAAAGGATACAAAGACGGATGACAAAGATGGTCTCAGGACTGTACAAGGATAGTTATGAGAATCGGCTGAGGGAATGTGGACTGCAGAGTTTGGCAGATAGAAGAAGGAGAGGTGATATGATTGAGACTTTGAAAATGTTGAGAGGTGGTTACAGGGTTGACACTGGGAAGTTCTTTCACTTGGTTGAACAGCGGGAAGGAGTGATGACAAGAGGCCATCCCTGGAAGTTACGAAAGGAAACTGTGAGCAAGAGGGTGAGGAGTGGTTTCTTTGCATGGAGGATGGTTGAGCTGTGGAATGCATTGCCTGATAGAGTGTTGAGGGCGAGAACGGTCAATGAGTGGTATGATAGACTTTGTGTTTCTTAGGGGGAACCTCCCCTCGATGAGTCTTGACAGACTTTATGTTCTTAGGAAGGACCTCCCACGATGAGTCTTTTGACTCGATGGAGGCCTGAATAATAATAATAATAATAATAATAATCAAATGAGCCAAGAAAATAAGAAAAATTTGATTATTATGAGTGATTTTAACTATGGCAATATAGACTGGGATGATGAGATAGCAACTGGAAGTAAAAAAAAAATGAGTTTCTTGAGTTTTTGAGGGGCAGGTACTTCAGACAGTATATAACAAAGGGCACGCAATGATTGAGGGTCTTGAATTTGATCATCTCATTACAGGATGTAATTAAAAATGAGGTGTCTAGTCACCCTCCAGTTGGTGAAAGTGACCATGAAGTGATTAATTCAGTGGTTGACAACAGTGTGAGAACCTCTGTGAGAAAAGGGTATATTTGGAACCACGAGGTGGTGATTTTGAAGAACTCGGGAGACAGCTTGCTGGTGTAGAATGGAATGAGGAGTTAGCTGGATAAGAGATCAATGCAGCTTGGGGGGATATTCAAGAACTATCTAGAAAAAGCAATGTCTGAATATATTTCAAGGATAAGAAGCTTAAATAAGGCATGTGTGAAATGAATGGATGAAGAGATTAAGCATGCGATGTAGAAAAAAAAGGCATTATGGAGGTAGTAGTAGATAATAGAAGTGATAATAACCAATTTCATGAGGATTACAGAGACAAGGCAAGTAGGGTTTGTAAGGGTAGCAAAATGCAAGTATGAGCAGCAGGTAGTTAATAAAGCCAAAAAGAATCCTAGGGTGTTCTTTCTATATGTAACCAGCAAAAAAAAAAAAGAATGATTATGGAAAGATGATATTGATTGGAGAAAATTGTATAAGGACAACTACTGAGAAAAATATAATGGAGATATTTAATGAGCAGTTCATTCTTGTGAATATGACAACATGGAGAGATTGAGAGCAGTCAATGGGGTTAGGAGCAACTGTAAGTGAGCAAGAGGTGTATGGGGAATTGAGCAAAATTGATGTCGAAATCTACTTACTTATTACAATAAGGTGACGGCTTCCTTCAACATAGGAGAGGGAGTAGCCTACTTAGATTTCGCAAAGGTTTTTGACAGATTACCGCATGATAAGTTGATAGTGAGATTAGAGTGGATGGGATTGGAGAATGGTTAGTTGATAGGTATCAGCAACTTGTGTATGCAGATGCAGTATCCTGGAAGAGGAACGTCACTAGTGGTGTGCCTCAGTGATCTGTTTTAGGCCCATTGCTGTTTAACGTGTATATTAATGATATTGGCAAAAATTTGGATGAGAATATTCAGTTGTTTGAAGATGATGCAAAGTTGGGACGAACTATGAAGAGTAGAGAAGATGTTTTCGCCTTACAAGAAGACTTCAATAAATTGAGTGAATGAGCATGGAAATGAGGATGAAAGTTCAATGTTACAAAATGTAAGGTTTTAGAATTTGGGAAACAAAGATGGGATGAATTTCTTTGGTGGGAATATATTGTTGGAGACGGAGGAAATAAGATATTTTGGGGTGATAGTAGATAAGGATCTAAAATTTAGGGGACACATTGCCAAAATTGCGAGGACAACAGAAAAATTCTGGGAATGATGCGGAGGACTTGTGGAAGTAAGGAGATTCTTGTTCCATTGTATAAGGCTTTGATTAGACCACACATGGACTTCTGTGCACAGATTTTAATCACCTGGTTTTCAAAAAGGATGAAGAGATGTTGGAAATGGTTCAAAGATGACTTACTAAGGTAGTAAGATCTGTGGAATGTCAAATATGAGGAAAGGTTGAGAAGATGCAATTTACAGAGTCCAGTGGATAGGAGGAAGATACTCTCTTATGCCAAAAGCTTGAGTCCTGCTTGAACCCATTCACAATTTCTGCACTTACCACACTTTCAGGCAATGCATTCCACTCACCAATCACTCTGCACACAAAGATCCTACTTCTCACTATCCTGCTCACAGCCTCCTTATATAGTTTCCATCAATGGCCTCCAGTTCTACCCTTTTCTCTCTCTACTGTATGTAATATCTTCTCCATATTAATCTGATAACAACCCATCACCAACTTATATGTCTCAATCATATCCCCTATTTTTCTTCTATATGCAAAGCTCTGTAAGTTGCATTTCATCAATCCCTATTCGTATCTGACATTCCATAGACCTGACATTAGTAAACATTAATAAACCTTTTTACCTTCTCCAATACATCCTCATCTCCCTGAAAAACAGGCGACCAAATCTGAACACAGTAATCCATATGTGGCCTGATCAAAGCTTATACAGGGGAACAATAACCTCTTTACTTCTAGATGTCAAAGATCTCTTCATTATTGCTATAATCCATTTGGATGTTCTTACAACTTTAGCAATGTGACTGCTAAACTTCAAGTTTCTGTCCAGCAATACTCCCAGATCTCTCCTCTCCTCCACCTATTTCAAAATTTTTCCATTAACTGTATACTCTGCATCCCAACCTTACCTACCAAATTTCAAGACATTTCACTTTGCAACATTA
The DNA here is from genome assembly GCF_054136105.1 of Typopeltis vanoorti. Taxonomy (NCBI): domain Eukaryota; kingdom Metazoa; phylum Arthropoda; class Arachnida; order Uropygi; family Thelyphonidae; genus Typopeltis; species Typopeltis vanoorti. The sequence continues at coordinate 14,732,138 of NC_143549.1, read as the reverse complement.
AACTGACAGCTCCAATCATTTACTCACTCACATAGTCTATCCAGATCCTCCTAGAAAGCCACAATGTCTGCTCTACTTCTCATAGCCTTCCCAACTTTGCATCATCAGCAAACAGCAGCTGTCTATCTCCAGTTAAGCTGGTCCCAATGTCATTAACAGCAATGGTCCCAAAATTAATAATGGTCCCAAAACAGATCCCTGTGGCACTCCACTAGTGACCTTTCTCTTTTAGGATACCACTCCTCCATATATTGAAGGAATTACTAGAAATAGCAAAAGAAAAGAGTGAGAGAGTTAAGATAAAGAGTCTGTTGCCACGGTATGACAGAGAAGAGTTGAGAAAGAGGGCCATAATTGCAAATGACTCTATGCACAGGTTATGCAGGAGGAGTGGTATGGAGTTTGTGGACGTGTGAAGTGAGTTTGATGGGCGAAAGAATTTATACGAGATGGATGGTTTGCATCTGAATGTGCGGAGACTGGAAAAAATGTTGTTGAATGAAGTGAAAGTGGATGTGCAGAATCAGAGAAACTAGAGTTATTAAGGGGGGGGGGAGTGGATATGCAGACATCAGGGAGGCAGTTGAGTGTAAGAATGCGTATAATATGCCTGAGCTAGTACGAAGGACAACAAATCAGAATGGGATAGTTAGTATAAGGCATCAAGATAGGGATGGGACTAAAGGGCTTCATGTATACTAATGCCAGGAGTATTAGGAACAAGAAAGAAGAATTTTTGGCCTTGGTTGACTCTTCCTGGCCACAGGTTATTGGCATTAGTGAAACATGGCTGACAGAAGATAATATAGCTAGTGGGATAGATGTGAAGGGTATAGTGTGTTCAGGAGGGACAGAGAGAATAAAATGGGGGGAGTAGTGTTATTGATGATACCTGATGAACTGTAGCCAAGGAGAATAGAAGTTGAACTGCAGGATAGAGAAAAGAGCACATTTGAGGCTATTTGGTGTGAGATTGAGACTTGCAGAAGAAAATATACAGTTGGGTGCTGCAATAGACCAAGTGATGGAATAGATGGTAGAGATAGTATGCATTAGCAAACAGACGCAATGAGTGGAAGGAGGTTCATTATTATGGGGGATTTCAACTATGGTAACATTAATTGGAAAGAGAAGAGGACACATAGGAGGAAAGAAATGAATTTTAAGGGATAAATACCTGAGACAGCATCTAGTAGAATATACTAGGGGTTCTAGAGTGCTTGATCTAGTAATTGCATCTGAGAATTTGACTGTAATGAATATGACCACGTTGCCACCAATTGGTGAAATTGATCATAAGGTCAGGAGATGGCTAAATGTGTGGAATTTTCAATTACTGGGCTGGTAAGTATGACAAGCTTAGGAGATTGCTTGGCTCAGTGCCATGGCATGTAAAACTGCAAGGACTGGATGTTGATAGTGCATGGGAGGTGGTTAAGGAGCATTTGCAGGAGGTAATGGCTGACTGTATACCTAGAGTCCGAATAGTAAATCAAGCAGGGGTTAAATGGATGAATAACACCATTAATCTTGAGCTGCAAAAAAAAAACAACTGTGGAGGGAATTTAAGGAGAAAGGTGACCTGCAGGCACATGAAGGTATAAAGTGCAGGCCAGAAGGTTAACGAGTGTGGTAAGAAAAGCAAAAGCGGATTATGAAAGGGAATTAGCCATGCAAGTTAAAGAAATCCCAAACAGTTTTTTCGATATGCTGCAAGTAAAAGAAAAAATGTATACCGCAGAATGATTTTAAGGAATGCCGATGGTAGGGAGGTAACCGAATCAGTTGATATAGTGGAATTACTGAGCGAGCACTTTGCAAGAGTATATCAACCAGGTGGTGATATTGCAGGAATGAAGGAGTCAATAGCTTATATGGGAATTGTGGTGAATGAAGTGGAGGTGAATAGTCTATTACAAAACCTTAATGTGAATACATCTGTGGGATTGGATGGTATACCAGCTCGGGTCGTATGTGAAGCAGCTAAAGAATTGTCAGTGCCCTGGACCATTTTGTTTAATTTGAGTCTTAAGTCTGGGTTAGTCCTGAGGGAGTGGAAAGAGGGGGAAATAGTTCCACTGCATAAAGGAGGTTCCAAGACTGCTGTTGCAAATTACTGACCGATCAGCATATCAGGAGTTGTTGTCAAGGTCTTGGAGAAAGTAGTCAAGTGAAAAATACAAGAATGGATAGATGAAAATGGGATACTGTATGGGGGACAGCATGGTTTTGTGAAGGGTAGATCATGCCTCAGTAACTTGCACACGTTTTATAACACAGTGATGGCTGAACTGGATAAGGTAATGAGTTTACAGTGATACTGCTGGACCTTGCTAAGGCCTTTGACAGGATACCACATGGAATTCTAATCAGTAAACTGCAGCATATGGAAATGGATATAGGGTAGGTGATATGGATAAGAGGGTGGTTGATGGAGAGATATCAGAGAGTAGTTTATTCAGGAGTAGAGTCCAAAAGACGCCTTTGACTAGTGGTGTGCTGCAGGGTTCTGTTCTTGGACCACTACTATTTATTATTATTATTATTATTATTACGTAGAAATTCCAGGGAGTCCAAAGACTCATCGAGGGAGGAAATCCGCTCTCCAACTCTCCGTCTCCATCCTGCAACCAACCACAACTACCTTCATCATCTACACCAATGCCAACTACCGCCGACCACCACCACCACTAGTATTTTCACAGACAATCACAACATCCATGCTCACGGTGGGATTTGAACCCGCAGCTTTTTGGCTGCAGAGCGGATACACTAACCACTCATCCAACCAGGCCGACATTTAATTTGTTCATTAATGATACAGGAAAGGATCTGAGAGGAACTGTTCATTTATTTGCTGATGATGCAAAGTTGAGGAAAGCAATAGTGAATGCACATGATGTCAGAATTTTGCAGGATGATTTGGATAGATTGGAGGTCTGGGCTAAAGAGAATGGATGTCAATTTAATGTTGCACGGTTATGCATTTTGGGGTTAAAAGATTAGCAGCAGTATACCACATTGGTGGAACTGTACTCCAGGAGATTGATGAGGCCAGGGATTTGGGAGTGTTGGTGGATAGGGAGTTGAAATTTAGTGGGCACATTGCAAAAGTGGCTAAATCAGCTCATCAAATCACTTGGTTACTGAAGAATACTTTGACGAGCAGAGACAAGCAAGTTATCATTCCTCTGTATCGAGCCTTAAGATCCGATCTTGACTACTGTGCTCAGATTTAGGTGCCAGGGTTTCTTCTTGATGGGGAGGATCAAGATCAAGAGGGAGGAGGTGGAGAGGATCCAGAGGCGAGTGACCAAGATGATAGCAGGTCTATGGAATGAACCTTATGAGAACAGGTGGAATTGCAGAAATTGGTTGATAGGTGGAAAAGGGGTGATATGATTGAGACATTCAAATTACTGAAGGGATTCTATAAGATTAATTCAGAGGATATTTTTGAGAACAGGACTGGTGGTGGACTTGCTAACCACTCTCTTGCCCAGTTTCCATGGAAACTGGGCAAGAGTGTGGTTAGCAAGGGTTTTTAGAGCTAGGTTTTTTGCTTGGAGAGTGGTAAATGAGTGGAATAAGCCATCAGAGTCTGTTGTAGGTGCCATGACTGTGAATGAGTTCAAAGCAAAGTATGATAGATACTGTGTGAATGTTGAATAGTTGTGCTTGACATGATGTTGTCTCCCTTGATGAGTCTAAGGACTCCTTGGAGTTGCCCGTAATAATAATAATAATAATAATAATAATAATAATAATAATAATAATAATAATATAACCTGCTAATAGCAGTCAAATAGCCAATCAGCTATCCAACTTACTAGTCTGTCATCCAATCCCATCTGTTTCAGTTTAGCAACCTGCTTGTCATGTGGCAGTCTATTAAAGGCATTTAAAAAATTCAGGCATACCCACAGTATATGCATCTCCTTGATCAAGTGAGTTTGTCGCGTTGTAACACATAAGCAGATTACTGAAACATGACCCCCCCCTAATAAACCCATGCTGACCATCATTAAGAATACTGCTATTATCAACCCACTTCTAAATCCAAGTCTTCACCAACTTCTCTAATATCTTAACAATAACACCAGACACACAGATATACCTCCTCTCACACTCTTACTAATAAATATGATAAGTTCTCACTTGGACTATTGTGCACAGGTCTGATATATTGAAGAGAGCAAAGAAGAGTGTTAAAAATGATATCTGGATTTCGGAATACTGATTATGAAGATATATTGAGAATTTGTAGCCTGCAGACACTAGCAAACAGGAGAAACAGGGATGATATGATTGAGACTTACAAACTTCTGAAAGGGTCATACAGGATTTCAATTGATGGAATTTTTCAATTCATAAATTGAATAAATTGAATAAATATAATGAATGCCAGTAAGAAGGGATATGGGACAGATTTTTGCCTCATAGAGTGGTGCATGATTGGAATTGATTGCCATTGGATGTTGTGAGTGTAGGCAGTGTGAATGAATTCAAGAATAAGCACGATAGCAGGTGCATGTAGTATGTGACCTCCTTGGATGAGTACCTGACTCCCTGGAGGTCTTTTTCAATAATAATAATAATAATAATAATAATAATAATATACATATATATATATATATATTTTTTTTAATAATAATAATAATTTATTACATATGATACATACATTACATAGTTTTGATTACGTATGATACAACATTACATACATTTGTTTACATGTGAAACAACATTACTTACATTTATTTACATGTGATACATACATTACATACATTTGATTATTTATGATACATTTATTTTATTTTATTTTTTTTTTTTATTTATTATCTTGGATGAGATGAGATGTATTTTCTCAGCTTTCATCCTCAAAGTTTATTTCTGAGCTTATCTGAGGATGACAGTTATTATTTATTGGTTTATTTGCTGTGCTAGGAAGCAATGAAATCAAATCTATGTTTAATTGGCTTGATATCCACTGCAGCCGTTGACACACACACACACATGCACACACGCACATGCACACACACACGTGCGGGCACGTGCATGCCACAACTTGGAATATCTTGATGCGTCGCTGAACTGGAAGCCTGAACGAATATATTGGGTTTCATTGCGTTTGTATGGTATTTTGGGAGCATGTTTCTTGTTCATAGTATGTCCTTAGAGCTCTTTTCAGGCTATTGTAGTTGGTAATATTTCTGTATTCAAAAGGTAATTTGTTTATCATGGCCTTTCCATAGTGATTATTGTATTTATATGTGATATAATTAGTTGTCTGAGGTCTTGTTATACGGTATGTATTTCTGACTGTCCTGTAGTTGGCATCGAAATAATGTTTTAGCAAAGCTGCATAGTGACATAAATGTTTTGCCATCAGTATTTTGTGTTCTGACATTGCAGTGTATATAAAGTCGTTATTGTCTCTTTGTTCCCAAAAGACCAGTTTTATCATTTTGTACTGTAGCAACATCTATTTAGTTTGTAGGGTGCACAGAGAGCATACGTTGTTACAGCGTATCTTAGTATATTTTGGCATAGTGCTTTGTATAGTAGTGTTTCTAGGCGTGTGGGAACTATGTCTTTTAACCTGTAGAGTTTGCCAGTTATTGTTCGGAGTTTGTTGTGTAGATGATTTATGTGGCTATTCCAGTTCATATCTGCATCGAAGTAAATTCCAAGGTATCGTATTGTTTCAACCTGAGTGATTGTAGTAGTTTTGCTGTTCTGTGTTTTTTATGTTGGAAAGTGGATGTTGGATGGTTATATATTTGTTATCAACTGGTCGAGTCAGTGGATTTCTGAATATCATTAATTTTGTCTTTTCTGAGTTTTGTCTTTTGGGAGCTAAGCATATAAAACATATTTTTTAATCTTTTAAATGGTAGCTGCACATTAATGTTCTGTTTAATATCCAGTATTTATTATTATTATTATTATTATTATTATTATTATTATTATTATTATGTGATTTCCATTGAGTTAAATGACTCAAATGACACTCTCATACATAAAAGTCATCAAACCTCAACTTAAGCCCATTCACATACACTCAGAACTACGCTTTCATGCAATACATCCTCCTTATACAACTTCAGGATGACCTCTTGCTTGTCTCCCTCTACTCTATGAAAAATCTTCTCCATATTAATCTGGTAACCAGGGGCAAATGCAGGTCTTTAAATTCATGCTTGCTCTTGTTATCATTCAGGGAGTGAGAGGTGTGATTGAAGTCCGATTAGCAGAATAATGAATTACTGACCATTTAAAACCATATTTAAAAATTTGTGTACATTTAAGCATACAAATACATCATTTATTTTACAAATGATATTCTATCTTTTTCAATTTAGCTACTTGAATACAAATACTACCCTACAGTTCTTCTTTATGAACTGGTCAATAACATCGTCATAAAAAGTTGGTTGTAACTTAATTTTCACAAGCAACATGCACACTTGTAAAGGCTGGCTGAAGCTCACTGGCTAGAGCTACGTTGACTGCGTATGGCATGTGTTTAAGCAACAGAGTGAGACGACGTGAAATGGCTATGCGTGCACACATGAAATCACAATGCTACTGCGAGGACCTGGAAGCTCCTACAACCAAGCAAGCCAAGGTAGCTTTGACTAGATGAGCAAGCATCGGCCTTCGATACACAATGCAAAGCTCAATTATTGCCGTGCAAGCTTAAGATGTCTTCTGTCTACAAAAATAAAAGCCTAAATGGAATGCTTATAAATGCATGCATTTATTAACAAATAAATATTACTTCTTTCTCAATTAATGAGCTAGTGCAGCAAGCATGGAGAATTCGCCCCGGCTGGTAACAATCCATCACAAACTTATGACTCAATCATATCCCATCTCCTTCTACTCACATGACTATGCAAGCTGTATACCCTCAATCTGTCCTCGTATCCCATAATCCATAGACTGAAATGAAACCACTTGGCAAATCCTCTCTGTATTTTCTCTAACATATCCTCATCACCTTGAAAACCAGGTGACTAAATCTGCATTCAGTAGTCCCTATGAAGCTTGATCTAGGCCTAATACAGAGGAAACATAACCTCATTGCTTCTAGTCAAGGTCCACCTGATCATTGCCATAATTATTATTATTATTATTATATTTTATATGATAATCATCATCATAATAATAATTATTATGATGATGATTATCAATATGAGTATTAATAAATCATAATCTATCCTAATGTAATTATTCATAAATTATTATTATTATTATTAATTATTATAATTAGAAGTACCATTAGAGTTTCATGGAGTCGAGATTTATCAAGAGAAGTTCTTAATGCTACACAGCATGAACAAAGATCATCAATGAGAGTCAACTATGAGAGTAACTACAAGAATAACGTCTTCATGGTGAGGAAGTAGGGGAGACAAGAGATCTGGGGTTGATGATTGATAGAAACCTGAAGTTTAGGGGACATATTGCAAAGGTGGTGAAGGTAACACAGAGGATTGCTGCTATTATGAGAAGGACACTGACCTGCAGAGATAAGAGGGTTATCATTCTGTTGTATAAGTCTCTGATCAGACCACACTTGGACTATTGTTCTCAGATTTGGTCCCCAGGATTTGAAGGGGATAAATTAACTGTGGAAAGGATACAAAGACGGATAACAAAGATGGTTTCAGGACTGTACAAGGATAGTTATGAGGATCGGCTGAGAGAATGTGGACTGCAGAGTTTGGTGGATAGAAGAAGGAGAGGTGATATGATTGAGACTTTTAAACTGTTGAGAGGTGGTTACAGGGTTGACACTGGGGAGTTCTTTCGCTTGGTTGATCAGCGGGAAGGAGTGATGACAAGAGGCCATCCCTGGAAGTTACGAAAGGAAACTGTGAGCAAGAGGGTAAGGAGTGGTTTCTTTGTGTGGAGGGTGGTTGAGCCGTGGAATGCATTGCCTGATGGAGTGGTGGGAGCGAGAACGGTCAGTAGGTTTAAGGAGTGGTATGATAAACTTTGTGTTTCTCAGGGGGGGACCTCCCCTCGATGAGTTTTGACAGACTTTATGTCTTAGAAAGGACCTCCCTCGATGAGTCTTTTGACTCCTTGGAGGCCTGAATAATAATAATAATAATAATCAAACCACATCTTAAACTCATCCACTGTTTCTGCACTCACTATGCTCTCATACAATTTATTTATTTATGCTTATGGCTACATGAAAACTGGTAAGTGAAAAGTACAATCACAATTTCCAGAAACAAATGATGAAAATCTTAACATATAAAAGTTCATTACATAAAAGGCACAACCTGCTTTCTAAGTCTTTCCTTTTTTTTTTAAATATAAAGCAAAAGTTACTTGTCATAATTAAGCCAGGGACAATTATCGTCCTGCTGCACCAAGTATGACAAGGCTGCATGTTCTCACAACACTTTACAACATAAAAGTAGCTGTATCCTAGGTTTAAGTAGAGAGCAGTTGCGTCTTGTGTGAGAAAACTTGATCCATTAGAGGAGGCGCATTTCACACTGTATCATCATCTTCTAACATGAGGAGGTTCTGCTGATACTATGATGAGGACTATGAGAGTAACTACAAGAATAACGTCTTCATGGTGAGACGGGACTGTGATCTTCTGTTTCCTCCATAACCCCTGCCACCATCATACCAACTACAGGTCAAGGTTCCAGGCTGGAAAGCCAATTCAAGGCCTCATCCATCACCTTGTGGATGTCCTGTAGGCCACCACTGTGAAATTGATGCCTTGCCAGTTGTACACAATATGAGTAATCGTCTGAGCCATGGGAGAACAATCACAATAAGGGTGATCTGACAGCCCCCATTTATGTAGAAGATAGCTACAACTGCACTGACTAGTTCTGACCCTGTTTATGGATGACCAAATCTTCCTAGGAAGATCAAAACCAGGCTGAGGAGCACAGGGATCTTCTACCAGGAAGCCGTTTGTTGGGAGATTGCTGGACCAGTATTCTCTCCATATGTCAGATATTGATGGCAGTGCAGCTGAAGAGAGTTCGCCAATGGACTAGAGAGGCTTTCTAGATTTGAGGCGAAGACGATGGGTTTATGAGAGTCTGGTGTAGGGGTAGGAGTGGGTTGCTCATTGCTTTATTAAATTCCTTTAATCGAGGCTTGTCTTCTTCGTATGTGTGGTGGAGCAATGTCAGATAGAACAGGCAGCCAGGAGAGAGGAGTGATTCTCACTGTCCCACTAATTGTGCACATGGTAGAGTTCAGCTGAGTGTCTATAATGTTAGTGTGTGTGTACTTCTTTCCCAGACAGGGGCACAATATTCTGCTGCAGAGAATACGAGGGCTAGTGCAGACGACCTTAGGACTTCTGCACCACAGCCCCCAGGTTGTTCCAGCAAGCCTTGAAATGATGTTATTTCTGGTTTTAATTTTTATTGGAGAGGTTGATGGTGTGCCTTTTATAGATTAGGCTTCTGTCCAGGCTCACTCCAAGGTATTTTGGGTGAGCCTCATGTTCTACCATTTTTCCACAGAAGGAAAAGTTGAGTTGTCGATTCGCCTCCGCATTGTACAGGTGAAATACTGAGGACACTGTTTTCATTGGATTTGGCTTCAAGTACCACTGCTTGAAGTACTCTTCCAGGGTGTTCAGGTCTGTATTCAAGGTTGATTCTAGGTTGGTAAAGGAGGTGGATTGATGTAAGATCGCTAGGCCATCGGCGTACATATACTTGCTTAATCTGGTATATTTAACATCTATTGAACATAGATGTTAAAAAGTATAGGGGATAACACAGAGCCCTGAGGAAGACCGTTGTGAAGGAATCTGGGCCTGCTCTTTTTTCTGCCAATATGGACCCGGATCTTTCTGTTGGGAGAATAGATTCAAAAAGTTGTAGAGTTTTTTTTTTTTTACATTTTATAATATTTCCTAGTTTTAGGAGGAGGCCCCTGATTCAGACACTGTCTGGATCAGGGGCCTCATACAATGGAATCCATTCACTAACTACTCTCCATGCAGAGAATCTTAATTACAAGAATGTTGAAAAGAAAGTGTTTCTGACAAGGAATTGTTATTATTATTATTATTATTATCCTATGATCCATGGGGGTTTTAGGGTAATAATAATAATAGTAAAAATAATTCATCTTCTTCTTTGGCACTACAGCCCCATGCAGGGCCTTGGTCTTCTAATTCAGATTCTCTGAATTAGAAGAATTCAGAGAATTCTATCTGCAGAGAATTTTGAATGTCTTTAAGGCACTGCATGATGAGCTGTGTGAGATGACAAAGGGACATCCTAGATGAGGCTTTCTCTCACACACACACAGCTCATCATGCTCATCTTGCTTTAAAGACATTCGAATTCTCTGCCAAGGCATTCCATTCATTCCCAAATGTGCATGCAAAAAACATTCTTCTCACTCCCTTGTTCACACATTCCTTATACATTTTCCAGGGATGACCTCTTGTTCTCCCCCAATTTCTCACTAATTATGAAAAACCTCTTCAACATTGATCCTAAAAACAATCCCCTACCAACTTATACACCTCTATCATATCACCCCTCTTCCTCCTATACACAAGACCCAGTAAATTGCATCTTTTCAATGTTTCCTTATTTCAACACTCAAGAGATCAGTAACTACCTTAGTCAGTCACCTCAGAAGACTTTCCAACATCTCTTACTCCTTTTGAAAACCAAATCTGTGCACAATAGTCACGTGTGGCCTAATCAGAGCCTATAGAGTGATGGTAATTTTGATACATATCTACACTTTCATTTCATAAAAGGAATGGTATATCAATGAATTTGATCTTTAGCAGTGTGGAAGAGGAGGATGTTTTGTGTGATGGCAGTGACTGCAAGAGTGAACACTGGATGAAAGCAGAATGAATGGAAAGAGAGAGAGAGAGAGAAATAGAACTGTAGAGAAGGGAGATGGAAGACATAAAGACTGAGCAGCAGATAGAGAGGAGAAAGGCAGGAGGAAAAGTGAGAAAGGGATGTGAGATAGATGTAAATAGAATGAAATATTTAGTCAGATGTTGTAATATACCTGGTAATGCAGAGATAGTAGTGATTATGAAATATAATCAAATTAGCCAAGCAAATAAAAAAAAAGGGTGATCATTATGGGCAATTTTAATTATGGCCATATAGCCTGGGATGATGAGATAGCAACTAGAAGTAAAGAAAATGAGTTTCTTGAGTTTTTGAAAGACAACTACTTCAGACAGTATATAAAAGCAGGTACACAAGAATTGAGAGTCTTGGATTTGATCATCTAATCAGAGGATGTAATTATAAATGATGAGGTGTCTACAAGTTGGTGAACGTGACCATGAAATGATTACCTGGGTGTGAGGAATTCTGTGAGAAAAAGGTATATATGAAACTACAAGGCTGGTGATTATAGAGAGAACTCAGGAGACAGTTTGCAGGTGTAGCATGGAATGAGGAGTTAGCTGGGAAAGAGATCAATGCAGCTTGGGGGATATTCAAGAACTATCTAGAAGAAACAACGTCTGAATATATTTCAAAGGTAAGAAGGTTAAATAAGGTAGGTGTGAAATGAATGGATGAAGAGATTAAGCATGTGATACTGAGAAAAAAGGCATTATGGAGGCAGCACAAAGACATGTTATTAATCAATTCCATGAGGATTACAAAGAACAGGCAAGAAGGGTGACTTGGTTGGTAAGAGTAGTAAAAGTGAAATATGAGGAGCAGTTAGCTAATGAAGTCAAAAAGAATTTTTTGACTTCATTAGCTAACTGACCACTTTGCAAGGATATATCATTCAAGTGAGGCTAGAGCTTTAACATATGTGACAGACACTGTTATGGGAACAGAGGTGGAGGAATTGGAGTTTTTCAGGATAATACAGAATCTCATTGCAAATACAGCTGTGGAATTAGATGAGATATCAGAGCAGTTTTTGTGAGAATATGCAAGAGAAATGGCAATGCCTTTGAATAATTTAAGTGTCAGCTCTGGTAGAGTTCCAAGGGAGTGGAAAGAGGGCAAAATAATTCCCTTGTATAAAGGAGGTTCTAAGACAGTAGCAGCAAATTGTAGACCAATCAGTATCTCAGGGGTGGTGATAAAAGTACTGGAAGAATTGACCAAAAAGAGACAATGATTCTGCAGGATTTTACAAAGGTATTTGACAGATTACCACTGGAATTCAGCTGCAGATGAGAACATATGGGGATGGATATTACATTAGTTATTATTATTATTATTATTATTATTATTATTAAACAAGACCTCATAGAGTCAAAGACTCATCTGGGAGGTCCTTTCATCACACACACACATCTCATCATACCAAGTCGTAAACACACTCAAACTCCTTGCAGACACCACACTCTCAGGCAAGGCATTCCAATCATTCACAACTCTGCACGAAAAAAACCTGCCTCTCACTCCCGTACTCACACCCTCTTTATACAGTTTCCAGGGATAACCTCTGGTTCTCCCCTGATCTCCCACTATTCTCTGTAGAACTTCTCCACCATTGATCTTATAACAACCCCTTACCAACTTGTAGGTCTCTATCATATCTCCCCTCTTCCTCCTCTCCACCAGACTCTGCACAAATTACATCTCCTCAATCTTTCCTCATACTCAACATTCCAGAGGTCAGAAACTACTTTAGTCAGTCACCTTTGTACCCTCTCCAACATCTCTTCATCCTTTTGAAAACCCGGTGACCAAATCTGGGCACAATAGTCCATGTGTGGCCTAATCCAAGCCTTATACAATGGAACAAGAATCTCCTTACTTCTACATGTCAGTGTCCTCCGCATCATTCCCAGAAGTCTTTGTGTTGTCTTCACAATTTTTGTGATGTGTCCCCTAAATTTTAGATCCTTATCCACTATCACCCCCAGATCTCTTATTTCCTCTACTTCCAACAATATATTCTCACCAAGCATAAATTCTGCATCCCATCTTTGTTTTCCAAATTTTAAAACCTTACATTTTGCAACATTGAACTCACATCTCTATTTCCGTGCCCATTCACTCAATTTATTCAAGTCTTCTTGGAAGGCCACAACATCTTCACTACTCTTTATAGTTCGTCCCAATTTTGCATCATCTGCAAACAACTGAATATCTCCATCCAAATCTTCGCCAATATCATTAATATACAAGTTAAACAGTAATGACCCTAAAACAGACCCTGAGGCACTCCACTAGTGACTTTCCTTTTCCTGGATATCGCACTCCCATAGACAACTTGTTGATACCTATCAGATAGCCAGTCTCCAATCCAATGCACTAATCTAATATCCAATCCCATCTGCTCTAATTTGACTGTCAACTTATCATGAGGTACTCTATCAAAAGCTTTTGCAAAATCCAAGTACATTACTGTGTATCCTTCTTCTCTGTCCAAGGAAGCAGTCACTATATTGTAATCTGGATATTAGTTATTAGTTATATGGATAAGAGAATGGCTGCTGGACAGATATCAGAAAGTGGTATACAGAGGAGCAGAATCCAGGTGAAAAGTCATGATTAGTGCTCTGCGGGGACTAATACTATATAATTTATTATTATTATTATTATTCAGGCCTCCAAGGAGTCAAAAGACTCATCGAAGGAGGTCCTTCCTAAGACATAAAGTGTGTCAAGACTCATCGAGGGTAGGTCCCCCACCTGAGAAACACAAAGTCTATCATACCACTCTTTAAACTCACTGACCGCTCTCGCTCCCACCACTCCATCAGGCAATGCATTCCACGGCTCAACCACCCTCCACACAAAGAAACCACTCCTTACCCTCTTGCTCACAGTTTCCTTTCGTAACTTCCAGGGATGGCCTCTTGTCATCACCCCTTCCGCTGTTCAACCAAGCGAAAGAACTCCCCAGCGTCAACCCTGTAACCACCTCTCCTTCTATCCACCAAACTCTGCAGTCCACATTCTCTCAGCCGATCCTCATAACTATCCTTGTACAGTCCTGAAACCATCTTTGTCATCCGTCTTTGTATCCTTTCCACAGCTAATTTATCCCTTTAAAATCCTGGGGACCAAATCTGAGAACAATAGTCCAAGTGTGGTCTGATCAGAGACTTATACAACAGAATGATAACCCTCTTATCTCTGCAGGTCAGTGTCCTTCTCATAATAGCAGCAATCCTCTGTGTTACCTTCACCACCTTTGCAATATGTCCAGGTTTCTATCAATCATCAACCCCAGATCTCTTGTCTCCCCTACTTCCTCCAGTATAACTCCTCCCATAGAGTATGCAGCATTCCATCGATGTTTCCCAAACCTCAAGACCTTACATTTTGCTGCATTAAACTGATACCCCATTCATTTGCCCATCTATCTAGCTTATTTAAATCCTCTTGCAGGGCTACCACATCTGCACTATTACTAATAATCCTTCCCAGCTTCGCATCATCCGCAAGCAACTGAATATCCTCCTGCAATCCACTGGCTATGTCATTGATATAAAGGTTAAACAATATAGGTCCTAGTACTGAGCCCTGTGGGACTCCACTTGTAACCCTCTGCTTCCTGGAAACTGCTCCACCATACACAACTCTCTGATACCTATCAGACAGCCAATCCTGAATCCAGTTGACCAATCTGACATCCAGACCCATGTGCTGCAACTTAAATATCAGCTTATCATGTGGCACCCTGTCAAATGCCTTCGCCAAGTCTAAGAAAATTGCAGTATATGCCTTTCCCTCATTTAATGTTCTTGTAACTTTATTATAAAAGGCTAGCATATTGTTAAACAAGAGCGTCCTTCCATGTTGATTCTCACAGATAACATTACCCTCATCTGCCCAATGCTGTATACAGTCCCTCACTACTTTCTCCAAGATCTTAACAACTACTGATGACACACAGACTGGCCTATAATTAGACACTTCCAGTCTGTTACCACCCTTATGGAATGGCACTATCTTACCTTCCTTCCATTCCCTGGGCACGTTTGCCGAAGCCAGACTTTCATTGAAAAGCCACGTTAAAGGCAC